>NC_134234.1:222096693-222399724 GCF_965152275.1 Natator depressus | reverse complement strand
GGGTTGGAAGAGACCTCAGGAGGTCATCTAGTCCAACTCCCTGCTCAAAGCAGGACCAATCCCCAAGTTTTGCCCCAGATCCCTAAATGGCCCCCTCAAGGATTGAACTCACAACCCTGGGTTTAGCAGGCCAATGCTCAAACTACTGAGCTATCCCTTGCTCTCCTGTCATCCTCTGCATTCAACCACAAGAGCTACAATTGACATGGGTGCGGCAGCTGGCAGTGGTCAGGGTTAAACTCTTGGGGTATGAGAACAGATTGTTTCCCCTGGGAGGACCTTCGGCTGTGGAATTCCTTCTCCCAGAGAGGAAGATGAGCCTGAGTCTCAGCATTTTTAGACCATGCTGCCCCTCTCTTTGCATAGACCTTCTCCAAAGGGTGGAGCTACAGAAAACACCCACCTCAGTGACCCTACCCTAACCAATGACTACACTGGGGGAGGGGTGGAGCGTTTAGGTCCTCTTGCAGAGACAATTTGAAGTGATTCTTCATTTTGTAAGTGGCTCATCGTGCCAGCTAAGGGGTACATTACAAATGAAGAACAATTTGATATGGTGTCTTTCTGCTGTGCATACTGCTGTGTTCGATCAGCGGTATTTCACTCCTTTCAGGAGTCAACTACGTGCTCATCTGAAGCTCCAGAAGCTTGCCCTCAACTCCCCTCCTGACTCAGATTCAGTTCTGTATGTAACTTGATGCCCGGGCTTTCCTAGTAGCTGCTTTGGGAATCTGAATCTTTCATACCAGCAGAACAGAATTCACTACTCGTGACTTTTTTTTTAACCCTGGCAAAAGGGCTGCATATCATTTTTTTAAAAGTAACCAACTAGGAGATTTGTAGTTATGCTTGCAAAGATTGGGGTAATCAGTCTCATAGAATAGTGTGTCAGGAAGGAAACGTCTTCCCATATGCAGCAGCATACAATCAGCCAGGTGCAATATAAGGAAGGGTGGTTCATCTTGCTCTGAAGCATAAGATTTTAACCACTGCCAGGGGCTATGTACCAAAGATCTGATCAGATATGGCAAATTTTGTTTCTATGCACAGTGTGAAGCTTTCCTTTCTACATAACGCATTGTAACAAGCCAAACAATGAGTCATCTCATAAGGGGAAAAGGAAAGGAAGCTTTTATCTCCCAGTGGATGAGATAATCTGCCTGCCTATCTATCTAGGTATAAGCAGCTGCCTGAAAATTAAGCTGTTTTTTCTCCGTGGGAAGGAAGCCATTTTAAAATTGTATGTAAGACTGATATTTTAATCTCACCTATCCCAGGTCTCATCCTGAGTCCAATAAAATCAATGGCCAAACTCCCTTTGACTTCACTGGTAGTAAGATCAGGCACCAAGACCAAACTTAAGCCTGTCTATGCACAAAAGTTGTATTATATTTAAAGTGACACAACCCTGCTTGTAAGGGCACAGTTATATCAATACAAATGTGCTTATAGTAGCATAGTATGCCGTGTTTTTGTAGCCAGGTTGGTCCCAGGATATTAGAGAGACAAGGTGGGTGAGGTAATATCATTTATTGAACCAACTTATGTTGGTGAGAGAGACAAGCTTTTGAGCTCTTCAGTGTAGTTTATTTCTATGTAGGAAGGGGACTAAACTATAGTGTATCTAAACTAGGGGTTGTTCCAGTATAATTATATTCTTAAAAATCACACACACACACGAACCAACATAACTGTATGTAGACGAGCTCAATCTCTATCCAGCCAGTTGAAAGCTGTGGTCTTGTGTCTTGTTTAGAGGCAGACACATGCTGATTCACACATGCTGATTCACAGTAAGGTACTGGGGCATGGATGTAACTTTGTATCGCTCCCCCAGACCAATCTCAGGCTTTGCATCCAAATGCAGTTAGTGATTCACGAGTCCTTTCCCAGAACTGCTTGCCCTTTGTTCCAGTTTCTTAACATGACCACAGTGTTTCTATCTCCCACAGGCTTGCAGCCAGTTTACTGGAGCAGGGATGATGTGGCCCAGTGGCTCAAGTGGGCAGAGAAGGAGTTTTCCCTGAGGCCGATTGACAGCAACACTTTTGAGATGAATGGCAAAGCACTCCTGCTCCTGACCAAAGAGGACTTTCGATACAGGTCTCCTCATTCAGGTGAGGTTTATCTACACCAGGAAGGATGGAGCAGGAAAGAGACGGAAGCAGAGACAGACTCTGGGAAGGGAAGGAGGGAGGAAGAGAGCAATGAAAGGTGGGCTGCAGAGACAAGAAAAGACAGCCATAGTTGTTAGGGTGGGAAGGGAAAGACAAGGACAGCCATGCAGACTAGACCGGGGGAAGAGTGAAACATCCAGTAAAATAAGAAAGGGTGAGGGAGAGAGTGATCCAAACGCCCTTGAACTTTGAGAGGGTTTAGATCCCAATCCAAACTGAGAGTGCCTGGCCCATCTCTAGTTAAAACCCTTTGCAAAACCCAGAGAAAGACTGCCTGGCCGCAGTTTAGAACATCCAGCTCTGTCGTTTAAAGACTTCTCATTTCATAGACCCAACTACAGTAGGGAGTTAATCAACTGCTCCAGCCTCTTAAGAAGCCTGCATTAGCATTCTGCATCACGGTGGTTGACTCGGCTGATTGTGCTGCTAAAAGCTCCAGCAAAACTCATCCTTGGGGACCTTTCCTCTCTTTTACAGCCCCCGTGGGCTTCCCATTACCCTGCCCATATTCTCTCACACGTTGGAGTCCAGCCCCCGGCAAAGCACAGGCAGGTGTGTGAATCAATCCGCCTGTTGCCAAATAATTTAGTCATGTACTCACTCAGAAGATTTAGTAACATGTGTGTGTCACCTGCCTGTATTTATATTCCCTGCAGTCTGTCGCCTCCAGCATTATAATCCCACTGAACCTCCTTCCTCTCCTGTGCCAGGGTTGTTTAACTACATTTGAATGAATGGTTCTAAATAAAAGTTGTTAGCTTTCTTTTTATGACCATACAGGGTACCCCTGCTAAATAAAAAGGCTTGTAATTCAATCAGCTACCAGAGATGATCATACAGCTTGAACTGAGTGCCTGGAAAATAGCTGTTATCAGACTTCCAGTGTAAAGACACAGGAATACAGATGGTGTCGCACTAACCAATCAAAATGTGAAGTAGTTCTGAAAGACGCTAACCTTGTGACACCCCGAAGGCACCTCCCTGTAATAGCATCCTCATACAGGATCTGGCCCATCTTTTTTTCATCTAGGCCCCGATTCAGCAAAACGCTTGAACACGTGCTTAAGTCCCATTGACTGTTTAAGAAATAAATAAATAAATAACTTGGGACAGGACAACTTTTCTGGTGTTTTGTATGTAGCACCCACTGTGCTTCATGCAACTCCCCAGCACTAGCTGTCTAGGAGAGACACCTCTCTTCTCCCTGCATGTACTGTTACTGCACTTGACGTCAGCTGGATTTAAGCATCTGTGGGCTGGAGACTGAGCATTCACAGAGGAGAATCCTGGGCTCTCGAATTCATTTCCTCACTGTGAATGGAGCTCCTACTTTGCTGAATGTGAGGCATGATTTTACAGACTACTGATCTGTGAACTCAATTTAAAATTTTATTCTCATTTTTTTATGGTAGCTGTTGACAAACTTTTGAGAAAACATTCCATTCAGGCCTGCTAAATCTATGCCACATACAGCAATAACAAGCACAGAGGTCACCCTTAAAACTTTTGGATGACTATAGATTACTAAATAACATCATCTCAGTATTTGAAGTGTTTCCCAGATATTCCTGTATTTGAAGTACAGGGAAATGAATAATGCCATTTCTGCCCAAATGTTATTTAGTTAGCTAAGGGCTTGCAACACTCAAAAGTTGCACCCCTTTAACTATACTGGTAGGGGCATTTCAGTGAGGGGTGTGCTTTTTTTTTTTTTAACCAAAACAGTTATACCATTATAACCCATTGTGTAGATACAGTTATAGCAGTATAAATGTGCTTATACCAATATAACTTATTCCCCTTCCCTAATGGGAATAGCTATACCAGGATATAAACCATTATACCAGTATAATAAATATATCCACACAAGGGCTTGTACTGTTTTGTAGGAAATCACATCCCTCATGAAATCCTTATATTGGTCCAAAAGCTGTGTGTGGACTAGGCCTAAGGCAAAGGTGGGCAGTTTTTAAGGATGACCACTGTATTTTTCTGGAGTGATCCAGCACAATTTATGTGTGTGTCTCTGTCTTGCTTTGTAAAATACAAATTATGTGATAAAATCCCCCTCTGGTCTCTCATTATGTATTAAATATGGATAAGGTGACAGGATTCTTGAGGCTTCATTTTTAATTAATTTTTCAGGCATCACAGACATTAAAAGTGCCCCAAAGTCACCCCTGACATAGTAAAGGCAGCCAAGACAGAGAAATAGAGCAAAAAGTCAGACTATGGAAATGAGGATGACTTAAGCTGAAATAGCTAGGAAATAAACAAAAAAGGTTTAGTATCTTTGACCGACAGGTTGAACCTTGGAGGTTTACCGTGCCAAGTGCTGAATATGAAATAGATTTACAGGTGTTATAGAAATAAGAAAAATAACAGCAATAGAAAATGCAAGGTCTCCTAAATGCTACTTTAACTAAGACAGTTAAAGCACCTATGAAAATTAGTTAATATTTCAGGCAAAGTACCATTGTTGAATATTGTTCACTCCGGCATGTGAGGGCAGGAGATAGGCAAAGGCCTGCATGTGGTATTATTAAGATTAATCACACACACCCTGGGGCACTTAGAGTCACCGGCATTTTGGGCTTTCGTTAACTCTTTCTACTTAACTGCTTCATCGTCGCCAGCTATAAAAGCCAAAATGTACCTGCACTGTTGCCCAGATGTACTTATGTACAGTCGGAGGCGGGAGGGTCACTGAAAGGTGAAATATTCTCACAGTAAATTAATCACCACATAAACAATCAGTCTTCTGGCAACTGTAATATGTGTTCCTTTAAGGCCACCATATTGTTACCTGCGAACTCTAGCAGTGCTGGAAGTTATTCCCATGCCGTGCTGTTGGAATGGGAAAAGACTGCTGAAGCACTGCTAATAAATGAGTGCTAGCCCTGAGGGAGGTAGCTTTGGGTGAGCCTGGATTGACAGCCACGAGACAGCGGGAGTTAGGTGCCTCACTACCTTCACGGATCTCGACCTGACTGACCTGCTAAATTTACCGTGGGGAGAATTGATCAACATTCCATTAGATTTCCATAGAATGTCATAATGGCACAGGAACATCACTGCCACAGCACACATGCTGGTGTGGAGGAGCATCAGTGATGTCTTTTTAATGGAATGTATATCTTCTCCAGGATAAAACCTCATTATACAGTAAAACTTAAGGGAGGAAGTGTTGAATAATGGTTAAAGCCGAAGGCTCAGAGCCAGGAGCTCTGGGTGCTTATCGTCGTTCGACCATGGACCTGCTATATAAGCTTTGGCTGGGTGACTTAAACATTCTATGCCCTTGTTGGCCCAGCTGCCAAACTGGGACAATAATAAGAGGAGGTGTGAGACTTAATTAACTAATGTTTGTAAAGTGTTTTGAGATCCTCAGATGGGAGGTGATGTGGAAGTACAAAATCTATCTACCAGACTATTTAGTGCAACTGGACTGAGGTTTATATTGCTCCCCCCACTTTTCACTACTATTGCCTCTGCGTGACGTGTACAACTTTTGGACTGCCAAGAAGGAGTCTTACTTAGGAGTGAGAAAGATGCAGGTTCTTCTTGCAGGCACTTTTGGATCTGAAAATGGCACCCACGAGCTTTGAATTCATGCATCCAATGGCCAAATGAGTCTTCTCCAAAAATCTGTAACTTTTCATTTCCTTTAGCCGCCTGTTTGTCTTTCAGGTGACGTGCTGTATGAACTCCTTCAGCATATCCTGAAGCAAAGGAAAGCTCGCATGCTATTTTCACCTTTCTTCCATCCTGGGAACTCTATCCATGCTCAGCCAGAGGTCATATTACACCAGAACCACGATGAAGGTAATAATGTCTCCTTTATTACTGGAGGTGTCATTATGTCAGCAGTTTGGATGAGGCTGTCAGAAGGTTTTTTCTTACTCTAAACCAATACAAATTTCATCTTAAAACAATCTCTCTCCCTTCAGAAGTGGAACAGTCCTTTAGTTGTTAGAATGTTCAGCTGATCCACCAAGCCATTTGGTTGCAAATTCTTAGTGCTTTAGAATATTTCAGCCTTTTGCTTGTGTAAATCTTCATTTATTTTCCACAATTTTGTCCTGCTTCAAAGCCTGTTTAAAAATATACTAGGTGGGGATAACTTTTCTGGAGCTTATATATAGAACCCACTCTGTTGCACAGATCTTTCCTCTCCCAGGTCCTAGTTTTCTCGGAAAGAAAACCCTTCCCACCTTATGTACTCTTACTGCACTTGTGATCGGCTGGCTGTAAATTGGGGACTGGAGACTTTGACTTTGGAATTCACTTCCTCTGGTGTATCTAGAGACATTTGACATGTATGGCAGGGTGCTAGGCCCATTTTTTTGCTCAACTTTTGCCTCAATTGTAAGATTGGTAATTATTTTGTTTTCAGGGAAAGGCTGTTCTTCTTTTTATATATATATATAAAGAAGAAACAAAATAATTACCAACATATCTGTGTGTGTGTGTGTTTCTCTTTCAAATATTGCACCTGCGCCATGTGTTTTGTAATTAAGCACACTTTATAAATTAACAAATAAATAACTATCCTGACCATTAGATCTTAGATAGTGGCAGGATCAGAGGCCTGCCATAAGCACTGATATCTTTCTTTTATTGGAAAATGCAAACTTCTGAGATTGAATTGAAATTTCGACACATTGTCACTGTGATCAACACTAGGTAGATAAGACAGACACATATATAGTTGAGGAGGTGAAAGAAACATTTGTAGAACTGTTGCTTAAATTTAGTTTGTTTTACTATTGGGATAAAATCTGGATGCAATATAGACAAATTCACCCGTCTGTTTGCAGATATCTCCCCACGATGCAAAATAAGTGGTGCTTTTTTGAATGGATTTGCTTTTATGGCATGGCAGATATTGGGCACTTTTCCTCTTTATTAGAGCTGGTCAGAAAATATTTGGATTTTTTTATGATATTTTTCAGATTTGGGGGTTTTGTTTTTCTGACAAAAAATATTTTTTTGGAAGAAAACACTTTCCAGGACAATTTGTGTTTAGTTGAAAACCCAATTTTCCATCCCAAAAAAGTTTTGACAGAAAATTTTTAACTAGCTGTTCTCTCTATCTCCCATCCTTAATCACAAATAAAAAACAGTTTGGATTTCACCCTAGTCCCCGCTTATCCTAGAAGTGCACAATTTGGCAACATTCAGATGAGGTATGATGCAGGACAGGATTAAGAGGCATTGGCAGAGCTCTGTGGGGAGCCCAGGACTGATATAACAGGAGGCACTGTAGCGCAGGGCTGAGGGGCATTGGCAAAGCTGTATGAGAATGTCAGGACTAGAATAACAAGAATGTGATGCAAGTCAGGAGTAGGTTGCACTGGCAGAGCTGAATGTAGGAAATTTACAAAGTTGCTGCCCAGTATACCTGGCTTTAGGCAGAGGCTGTTATTAATCTCTCACTTTCATGAGCCCTGTATTCACACACAAGTGTTTGTTGTTTTTTTAATGGAAAACTGGGAATGGGCCAGGTGAACCCTTTGTGAAATGTGTGTGGGTTTGAACATTTTGTACTTTAGCACTCAGTTCCTTTGGGCAAAATCTCTTAGGCTGGGGTAGCTAAGGCACAGGTATAAGAAGAGTATAGTTATGATTTAAAGCCTATCCAAAGATTTAAAGGCTATAGATTTAACAATCTGGTAGAATGGTTCCCACACCAAGTGTCCTTTACTGCACACAACTCTGTCATCAATGGGATCACTTTTCCACTTGATCACTGTACATAAGTCCCATTAACCGTAAGGACCAACTCCCATTGACTTCTATGGAAGCAGGAATAAGACCCAAAGTGCCTCAGCATCTACAAGGAAACTAACCATTTTTATATGTCCAGTATCAGCCAGGTTCTAATGGAAACACTAATAGCCCTTACAGCTGCCTAAACATCCCAACTAGCCAAAGAAGGGAATGGTAGATCAGAATGACGATCCTGAGCTAGTGAGCACCTGGTTTCAATCCTGAGCTACAGAAGATTTCACAGTGTTGTTTGACTAGGCGTTCACTTGCATCACTTGCTAAGCAAATCTGATTGCTTCCTTTAAGTCCTCTCTCTTAAGGCAATTTGTAGCCCTATTTTACTTGGTCCTTAGAGCACTCAGTGCTGTGACACTGGTTCCTTTCTTCATACTCATTCCCAACCACTACAATTAGCTTCATTTTATTATTTTTATTTTGATACAAATGGAAGAGCATTTTGTTTTAATTATGGACTCCCAGACACATACTCTGGGCAGTGAGAGAAGCTCTTTATGCCAAGCATTCACAGGCAGATAATGAGCATACTTTGACTCTCTTGCTGTGCCCTCTTCGTTGTCTCATGTCGCTGCGTGAGGAACTTGCCCAGCTAAATGTAACACTTTGCTGCCTTCCTGCATGTACTCTCTTTTTCTATTGTGCTGTGTTCTCTATTGGGTATTCACGCCAGCTTAACTCACAATGACCAATGGAGAGGGGCCAGTAGGGTCCTTGGCATGTTACCTTCCTCAAACTTTAAGGCTAGTTTTGCAGATATCAAATTGATTTTTGTATCCCTCCCTGATGAGGTCTCTCTCATTCTCTTTCCCTCTGCAATCTCCCTCTCTCTATTTAACTGTCCACCTGAGTCTGGAGTTGCTCCTAAGGATCACCATCATTTTAACATCTGTTTTGAAACCAATCCAACCAAAATCATTAGTGGCCAAGAGGTGCTACAGCCTCATGGCTCTTCACAGCCTATGCAAAGTGAGTTTAATGGTCAGTTCCCAGTTTGTTCCGCTCCCGGTGTGCAAGTGTTTGTATCTCTTTAAAAAATGCCACCACACCTGGCATTGGTTTGGAAACCCCTTTTGGCAGTCTTTTGTGGAGATGCTAAGGGCCAAACGAGCCATGGGGACTGAATTAGCCCCTCATCTCTAGTGGTCCCTCTGAATCAGCATTGAATGACTTGGGAGGCCCTGGAGGAAGCTTGCACTGTTGCTGCCTGCACTTGTTCTGTAGATAAACAGATGGTTTCAGTCACCAGGACTGTCAGTCCAGCAACTTTCCACCCACCCATCCCTACAGGAACAGCTGGGCCAGCAACTCTCCACAGCATTCGGTTCACTTTTAAAAAGCTACATGGAAAGGATGGTCTGAGGGTGCATTCCAGCACAGACTGATGTGTTCACGTGTTCTTTCTGGCACAAGCTGGTGGAGTGCATGCAAAGGGATGTTTAATTTATTAGGGCCAGATTCTGATTCTCTTACACACAGTGAGAAGCACCTTACCCCATTTGGTTTCATTCATTACAGTGGATGTGCTCGCAGAGTAAAGTACCTTATTCAGTAAGGACATCCGAAGCTGACCATCAGTGCGTTTTAACTGTATCAGTTTCCAAATTAAGAGGATGAAGAAGGGAATTTAATTCAAAGTGATCCCTTTTCTGGTCCTGCTAGGTTTGACAGAGGAGTTGAGAGGGAGTCCTCTGAGATCCATTGCTCTTCCCTGAAGGATCCTTATTGCAGCATCCTGTCCCCTGGCAAAGGAGAGGGATGAAGGTACCCCTCTCTGGAGCCCGTCAACGTTGCATAATGTTTCCACCAGAGATTTCAGTAGACAGCAGCGTAAGGCATTCCTTCCTGCTCATGGGCTGAGTTCAGTCCCTCTCCAGCTCAGTATTCAGACTCAGTTCCCATACAGAAGCATGGCACTGCTACTAGACATCAGAATAAACTCCATCCAATGTCCCTAGTTGCGCTCTCATTTCTCAAGCATCTTTGCTCATATAGGCCAAGAATGAGCATAATGCTTTTGAATGAATATGTGGCGGTTTAACTGGGCAGCCCGTAGAAAACAGGTCACTGTATATGACATGGGCCATGTATGGGGGAAGCAGTTGTAATCAAATGGGGTTTCCTTGGGTTGTGGTTAATGAATGTTAGGTCCCATCTATGCTCACTGAACTTTCTTCCTTAAGCACAGTTTAAACTGCAGTCACTAGGCAGGATCATAGACCAGGCTGTGGTTTTTGAGCAATGTTTGAGCAATGTGGTCCTTTCCATATCAATTGGCCAAACTCAAAGCCATCTTTGGCCACAATATACTTTAAACCCATTTTGAAGCCCCATTATTAAACTTTGTTTTTCATCCAGAGCATAGCCTAGATCTGTAAGTTTCATTTCCTCCTGTCATTTCGTTGTTACTAACCTAACTAGCTACACAAATACATTTTTCTTGTTTATGACCTCAGGTGTGTGAATCATAACTAAACTCCAGGCGGGCATAGCTTCCTCCTAGACCTTCACAAGGAAACTGGTGACTGCTGGCAAATCATGTAGGTGCCCATTTCGGGGGGCAGAGGAGTCAGTTTAAGGTCACTGAGCCAGTGCTGACTGGAATTGTATCTTCCCAGCAATACGATGTTTAGGCTTTTGCATGGGTCGGTGCTGATCCCTCTACTGCAGCTTGTGTGGTTTCCAGGGTAGGCAAGGACCCCATAGATTCCTTTCTGCCTAAATAGGGGCTTCAAAGGGCAGTGCTCCCTTGACAGGAGAGAGCAAGGAGAACAAGCCTTCGTAAAGGAGCAGAGTGAATGAGTGAACAAATAAGACAGTCACATTTACCTGTTTTGATTGTTGACATGTGCCTAACAGTTTCCTGCTCTTATCACCTGAGGCTATTGGCAAACAGGGCTGAAATTTGAGCTTTGCTTTTCTAGATAAAAACCTGTTAGCCTTTGCTCTCTGTTGTATGCAGGGCAGTTGTAGCCCTGTTGGTCCCAGGATATTAGAGAGACAAAGTGGGTGAGGTAATATCTTTTACTGAACCAACTTCTGTTGCTGAGAGAGACAAGCTGTGTAAGCTTGAAAGCTCACCAACAGAAGCTGGTCCAGTAAAAGATATTACCTCACCCACCTTGTTTGCTCTCTGTTGGTAGCTTTCTACTCAGAAAACTATGGCCTTAATCAGCCAAAATCAGTTTATTTTCTATTAATTGAAGCAAATGTTTTGGTTTGTGGATGTTAACAACCTTTGCAGATGGTATTCTAAATCCATGCTTTCTGAGCTCTCCTTAATTTAAAGGGACACTGCTAATGTCAAAAGGCCCACCCAAAAAGTCCATACTGTTTTTTCCACTATCAGACACTCTAAAAGGTTTTCATCTGGAATGATCGAACAAGAGAAAAATCTTGGTGAAGACACTTCTAGAGGGTTTATCAGTGGTGATGGGGTGAAATTTAGGCTATCAGGCAAAACTTCCTGCCAGTGAAGTGTTAGGCTGTGATATTCACAAGGTGATCTAACCGGGTTTTTTTCCCCCCATCTCTGATTTCTACAACTCTCTGACTAATGTATCCAGTACTCGTCCCATATCTTGAGCCACTCTGCTGCTGGCTCTGGTCTTCAATTTTCAGTTACAGGGTCTGCAGGCAGAGCAACAGGAAAGTCAAAACATGCATCCAGGTCTTTGTAACATATGCACAGCAACGAAGCTGTTAGGCCTAACAAAGACACGTCCCCCATTAAGCTGCCATGTATGAAGTTTCTCTTGTCACCCTCTCTGATTTCCTACTATTAACGGAGTGCTTCCCACCTACGTGGCTTTGACGCTCACACTATTAAATTATTGTAGGAAAGCCAGGTTATGTTGGCTTAGGACAAACTTATGTTCAGTTTTGAAGGTAGCACAAAGGGAAATGAATAATAACGTGTATTTTTTAGCACCTTTCATCAAGGGATCTTAAAATGCTTTTCAAACAATAATTGTAATTCTTTTTAAAGGTGATGGGACTGAGGTTCTGGGAATACAGACCACTTGTCCAAGGTCACACAGGAAACTCTTTGGAGAGTTGGTAATAGAACAGAGATGTCCTAACCAGCAATTTCCTACTCTCATAGACAACACTCCCTCCCTCTCAGGTATAATGAAGACTATGTTAAAATGTGTCAATGAGTTTGTAGATTCACAGAGGTGTAGTCCATCTACTATGACCTCCTGTATATCACAGGCCATTAAATTTCACTCCGTTACCCCTGTATTGAGCCCAGTAACTTGTGTTAGAGCGTATTTTCCAGAAAGCCATTGAGTCTTGAGTTAGGTCCTATGGTTCTGTCACGTTCATCATGATCTATGGTTTTCATCTTTTCTTCCTAGACAACTTTGTCCAGAGACCTTCAAGACCATCAGCAGAAACAGTCCATCACAACCCCCCCACCATTGAACTGTTGCATCGTTCTAGATCGCCTATCACCACCAATCACCGGCCGTCACCAGACCCTGAGCAGCGGTCGCTGAAGTCCCCATTGGACAACACTATCCGCCGCCTCTCCCCAGCTGATAGAGTCCCAGGGACAAGGCATCACCAAGAGAACAACCATCAAGAGCCCTACCCTCTCTCAGTGTCTCCTATAGAGAACAACCACTGCCCGCCTCCTCCTGAAGTACTTCAGAAGCCTTCCAGCCCTCGCCAAGAGAACACCAGGGTCATCCAGCTGATGCCCAGCCCCATCATGCACCCTTTGATACTAAACCCCAGGCACTCTGTAGAATTCAAACCATCACGGTTGTCTGAGGATGGGCTACACAGGGAGGTAAAGCCTATCAATTTGTCCCACCGGGAAGAGTTAGCGTACATGAACCACATCATGGTGTCTGTCTCCCCTCCTGAGGAGCATGCAATGCCAATTGGAAGGATAGCAGGTAAGTAATATTCTCCAGCCATGTACAAGCCCATGGTCTTCATTCAGCATCTGCCACACACTAATCTAATGAACCATGTAATATCATTAGGAAGAACCTTCTGAGCTTCCTTTGGGCTTTTATAATATTACAGAAGGATACAGGCATCTTGTAAGCTTCACAACTTCCATTGCAGAGGCTGGTAAGTATTACTGAAACCAGTTACACAGGTAGGTAAGCAGAGGTGCAGAGTCACTTGCTCAAGATCACATAGCAAGTAATCAGTGGCAGAGCTAGGACTAGAAAGCTGGAGTCCTGCCTCCCAGTCCCCAGCTCTGCTCACTCCCAATTAGTTTTAAAATTAAACTCTTTGAAATAGAGCTTGCCCTAATGGAGTAGTTAATGGGCCTCTGAATGGTGAGAAACAAATGTTCTAAATTGGCGCAGGGAGAGGAAAGCCCCATCAGCAGTGCAGCAAAGTTAGAATGTCTGAAATAGAAGGTTTTATGATAATGTTAATGACCCATTCCGCAGTTTCCACAAGTCAATCAATGACTGGACAGCACTTTATGAGCCTTTGGTTTTGTCTCAGACCCTTGACTCCTTTTGCCAGACATTTACTGACCAGTGAAAACCTCAGAATGGCTCATAATTACTGACGTAATGCCTTCACTATGGGGGAGGTGGGTAAGGGAAGAACGTTCATCTCCAAATTCTACAATTGGCACTGCTCTATTATCTGACCAAAAGGAACAATCAGCAGCCTCTGTGACGCTTAACCCAGATTTACTTACCTGGCAATAAAACCAATAATCAATGCAATAGATTAAGCTAGTATAAACAGAACCACCCCCTATCATTCCCCTCCAAGACAGTACTCCACTAGACATCCAGCTCTTTCCTCGGAGCCTCTTGGGAAGGCTACCACTTTCATGGGCAAAATTTTTAAGGAATATTGCTTGTGGAACATAGAAGAGATGGTCAGGATTGTCCCACTCACAATGGGGTTTGATCCTGCAAAATACTGAAGAACTTCTGGAAGGTGATTTGAGTGGGAATTGGAGGCACTCTGCATCATCTAGGGAGTGCTGAGCGTTTTGTAGGATCAGGCCCAATCTTGAGAGGTGGTCACTCTGGCTCTCCTCAGAGAGAGCTACTTTGTAGGCCTCTCTGCTGTACCTCATTACTAGCACTGTCCCTTTTTACAGATTCAAATTTACCTCCATCCCACACAAACCTCAGGCATTGTCTCACTTTTGTTATCGTAAATAATTGACATCACATCTGCTGAATCAGGAAACTGAGGTTACAGAAAATGTTTTTTGTGCATAAAAGAGAACTGTAAATAGATCGGGTGGGGGGAAATCCAGCCGCTTTAGAAATATATGCTGAATGCCCCAAATAACCAAGTGAAGAGGACATTCCACACATTTATGCTAACAAAACTTACTTCAGAAAATAAATGTCAGATTTGCAATGTCTAGGCCCAGTCAGGGGCACAGGCTTGTATTTGGTCTCAGACCTCCAAGCTGTCCCTCATTTTAAGGCCTCACTCAGTCCTAAAGTTCCTTGCAACAGATCTGGGGGCCTCTTCACTTTTATTGTTAATAATTATTTACCTCAGAAACAAGGAATCATATAATTTTAAGGTCAAAAGGTACCATTATGATAATCTAATCTAGTACATAACGCAGACCGTAGACTCTCACCCTGTTGAAAGAGAAGTTGTAGAGTCATTTACATTACAGGACTGAATCCCACCGTATTTTAAGTTTCCTGCCTGAATGACTTTCTTATATGTCTTCTTTTGGGTGTCATCATATATTGGGTCTCACATATGGCCTGTAGCAAGTTGACTTGGTGTACATTACTTGGTGTAATGTCAGAGCAGGCACTCTGCTGGGGACATTATCTTAGCACTCTACCTTCCTGGAGACTTCAGGCTGTGCAATGGGGTGAGGGAAATCTTAAGGTTTGGGTTGGGTTTGTTTGTTTAAATACTGTGCATTCTCTAAAATAGTTTTTAAGTTCTAAAATAAGATACAGTAAAACTTTAGAAAACTCTGTAATGTTTTAAAATAAAACAAAATTCCCCATACTACAGTCAGCCAACTCCGGTCTCATATAGGTTCTGTGATGGGTGTGATATCTCCAAAAGAAAGCATGTTGGGCATTGCAACAATCGTCAGCACTGGTGTTGTGTATTTTGCTCTTCACCCAATAAAGGAACTACCTGGGTACAATGAGGTCCAAATAACCATGTTTATGATTATATACAACATGCAAGGCCTAGCTATGTATCTACTGTGATGCTCTGGCAGAGTTTGGATAGTTTCTGAAACACAGTGAGGGCCACTGCAGGACTCACAAACTCTTTACAGTGGATACTTCTGAATTCCTGTTCACCACAGCCAGATACTACTCAGTGCAAAAGCACAAATGGCCTGAGGTTATGCCTATGGAAGTCAAAGGAAGTAAATTTCACTATTAACTTTAATGAGAGCATCACTGGGCCCCTAAGCAGGAAAATGTTCTCGTAATAATGTGCTCCTTCTACCTGTCTGGAGTACTTGATATAAAGTCTTTTAATTTTGAACGCAATCTGTTTCTATGTCACGATTAACCCCTTACGTCAAGATTAACCCCTTAACGGTTTGAGTTTCCCTCTCTTCGTAATACTACTAGTGTCAGGTTAGATGCTTGGTATTTTGAGAGATATGCTGCTTTGACTTAACAAAAGAACCTTGAGAATTATAATAATAATATCACCTAACTTTTATATGGCACTCTTCTTCACTAGATTGCAAAGCACTTTACAGAGGAGGTTGATATCTATTTGATTCTATATAGTTTTTTTTACTACACTCATCACCATAGTATCTGAGCACCTTTCTACAGATGAGGAAACTGAGGCAAAGAAAGGTGGAGTGACTTACCCAAGGCCACCCAGCAGGCTTAGTAGCAGAGCTGGGAATAGAACCATGGGTCCCAATGCAGTGCCTTATCCACTAGGCCACAATGCCTTCCCAGTATATACTCCCGAAAGCAACACAGAGGAACTAAAAATACTCCAGAAAGCCATCCTAAATCCTTAGTGTTGTGAATAAGTTAGTGAACAAAGGAGAGTCTTCTCAACTGTTCACAAATAGATAAGGGCCTTTTCACTGTATAACATGAAAAAAGGGCAAACAGAATCAGAAGGGGTAGAGTTGACCCATGGTGACTGTCTAGGCAAACATGGCATTTTTGCCTGGAGATTTTGCAGGTGATCATTGTGTCCCTGTATGCACAGGTGGAAGAATCCATTACCCCTGTGTGATCGTGCTAGTGCAGAAAAAATGTCTGTGCAGGTGTGAGCATGCTCTGTGCCCACAAGTGGCGGCTGGGAGTCTGCAAATGAGTCTGTTAAAATAGAGACCTCTCTAAAAAAAAGTCATCCCTAAAATAGAAACATTTAAATTTTAAAATATCAGAGGCCAAATTCTATCCTGGCTTACACCCTCCCACTACTGTGAGGTTGCAAAAGGTGGGAATCAGAGCAGAATTTGGCCCTAAACCCTCCTCATTTAAAATTTAACACCCCCTCTTCCCCGAAAAAGGAAAAACCTACACACAGTTATTTGTTGCTGAAACTACACACAGTTATTTGTTGTTGTGCCTATGGGAGACACAATGTCTATGATGGGAGCATGGGCCACTGCAGGGTAAAATCCTGGCACTCTTGAAGTCAATGGGACTTGTGTTATTAACATCAACACCAAGATTTTACCCCCAATACCTACTAAATTAGTGCACAGCATGAACTCTCTGCATCTGCCCAGGGCCTGCTCAACTGGCTGGTGCAGATGAACATAAGAATGGCCATACTGGACTAGACCAGTGGTCTATGTGTGGCTAGAATCAGGTACTTAAGAGGAAGATGCAAGAAACCTTGCAATATAAATTGTGTAATAATTGGCCCACAGGGTCAATTAGAGGTTGGCTTATGCCCTGAAACATCCCTCATGGTTCATGTGGATGTGCCTATTATCTGTATAAATGTCCATTGCCGCTCCCGAACCCCTTTGGGGAGCCTTGAGTCGCTGCAGAGCACCTTTGAGCAGTCCATGAGCTCCCAGTGTTGTTGTTTTGGGGAGTGGCTGTGTTTTGCTATAGCAGCTCTTCAGAGAAGAAAAGTTAGTTAATTAATCTATAGCACAAACCCCACCACATGAAGTTCACCCTTACCTCTGGGCTTGAAATTTTGGAAGGAGGTGATGACATCCCTTTACCATAGTTTTTCCACAGCTCCTCTGTAGTATAACTGAGAATTAGGAAGTATCATTTCTATGAGAGGGGGTGTGTGATCGAGGGTATCAGGAAGCAGTCTTATAACTTATAATTAGATGTTTTTGGACCATTATCATGGACCCAACAACTTGCTGTAGCTTTGGCCACCACAGGAACTTCATGATAAACTCTGGACTGTGGAAGGCTGCCTGACCGCATACAGCAAGAGAGGTACATCGATTTGTGCAGATAGTTTAGAAGCTCCAAACCATGCTGTGTATTGATATTCAAGCTCTGAGTGGGGTGGGCTTCAGCGTCCGAGCTGCAACTTCAAAGCGTTGTCTACAAAGTTATTTTTAGAGCACTAGTGTGAGCCCTGCTAGCACAAGTTTGTCCATCCAGGCAGGGAGACCTGCTCCCGTTTGGTCCAAAATGCTGTGTAGACATACACTACTGGCATGCAGTACCTTAGCAACTGGACTCTATTTAGTTTCATGGACTGACTAGTGTGTTTCTCCCTTTCCAGGAGTCTGAGGACAAGCAGTGTTATGTGTAAGCTGCTGAGAGGCACGTCTTCCACCACAGCAGTGTGTTAGATCACTGCAACTGAATAGTGTAGTAATTCTTTTATAATAGCTGCCAGGATCTATACTCTGCCAAAGCCATGATAGTGGGTTCTACTCCCAGCTGTGATTTGTAATCTCTGCCTCGGTTTCCTCATCTGTAAAATGAGGATAATGCTTATCTCACAGAGTTGGTGGAAGGCACCTTCACTAACCAACCTATGTGCTTGCTGAGGGAGAAATTTAGTTCAGTGGAGAAGGCCAGCGCATGGGTTATGCACGACTCATATTCCACTTAAGTCTACAAAATAGAACTTAAGATGTGCATAAACCATGTGCTAGTCCTCTGCAAAAGGATGAATTTCACCTGGAAGTTCAGTAAGGAACTGATTTCCTACCCCTTTATATTCCTCTAAGGGGGTTTATAAACAGTAATTTTAAAAAATAAACAACCACCAATTGACTGTATATCTTTTAAGAAAGTTTGAGCTTAAGGTTTGAGCTGTAAACCCATGAATGTTGATTTTTTAACTTTTACGATGAACTGAAAAGCTTATTTTAAAAAAATGAGAAAAAGAAATTAAACTGATTAAGATCCCAGATCAGTGTAGGCTTAAACATTGCAGATAACACATTTCAAAAAGAAAAGAGCTGGTAATCCGTTCTTCTTTAACTTACCTGCCAAGACTTGGGTTCAGGAAGTCTCTGTTTTCTCTCTTAGGCCTCATTTACACACATATTTTGTACCAGTCTAAGTATGTCAATTAGGGGCTGATTTTTTTTACTTAACTAGTTAACTGGTACAACACCCCTAGCGTGGACACAGTCATACTGGTACAAAAGTGCCTTATACCAGTAGAGCTCATTCCCCTTTCTGTACAGGACATAGCCTCATAGAGCTTATTCTACACTACCGCGATAAGTCGACCTATGCTACGCAACTCCAGCTATGTGAAGAATGTAGCTGGAATTCACGTACCTTAGGTCAAGTTACCACGGGGTCTACACTGTGGGGGGTCGACGGGAGAAACTCTCCCGCCAACTTACCTTACTCTTCTCGTCGGGGGTAGAGTACAGGGGTCGACTGGAGAGCGATCTGCAGTCGATTTGGCGGGTCTTTACTAGATCTCAGAGCATTGTTCCCAGCTGTAGTGTAGACCTGCCCCTATTATTAGCAGCTTTATACCGGTGTAACTGCTTCCACACTAGCAGGATTGTACTGTTTTAATTATATTGGTCGAGTTTTAACAGTACAACTTTTGTGTGTGGACAAGCCCTTAGTTGGCTGGGCGAGAGAAACACAGATGGGTGTAGTGACTTTCCCAGAGTCACACAGTAGGTAGAGTGGTCCGGCTACACCATACCACAAAATGAAAGCATGTTTTAAACCTCTCTGGGTCTGTGACCAGATCCCCAAAACACACTTTTTGTTAACTGCAGATGAAGCCTAATTTGAACTCAGTGTTTCTGTAGTGCCTTGCGTCCAAGGACTCCAAGCATTTTACAAATAATAATGAATCAAGCCTCACAATACCCTTTTGTTATTACCCTCAAACTGGGGAAACTGAGGCACCTGGAAGTAAAATGTCAGGATGACCAAGGACAACAATGCCCTATAACAGAAACAGAACTTTCAATGATTGTGTGGCTGTCCGCTGGTGCAGCAAAAACTCAGAATCATGGGCTCAGGTCACAGCAGATGTAAAGCCTTTCAGTTCCCCTTTCAGTAATGACTTGTCTACATGGGGAAGACCGACTGACATAACTATTCCAGAATAACTCCCTTGTGTGGACACTGTTCTGGAATGAAAGTGATTTTATTCTGGAATAATTACTCTGCTTTCTGAATGAAGTAGCAGTCGCTGTTATTTTGCAATAAAGTGTCCATGCAGGGAGATATTGCAGGATAATTATGCTGGAATAGCTATTCTAGTCAGTTTCCCTGTGAAGACAAGCCTTCAGACTCTCCATTCAATTATGTACTTAGCTGTCAGATATGATTGCTGCTCCTCCCTTCTCCAGCTCACCTTGCTGCTGAGCAAGTGAAAGTGTTAACTTCATTGTGCAAACTGAGCTGCTAGACAGTGAACTGTCTTGCAAGCTGCAACTCACTGATCTTCCCTTCTTTGCAAGAGAGAAATGTTGACAGCTCAAGCTATTCAGATTTGACACTGCAATCTGTACCCTTATCTACATGGGGGACATTTGTGAAAAAACTACTTACAGTTGTACCAGTGTAGCAAAGTGGGAGCCTGACTGCACGCAGGGCTTTGGCTGTCAACACAATTTTCAGCACTGTGTTGATTAGATTTCCTCCCAGCAGGGTTAGACAGCCCAGTACTGAGAATGGTGTCAGCAGCTAGTGTTTACACTAAAACTTTGTCTTCACTGCCAAAAGAGGTGTATTGTTTTTTACCTCAGGGGTAATTAACTTTCCTGAGCTATTCTGAGGAAAAACATAGTGAAGACCAGACCCTGCAGTTTTACTGTGAGGTAAATTGTGAGGTTAACAGCCTTATGTCCCATCCATGGTTAACCTCATTAAAATTACCTCACCTAAAACTGAAGTGCCTTATCTTCATTTTGTTTTTAACCTCAAGATACCTCGCATGTGTTAGTTACCCTCAAGTAAAAAATACCCCCTTTTTAGCAGTGAAAACAATGCCTACAGGACTCCTAATGTTGCTAACACCACTGCAGCTGGATCACTTTTATCATGGACGTGGCCTGTGATTCTTTCCCCTCAACTGTGCCATCCAATGAAAAGATCATTGGTCTTGTGTAAATACTTGCCATTGCAATTATAGACTTAAGAACCTGATTCTGAGGGCAGGTCTACACTACAAACTTGCACCGATGCAGCTGCACCGGTGTAGCACTTCTGGTGAAGATGCTCTCAGCTGATGGGAGATCTCCTGTCGGCTTAATGACTCTGCCTCCACAAGAGGTGGTAGCTATGTCAATGGGAGTAGCTCTCTGGGGTTAGCACTGTCTACACAGGGAATTACGGTCGGATTAACTACGTCGCTTAGGGGTGTGGATTTTTCATACCCCTGAGCAACAGTTATACTGAAGTAAGTGTGTCGTGTAGACCTGGCCTCATTTACACTGTGGCTCCTTTACACTGTAATTTACACACACTGTAAGGGCTGGTCTACACTGAGAGCTTTCATCTGCATAGCTCCATCTGTCAGGGATGTACAAAATCCATACCCCTGAAAGACAAAGCTATGCAGACCTAATCCCCGGTGTGTACAGCACTAGGTTGATGGACGAATTGTTCCATCGACCTAGCTACCACCTCTCGGGGAGGTGGATTACTTACACTGATGGAGAACCTCTCCCGTCAGCATAGGTATCATCTACACTAAAGCACTACAGAGGCATAGCTGCAGCTGTGTCACTGTAACAGTTTAAGTATAGACATACCTTAAGGCCCCTTTGCACAGCCAGAGTGATGTGAATGAGGCCATAAGGCCAGGTCTTCATGGGAAATTTTTTTCCATATAACCTAGGGTGTGAATTTAAACAGATATAGTTATATAAGTATAACCCCTGTGTCGATGCTCTTATTTCCGTTTAAGAGTGTCTTTTTTCAGTTCAGCTTTTGTCACTTGACAAATGAATAGGAATTGCTTGTTGTTTGATTTCATCTGCAGTAGCATCCTGCAGCTGGTCAGCCTTTGTCCTAACCCTGTAATTATAGGGTCCACAGATTACATTATGGGCCTGTTTTGCTGAGATCGGAAGCCAGAAGCGACAATAGTTTTGAAAGGCAATAGTATTTTTGTGTCCTCAGCATTTCTCATTCTACTGTGCTTCAGGGCCTAGGTGCTATGGTGACTAGCACTCCATAAATACCATAGCTAGACAGATGGGATAAGTAGGTTGTAAGTGTCTTCCATCCCCATTGAAGTCAGCTGGGTGGCAAACCCTTCACAGGAAGCGTTCAGTACCTCACAGCGATCTAGCCCCCTAGACTGGACATTGTGCACGCCTGGGCTAGATTCACTTCAGTAACTCAGGCCTTGTCAGTAGTTAACACCCCTGTGTGGACACACTTATTTGATTTAGGCTCTGTCTACACTAGCACTTTTGTCTGCAAACACCCCTGACCGACATAAGTTTCACCGACAAACACGCCGGTGTGGACAGCGATATGTCCGTGGGAGACGCTCTCCCTCCAACATAGCTGGGGGAGGGTTGAATTATGCCAGCAGGAGAGAGCTCTCTGCCACCATCATAGAGCAGCTACAGAGGAGACCTTACAAAGGCACAGCTGCAGTGGTACAGCTGTGCCACTGTGTGGTCCGTAGTGTAGACATAGCCTTAGAAGTGGCTTAGGTTTAATAAACTTAAACTAAACTGAAATAAACTTGGTTTAAACCAGAATAAAAATGTTTGCACCAGTTGAATTAAATTGGTTTCAATTCATACCTGTAGTTAAACTGCATATGGCCAAGGCCTCAAAGCCTTCATGTTGTATCCCTCTGTGTCGGGGGGTGTCAGCTGCGCCCCATGAGGGGATTAACCCCCTGCTGAGAGTCAGGGAGTATTTCTACTGTCATTCTCCGCAAGGGTTCTGCCAGGGGAGGGTATATGTAATTTACTGCATCCACACTGCATCCTCTCTTCCAGGAGGGACTTCCAGGGGATGAGGTGGATCAGCACAGCCCTGGCTATGCTCACTCTGTAGAGAGCTCCAGGCTTTCTGGTGGAGAGGGACTGTGAATGCCTTGTGCTGTTGCAATCCCTCCAGCTGAATTTTCCATGGTTGTGAATCTGCAGGTCAGGTTACTACTGGAGAGAACCCAGAGGTAAATAGGGCCCCTAGTCTAAAACACTGGAGCTTTTTGCACTGTACAGTCAAAAGCACAACCATTGTTGGGAGGGTTCTCTTCTACAGTGAAGTTGCCCTCGCTTTCTCACTCGTCTGACATACTTTTAATCTTGAAGAGTCTTTGTCCTGTAATCCTATCTTGTACTACATTTGGCTATTGAGCCACTTTCAGGGTTTCCTGATGTTGAATAAGATTGGGTCATACTGAGCATTTGGGGGAGAACTTTCATTTTGCCCAGGAATATTCCATCAGATTTGGATTGAATCCCACTCTTTCTTAGTCCCTGCCCCTTTTTCCCATGAGAAGAGGTGACAAAAAGCCATGAGAGATCTGAGGGAGATTTCTTTAGGGACTAAGTTAAAATGAGTGTTTTAGGGGGGGAGGAAAGAGCACCTGACATCTATACTGGAAATACCTGTTTGATGTGGGGCACTGTGACTTGTAGGAAGTGCTTTGCCTTCAGTGTGCTTGTTAGAATGTGAATTCCTTTGTTGCAGCAAGACAAACAACAGAGACCAGAGCAGCAGTTGCATTTCTGCTGTTTGTTTCATCTTCGATGCCTCGTGGGTGTGAGTTTCAGTTACCACGTTTCCCAGTTCCTGGCGCACTTCTTACACAGCTCTGATTTTGAGGTCTCTCCCATCTTTCCACAAACACAATACGGTAACTCCACACTTAAAGTCGTCCCGGTTAACGTTGGTTCATTGTTACGTTGCTGATCAATGAGGGAACATGCTCGTTTAAAGTTGTGCAATGCTCCCTTGTAACCTTGTTTGGCAGCCGCCTGCTTTGTCCACTGCTTGCAGGAAGAGCAGCCCCTTGCAGCTAGCTGTGGGGGCTTGGAACCAGGGTGGACCGGCAGCTCCCTATCAGCTCCCCGCCCCCCTAAGTTCCCTGTGCGGCAGCCGCCCAGCAGGCTACCAATTGCCGGCAGTTCAGCTGTCCCTCCCCCCACTGCCATGTGCTGCTCCTCTCCTCTGCCTTAGAGCTGCTCCCCGAACCTCCTGCTTGTGTGGGGGGAGGGGAGAAGGGAGGAGGCTAATGTCAGGGTGTCCCCCCTCCCTCCTGCTCCTGCACCCCGCTTACCCCATCTCCCCACACACACACACACACACACACACAGAGTATGTCTCTCTTTGCCATGTTGTCTCCCCTCCCGCTGTTCATGCTTCCTTGTAGAGTGTGAGGCTACGTTAACAACGAGTTAACCCTTGAGGGCTCAGCCGAGTGCTAGTTCATCATTTAGCAGTAAGGCATTCCCTGGGAAATAGCCCACCCTCTGACTTCACCACCTCAACCAAGCTTCACAATCATCATCGCTTTGTAGCAGTATTAAATTGTTTGTTTAAAACTTATTCTCTGTGTGTGTGTATATATTTATACACACACACACACACACACACACACACACAAACTATAGTCTTTTGCCTGCCAAAAAAAAAATTTCCCTGGAACCTAACCCCCACCATTTACATTAATTCTTATGGGAAAATTGGATTCGCTTAACATCATTTCATTTAAAGTCGCATTTTTTAGGAACATAACTACAACATTAAGTGAATGCATCCGATGAAGTGAGCTGTAGCTCACGAAAGCTTATGCTCAAATAAACTGGTTAGTCTCTAAGGTGCCACAAGTACTCCTTTTCTTTTTGCGAATACAGACTAACACGGCTGCTACTCTGAAACCTGTTAAGTGAGGAGTTACTGTACAAAGGCCAAACGCCTTTGAGCCTCCCACCCCCACGTTCCCATTCCCAGCAGGATGAGCCCAGACTTCCTCTTCTCTGTTCCCTCCTCAGCCCTACCCTCATGACTGCGCACAGCACAGTTCCAGATTCTAGTCTCTCTCCTGAGTATGTCACCTTGTATCTGGGTGCAAGACAAAAGCCATGTAAGGCCTGTTGTATTACAAAATCTGGCAACCTTCTCCTCAGCTTTGATTTTACTGAACTGAATAAATAGTTGTCTGTCAAGCCTGTGTAGACTCTCTCTCTCTCACACACACACACTCTCTCTCTCTCCCTCCTCTACAGAGGGTGAGAAAGGATGATTCCTTTTTGACTTCCCTCCTCCCCTCAATAATTATCTTACACCCTGAAGCATGATATTAGATTATCTTAGCTGACATAGCAACAGATGGTTTTTAATGGTCACGAAATTAGACAGCCCTTTTGAAAATCCAGTCTAAGTATTTGTATTAATGTAGCAGTAAGCCCCACAGTAGAATTTCCCTTTTTGTTCTAAAAGTTTCTGTAACTGGTTTGAGCAACAACCATGCATTAGCCTTGGTTGTGGACAGAGGTTTGTGTGTGGATGTAAACTGTAAACAAATGTGCTTGCCCACAAGTTATCATTTTGTTAGAGAAATTATGGAAATCTGGGGCAGATCCTGAGCTGATATAAATTATCGTAGCTCCGTTTAAGTAAAAAAATAGATTATGCCAGAGAAACTTTGGACTAATCTATACAGCAAGGGACAGACTTTAGCTGGTATATATTGTCATAGCTCCATTGACTCCTTGACTAAGTTTCTCTGGCATGATCTATTTTTCTATAAAGCCCTTGGACTTCCATGTGAGTGATTGATCTGTACTAAACAAATTTATATAATGCTCTGCAGTGTGAGATATTGGTGGAAATAGTAATATTTCTCTTTAACCAAAGGAAGAGGTTTTCAGCAGTGGATACCCAGTGTGTAAGAGAGAGAGAGAGCTCGGTTTCTTGGCCATGGGACCTACCCATGGGACCCATCAGAGTGACTCCCTTACTTATCTCCAGTGAAATATCATATAACCTAGTGAAAATCTATACTCTATGCATCCAAGAATCTTAGCCTGGTTACTAGCAGTGTTACGTGTTCCAGGAATGGATATATTTAAGAGTGACCTAGTTATTGTGACATCAAGGTCATTGGTCAGATATGCTACCATTTGAGGAATTCACACAAAAGTCCCTTTCCAATATCATACGTTACAACCTTCAACCCCGAGTGTTCTCTGGTCAAGGCTGACCATACATTCAGAATGCACAAATTGCCATGACGCTCAAGTTTTGGGTACAATATGAAAACTTATTGCAAATCTAAGGGAGACTAGCTGGCATTGCTATCAGCTCTTAATAGATTTTAGGAGCAGTTTACATCTCACAACTCATTCACGCATATATCCAGAAATACATACAGGCAGAGATATAGCTAGATAATATTACAACTGTACAGAGAGCTATAGTCTACTTCTGTACTTCAACAATGGCTTCCATTTGAGGAGCTACAAACATTAATTAATTAAACTTACAAGGCAGGGAAATATTATCATCCCCATATTGCAGATGTGAATAATGAGGCAACAGATAGGATAGGTGACTTGCTGAGGGTCACAATGGAAGTCTATGGCAGAACTATGAACAGAACTCCGATCAAGAGAACATATGTGGTACAAAGCTTTTACTGGGATTGCTACAATAAGCCTGTGTGGCAGAGCCATGGGTGAGCTATGTAAATCATTCTAAGCCGTTCCCAGTTAAAAACTTTATACTATGACATCATTTTTAATGCCACTTGTACAGAAAAGCACTTTTGGAGAAATGTTATAGATTTTATAAAAATAAACCATGGTCATATAACTCCATCTGTAAAACTAGTTTGTCTTAATTATCCTGGTAATTACCTGATTTCTTAATTACCTTGCCATGTAGTTCAGAAGGACGGGAGAGTTAAAAAACCTTCTTTGAGGCCCAGTCCTTTGTATTTAAGACAATGGAGTTTCCCCCTTAACTTCAATGGAAGCGAGTGTTGGCCATATATGTTTATTCATATAAAAGGGAAGAAATTAGAAAGCAAAACTGTGCCAACATACCACTTGTTAGCCTACTATCATACATCCCATAAATGAAAGATGTATATAATCAATGCTGTTCAAGATACCTGAAGTCTGTGCCCACTCAAAATTATTCGGAAAATAGAAGTGCCCAGTATCAGAGATTCTAAAGGACACAAAAAGGTAAACCAAGGTTATATGTAAAAGTTTGGGTTGGCCAAAAGTCAACAGAGTCATATAAATGTTAATCATAAGGTCTGTAATCAGAGTTTGTCAAAGCAGAGAAGTGGTAATGTACCGCACACTCATTTCGATGCATGTGCTCTATCCCAATCTTCTTGAAAAGGACACAACAGACTGAAATAATCCCAGTGTATTGGATTCAGGGATAAAGGTTTTGCCTCTTCAGTAATTCTTGCAACAGTGTAGATTATTCCACTCTAGTATATAACTAAGAAAAGAGTACTTCGCTGTACAGCTTCAGGGTAGAATTTTCAGAAGTGCTGAATGTAATCTAAGTTGACTTCCATTGACTTCAGTGGGAGCAGAGTTAGGCCAATGCCGAGTCTAGCCTCAGCATGCGCCACTAGCTACTAGCTTTTCGAAAGCTTCCTGTTAGGCAGAGGTGTATTTTCATCCTGCAATACATATGCATACATTTCAGTTACTGTAAAAGGGACTATGCAGGTTGCATTGCTAAACATACCACAGCCCATATAGAAAAAAAAATTGGTAATTCACAGGGTGGAACATTATATTCATGAATGATCAAACAAGGGTGAAAACAATGCTCTGGAAGATGAGGGCCAGGAGGGGAGTGGAAGAAACGGAGAGAAGAAACAGGGTGGGGGAGGGAGATTTTTTTTTAAGATTAGGATTCCTGTATTTTAACATTTGTTTTGCCATAGTGCCTTCCACTGAAAGAGCTCAACGTTCTTCATAAATAGTAATAAATTATCTGTCTCTTTAGGTACTTACATGGCCCTCCATTGTTTTATGAACAAGCACCTCCCCGATAATTACCAAAACCAAACAAAGTCAAAAACAGAATTTTCCTTCCTTCGTTGCCTGCAGGAGAAAACTTGAATAGGCAGTTTAATTTACTGACATGTAAAAAAAAATTGTAAATGTAAGAGGGTGAGGCTGGCATGTGAAGCGATTTTGACAAAAAGGGTACTTGATGAACTGGATTCTGTGATCCGTTCATGAGTGGAAGTTATGGTGCTAACCTAGGATTTGAGCAGCTAAGATTCAATTCTCTGCTCAGCCACAGACTTCCTCTAGGACCTCCCGGAAGTCACTTAAGATGGGATCCACAAAGGGAATGAAGCATTGCACATTGAGCATTTTGGCGCCTAGAAAAATCACAGGAACAACACTGATCCACACAACACTGATCCATCTACGCTCCCTAGACAATGAATGGGCGGAGATAGGTGCCTTAGCATGCACTCCACAAAGCCAGCATAGTAGGCAGGCTAAGCCAGCCAGTGGGAAATGACAGGTGTGGCTTAAGCCCTGGATCTCTCTTGGAGTTAGGCACCTAAATCCAGGCTGCAGAGAGGCGCCTATTTCTGTTTAGCGATCCACGAACGGGAACCAGCAACCTGGCAGCTTAGGCGCTATGGTGTTCCTTACCAGAATGAGTTAGGAACCTGCCTCACGCCACACAAAACAGTCAGAGGAGGAGGCAGTAAGTATCTTTGTGGATAGAGGCCTTAGTCTGTCTGTGCCTCAGTTGTCCATCTGTAAAAATAGGAATAATAGCACTGCCCTGCCTCACGGGGGAATGCAAGGGTAAATATGTTAAAAATTGTGAGGTGGTCAGATACTACAGTGATGGATCCCATTTAAGTATCATATTTGTGAATGCCGGGAGGCCTGCAGCTTGCTCTTACCTCCAGTGAGAGTGAGTTTCAGAGGTCCATGTTATGCAAAACAGAGCGTGCTAGTTGCTATGTGTGGGAAATTAGGAAAAACCCTTTAGGGTTTTTTCCACTCTGAAATTTTCTGGAAAAATACTCCAGTTTTTAATGAAAAATGGAATTATTGTTTTTAATCAAACACCAGAAAATTTCAAATGGAATGAAGAATTTTCTGCTAACAAAAATTAATCATATTTTTTTAAAAAGCTATTTTCCACCCACAAAAAAACCTTGGACGGAAAATTTTCAACCACCTCTGCCCCACATTTACAAGCCTCGTTGTAGCAGTCAGCATGCTAGGTTGCATCGTTCTAGTGCTAAGTACCAGTTCTGGAAGGCATGGTCACAGCGGGAGAGTCAACCTCTCAGGCAGGGCCAATCCCATGGAGGGCAGACAGACCTTGAATTGAATGCTGTATTTAGTGAAGAGAGAGGCGCACCAAGGTGCTGTGCTTGTGGGGACTAGTTTTGCTAAGTAGCTGCTGCCATTTGTGTGAAACGTAGCTAGTTCTGAGTGCATGGCTTTGTTCCTCACAGCATCCCTTATGAGGCAGGTTACAGAGGGTGCACCAGCAACGTTAATTCCAGTTTTAGAGCTAGTACAGGTTTCGGAGATGTTCCCTACGTTTCTAAAATGGGAAATACTACTAAAATACCTCTAGACATTTTAACATAACTCACATGTATTAGTAATACCCCCATTTTAAGTTCTCCCACTCTGCATATTATGATCGTCATCCCCATTTTAACAGATGGTGAAAGTAACCAAGGCAAAGAGGAGTAGGGTGACATGCTGAAATGAGCCACTGGTAGCACTGGGTCTAGAACTCAGCTCTCTTGATGCCTCATTCTGTGTTTTAACCATTTGGCCATGTGGTCTCTCATTGGTTTGTTGGTGAAGAAGCGCTTTTCTTTTGCCTTCATGATAAAAGGCAAATATGAGGCCATCTCAGGGTTCTGCCTGCACTCTTGTGGTTTATGATATCAGCAGGACCATCCAGGGAACTGTGAATCCATAATTCACAGTTGCTTGTTATCATGCTGTACGTGTGCGCCACATACACATCTCAAGGAACAAGGGGGAGCAGCTCAGCCTCTTGGCTTCTTCTGCCACAAGAGACTGCCTCAAAACATCAAGCTAAAACCTAAATATCTGTTAGTGACCTACGGAGTGTTTGCCAGGAGGAAATTTTAATTCAATTGTCCAAATAGAAGGTATTTAACCTCTTGCTAGATCTCACATAATTACAGTACTTTGGTTTTCTTTCCAGTTGCTTGTTTTTTTAAAAAGCACATTTAGAACTGGTGAAAGGTGTCAGCTTTATAATATAGAACACCAAAACCTTCTGTTATATAGGAAAGGTATAACGTGCACGCTTCTACCAGTGTGCTTTAGCACTGACCTGGAGTGACCACCCGGAGCAGGGAGACAGTTTAGTCTCCAGGGCTGCAGGTTCCTTGGCTTCTCTAAAGAGACAGCCAACAAAGGGGTCAGTTAAGGCTAATTGTGTCAGTGGTTATTGTTGTACGGGTACTTCTCTATGTGAAATAAGACTGAGACCAGACTCTCATTTCACACAGGCTGTGAGCTGGTAATGACTTTCAATCATTATTGATCTGAAAGAGAGTCCTACCAGTGGCAAAAGCTTCTATCCCAGGCCTTTACTTCAGGTTGCTACTGGCTTGCTTCATCCTAAGGGCATCTAAGGCTGAGAAATGAAGCCATAACTGAGGTCACCGTCTTTTCACTGCAAGCTGATCTGCTAGCTCCCAAAATTCATCCCCGTTAGAAGTATTTGAATGATGTTTTCTTGCCCTTCTCTTCAGACTGCAGGCTGCTTTGGGATTACGTCTATCAGCTGCTTTCTGACAGCCGGTACGAAAACTTCATCCGATGGGAGGACAAGGAATCCAAAATATTTCGGATAGTGGATCCCAACGGGCTGGCCCGGCTGTGGGGAAACCACAAGGTAAAGAGCGGTGGGGTTTTCCTCCCAGGGAATGTTGCCATTTGTAACATTCTGGAGTTCATCCAGAAACATTAAAGAGAGAAACAGAAAGTAAAATACTTATGGAAAGGTTTAATCTTTCATTCTATTTGTATCACTTTGCATATCTAAAGCATCCAACCTTCATCAGCAGGGACCACAGAAAGCCAGGCATTATATAAAGAGCCTGGTAGTTTGTGGATAAAGACATTTAGCCAGAAAATGATATGGACACAGGTTGTAATAGTTCTGCTCTCTGAGCCTATCTCCCGCCTCCTTAGGTCTGATGCTACTGGGTGCTCAGGCTAGCTAGCATGATGTCTGGAAGGGGCCATAATGTCTCTGGTATTGAGCTTTCTTAGGAAAACCACAGGGTACCAATTTAATAGAAATCTCTACTTTGCGGGGGGGCAGGGGTCTCCGCACCCTGCTCCTGCCTGCAAGCATCGCCCCCGCAGCTCCCATTGGCCGGGAATGGGGAACTGTGGCCAATGGGAGCTTTGGGGGCAGTGTCTGCAGAGAAGGGCAGTGCGCAGAGCTACATCCCCACTGTCCCCCCTCCCAGGGGCTGTAGAGACATGTTGGCCCCTTCCGGGAGCAGTGTGGGGCCGGGGCAGGCAAGAAGCCTGCTTTAGCCTCACTGCACCACCACCCGGGAGCTGCCTGCGGTAAATGCCACCCAGCAGGAGGCCACATCCCAACCCACAGCCTTGAGCCCCCTCCCAGAGTCAGCACCCCATACCCCCTTCTGCACCCCAACCCCCTCCTGAACCCCAAGCCCTTGCCCCAGCCCTAAGCCCCCTCCCAGAACTAGCACCCCAAACCCCCTCCTGCACCCCAACCCTCTGACCCGCCTCCCAGAGCCAGCACCCCATAATCTCTCCTATACCCCAACCCCCTGCCTAAGCCCTGACCCCGCTCCCAGAGCAAACATCCCCTCCTGCACCCCAATACTCTGCCCCAGCCCGGAGCCCCCTCCTGCACCCAAACACCCTCACAGAGCTTGCACCCCTCACCCCCTCCTGTACCTCAACCCCTGCCCCAGGCTTAGCCCAGAGCCTCCTCCCACACAGCAAACCCATTGGCCCCAGCCTGGAGCACACACTTCCTCCTGAACCCCAACCCCCCTGGTGAAAGTGAGTGAGGGTGGGGGAGAGCGAGCGACGGAGAGAGGGGGGGATGGACTGAGCGGGGCAGGGCAGATCCTGCGTTGCCCTTACATTCAAAAAGTGATCTTGAGGGTAAAAAGGTTGGAGACCACTGATTTAAAGCAAATGCTGCCAAGCAGGAGAAATCACATTTACAGCCTGGTGTTGGTGCGCTGCTACATTTCTGTTACATAGGCTGCAATTGCAGAGAAGTGACTGGAGATTTGGGTGCCTCAGTTTTAGGTGCCCAACTTTGTGATACCTTAAAGGGGCCTGATTTTCAGAAAGCATTGAGCACCCACCGTCTGATAGGCCACTTTTGAAAATCTTGGCCTCACAGCATAGGGAGGCTTTGGAGAAGAGGCACTTCTGCTGGAGAATGTGAGCCTGCTGGCTGCAGAAGGGCTTGCGTGAACAAAACCCAGCTTCTCCAGGTAGATCACTGCCATTCTCACTCTCTCATTTGCCACTGGAGCCTTCCCTAAAACATCACTGAGCCAGCCATAGCTCTCAGTGGGACGGGTAAACAAAAGGGGTCTCCTTCTCAAGCAGGGGGCCTTTTGGAAAACAAAACCAGAGTGAGGGATCTCGGCTCAGTTAAGTAAGAGACTGATGGTAATCGCTCACGTCAGGCATAGAACAGGCAAGCACTGCGCAAGCTTCCCACACACAGCTGTGCCAGCATATCTTATTTCGGACCTCTGACACACTGCCAATGCACCTCCTACTGTTCCAGTTATGGGCCTCTCCTGAGCAAGAGATTCCCAGTGTGCCAAAGTGTGTGGGGGCTTTGCAATGTAAACAGATGTACATGTTAATGGAATTATTCCTGATTTACACCAGAGAAAACATGAGAGGAGAAACAGGCTCTAGAGCTTCAAAGTGCTGTGTAAACATTAACTAATTCATGGAGGGGAAGTCCAGAGGAGCACCACCTTTAACAGGAAGGAGTGCTGTCAAATAAAGTTTATTAGCTGTTTACAAGCTTTTACAAAAGGTCATTCATTGAAAATAAGTCCTACGTGGGGTGATACTCTCTTTCATGTTGAAGTCTCTTCTGGTGATGAAGGCCTTTGTTGAGCACAGACCGATGTGACCTATTTAAAAATCTCCCCCCATTTTTGGAAGCCACCCTCATTCAAATCACACTGTGTGAAAAGAAAACCGTAGAACGCCAGAGAGGCAGGATGGGCCTACAAACAGCAGAGGATCAGAGCAGGTAGCTTCTTTAACTAGCATAGTCACTTCACCTAGCTGTGCTATTTCTATAGCTGTTTCCAAAGCTTTAGGAAGGGTGTATTGAATTGCCTCTCACTGCTTTTCTTTTGGAACAAACAGAACAGAACAAATATGACTTATGAGAAAATGTCCAGAGCCCTACGCCACTACTACAAACTAAATATCATCCGGAAGGAGCCAGGACAAAGGCTTTTGTTCAGGTAATTCTTCCTCTTTTTTTCTTCCCCCTTCTCTGCTTGAGGTGATTTCTTTGAGAGGATAGCAGGAAGGAGTTTTGGGCAAGCTGCTCCACCACCAGCTGTGTAGCACAGTTGTCAATGGATATAAAGCTGAAAGAGCCTTCCACACCTTCGGGGGGGCTGTACCAATGTACCAGACAAAGAGCCTGATGTAGTGCTCACTGGAGTCATTCCATTGACTCTAGTGGACATTGGATCAGGCTTTAAGACCTCAATTGTGCACCTCCCATTTGGTTTCACAATCTAAGTCACAGCAGTGCTTGATTTAAACCCAAGTCTCTTGATCTCACCATATTGGCGCTTGAGCTACTCCAAACCCCCATCTTGTGATCACTCAACTGAGGTTTGGAGTTCCCTGAACTCCAGCAGGGTTTATAACATGTACTGTGGAACGGGAGGTGTGCAGTGGCCGTGGAATGAGACCCAACATAGAGGCTTATAATGACCAGAGGAAAGGGGAAAGCTAGGTGAGCCATTCACAAAACCTGAAGTACCAGAATTGGCAATACATCCCAGTGTTTGGGAACCACTGTTCTAGACAGTGGGAAACAGAAGTAGAGTGTGTATAGGTCTGTAATTTGTCAATATCTAGGAGGAGCTCTGCATCTAGTGAGGCAGGATCACTGGAAACTGATCCCACTTTAGAGTCTGATGCAAAGCACCCTGAAGCCATTCGGAGTCTCTTCCTTTGACATCAATGGATTTTGGATCTGGGCCTCAGCTAACACTCATTTTAACTGGAAGACAGGGTTTTGTTTGGGGCTTCTTAGCATGGTATGGAAAAAGAAATAACTAGAGCCAGTCAAAATATTTACATTGAAAACACTTTTGAGGGAAAAGGTTCATGGAAATTTTTTGATTTGGTAATTTTTTTTTAATATAAAAAAGGACAAATAAAAAAAGGGAGTAAAGGGGGGGGAATCAATTGTCATTTCAATTTCTGATGAGAAAGTTTTTTAAAATTGCAAACTTTCCAATGAACAATTAATATTTTTAGCTAACCCTGTTAATATTGAAAGAGAAAAAGAGCAGCTGTAGAAAGTCACCCCATTCATGTTTTTTTCACGTCAATGTAAAATAATGGGGAATGTGACTTTGTGAATAACATGCAGGCAGTTGTCTTAAAACCACCATGCAGAGTTCCTAACAGAGGGCAAGATGGCGGTAGAAAGAGATCTATAATGGAGGGGCTGAGTGTTTTCTGTAGCACAAGAGGTCTGTGCTGATGCTTGGCCTTGCTTAATTCACCAGCATTTACTTACTATTTTATTTATTTAGATTACAAATGCTATAAAAGGCCCCCTGTGAATAGGTGCTGGTGCTTTTGGAATAATTTAAGAAACATCAGAACTAATATCTTAAAGTGTAGCAGTGCAATTTGCTATAACCTGGAAATACATGTGGAATCCTGTCTTTTAGAAGATAGAATAGACAGAAGCTGAGAGGGGTTGGGGTGGAGGGGAAAATACAGGATCTTGGTTTGACTTAACCCTCATGCAAGATCATTAAACTCAATGGACTGGTATGGGGCAGAAATTAGGGCAGAATCTGGCCCCAGTCTTTAGTGAGTTTTCCTTGTAAATATAAGGCCTGCGTCACTACCTCCCCACTCCAGTTTTGTAACTCAATTCATAACAGTGGAGTTACTCCAGCATAAAATGGGAGTAGCACAGGGTTGAATCAGGCCGTTGTTTTCTTTCTAGTGCATACATAAAATTCCACATTAGAAGGGGTAGCAAGTGAACATTTGCTGAGAGACTCCAGATTTTTCCAGCATCCAAAATAAAAGGCCCAAGTTTTATAATCTCACAGGGAGAGGAGTCATCACATCTTTTCCTTTAACTTCAGTGGGCATTTTTTCTGGATCAGGATTTTTTACATGCTTGCCAACAGCTGGTTTTGCTTTCACTGGATGAGGCTACTGAGCACATATTTGGGGTTAAATAAAACTGACCCCTCAGATTCATAAATTAGGGCTGCGCTGTGTTAGACAATAAGTCACTTGCAAGGGAGTTTCATTCTGTGGAAAACGTTTCACTGCACCCAGTCTGGCCAAGCCTCATACATGATTTGTCCCAATTTTTGTAACGCTGTTAATTAGGAGGGTGATTTACGCTTAAACTAGCGTTTGCTCATCCCTGGGCCACTTTCTCTTCCCATTTCATCTAGTTCAGAAGGCAAAATCAGAGTCTTAATGTCATGTGTATATAGATCTATCTATAGTGGGGGGGGGGAGGTATACACATGAAAAAGTGTAGAGAGATTGTCATAACTGAAGTGGATATTAAAAAACTAGAATGTGTCCTCCCCCCGTTCCTGCTGTTGTCGTGTGCCCACAGCTTTTCTCTGGATACCGCTGCACTGAAGCTGAAGAGGTAGTTTCAAGCTCAGGTCAGCATACGCATGTACACTAGTTGTGATCAAGCTACCATGCTAAAAATAACACCGTAGCCACAGCAGTGCAGCTGGGGAGGTGAGCTAGCTGCCCGCGTATATACGGAGGTTCTTAACTAGCGTGTCCTATCACCCATGCTGCCAGGGCCACAATGTTATTTTTAGTATGCCAGCTATCAAAGCTAGGGCAAGGATATCTACCTGAGCTGGAAATTACAGCTCCACTGCATACATACCTGTTGTTCCCAGCCCACTACCCCCCCACTTGCACTAAGAGAGGCACTAGGGCTCTCAACCCATTCACTGCTCTGGCGACTGGTGTATTTGACTGAAGGTCTGAGTGAGAGACTCCTATGCACTGCTGCAGGCCAGTGAGGGAAGATGAGGTCTGAGGCTATGCCCATCTCCCCCCTTCTTCAGATACTGAGCAGAGTAGGCATGGAGCTGGACACCCCACTCAGTACAGTTGGCTTCTCCTCTTGTTTTCATGTGGGCCTGCCTTTGTATCCAAATAGTGTACTTCAACCAATGGGTAATTAAAATGCTTTTCTGATTGTGTTCTAGGGAAGCCCATCAGCATCTGGGGTTGCCAGGGCATGCAGAAAACACTAGGGTTCTGGGGGGGGGGGGGGGGGGACCTAGGAAGGAAGCACAGAGACTCTTATATACCTTTGAGGATAATGCCCATTGATTTCAGTGGAAATTAGGCACCTAAATACTTTTGAGGATCTGGGTCAGAGTCACTAGGGAGATGTTGTGACAGGGTATTAGGGATACTCAGGAGCCAAGGAAACAGGCTCATAGTATGGGTTAAGGGGGGAAAGCCAGTGATTGACTTGTCACTTTGTTTTGAAGGTTCATGAAGACCCCAGATGAGATTATGAGTGGCCGAACAGACCGCCTTGAACACCTTGAGTCCCAGGAACTGGATGAACAAATGTATCAAGAGGAGGAATGCTGAAGGAACCAACACGCACCACCTCCGTGGGAGACATGTCTGCCTGGATGGCTGGAGGAGTTTGGGAGGGGGAACAAGAACACAGGAGGAGAATATGGGGTCAGCGCTTACCGTGAAGACCATGCAGGACCCAAAGCACCTTAGTAAAAATAAAAACTGGCAGAGGTGGTGGCGGCAGCAAGGTGGAGGAGAGAGAGCCTGGACTCATGCACTACTCTGTTGCCCCTGACGAGTCTCCTTTGACTTGTTTTTATTTTCCTTCTGTTGGTTTGTTTCATTCTTTCCTAATAAATATGCAGTTTGACTTTTCTTAATTCATATAGGACAAGACACCAGGTTTTACTTTTTCAGAAGGCTTTCCCATGGAAATAAATGGCGCTCTATTATTTTCTGTGCAAGTCTCACAACATAACATGGTATCAAAACTATGGTGACCATGGCACAGAAGGGGTCACCCTGCTGGTTCCGTTTGCCGAGATCACATTTGCTCATGCTGGCCCAAGGAAGGTCTCAAGCTACCAGGAAAATTTACATATATCCACTCACCCACCTGCTAATTGAAGAGAGAAAAAAAAAAAAGTCATCTTTTGCTACAAGCCTGGGACACCTTACCAGCGTATGTTGGCCTGGCAATGGACTGCTATTAACTGCTGGCACATGGACCAAATCATCTAAGTGCTCGGGTGGGGTGGTGGGGGCAGGAAAACAAGAAAAACCTGAGACAGAGCGAAAGCCAGCATCAGTCTATTGTGTTTTGTCTCTAGCAAAGAAGATTTTGAATAGAAGTGACAAACAATGTGGACTTTCTGGTCCAAGTCTTCTATCAAAAAGCAAGGGTTGAAGTATTTGTGATTACAAGTCGTTGCGATTTCCACAGCAGCTAGCAGTTTTTGGGGTAGAGGTGAAGGGCTGTTTTTACATCTTAAGGGGAAGGAAAAAGGATGAAGATACAATTGCTTATAATACTCAGGCGCCTCCCCAGGACAGCTGGCACTGCTGGAGAGAAAGTGAAATCAGAAGCATGAAGATATGTGGTAGACAACCAGAAACCAAATAGCTATACTGGTATCCTGAAACTGGTTATTTGATGCCTCCCACTTCCTACCCCACTCCTCCCAAAGGCAGCTCTACCAGCCAGAGATCACTTCTCAGCTTACCCATTTTTAGCATTGTTTATTTAAAAAAAAAAAAAAAAACCAACCTCATTGCATTCTTGTCCTTTTAATTTTAAGATATTCTGGTTTTGGCAGTCCCAGTTTGGTGTGCAGTCTTTAGGGCAAGAGCAGCTTTGGCTGCTGCCTGCTACTGGTGGAACAGAGAACCTTGCCTAGATTGCTGGCAAGGAAGGGCTCAGCAGGAGCAATGGTCCTTTCAGCGGTATGGACTTTTATGTTGGAGACTGGAAAAACTATTTCCCTTTGTAACCGTACATTGGTTGGTCCCTGCAGAGATGAGGATCAGTGGTTTCAGGACAAGTGATGGACCCATCAGCAGCCATCCCTTGATAGTCAAGGAAAAAATCTAGCCGCAAAATATGCATTTGGGAAAGGAGAAGATCAAGTAATATTTCGACAAGGAGATTGGAGTTTCTCTGCACAGGCATCATGTGATGTCCAAAGGAAAGGAAGCCTGTGTCTGTTCATTAATAAAATCCCTTTTGTAGATCATAGGAGTCTGAAATGGAAGAAATCAAGGGATCATTATATCTATCTTACCAAAAAGCCCAGATACAACACCTGATCTTAACCAAATATTGAACAGGAATGTTGCTATCCAGAAAGCTTTCCATTTGGTTAGGTGTGGTACCCTGTATATTTAAGTAACTGCAGTCCAGTTTCACTGCAAGGTGCACTGAGTCACGTATGGCAGAGTGAAGGGGTTTTTAAATGGGCATAGAGTGCCACATCCTGGAATGAGAACAAACCCTTCCCAGTTGGCCTCACATGAAGAAAGACTGGCAATACATCTTCCCCTCAAGCTTTATCCAGCCACATAATGAACTGTTTTTTTCCATACTCTTAGTGGATGTGCTTACAGATTGCAACACGCTGGGTATTTGACTTTTTCCTGCGTCAAAGAACAGCAGCAGCAAATATCAGCAAAAGAGAAGATCACCACCCCATCAGTCCTTGAGGTGGCTCTGAAACCCTTGAATACACAAAGGGTCAGAGGGGGAGGTGCTGAGGAATTCTGGCTTTGTGGCCATGGACCTGAAACCGAAGGGAGAGGGAGCTGTTTTTGTTTGGTTTTAGCTAAAGAACGTGACCCTGTTCAAGGAGACAAGTGGCAGTCCCTTCTCAGGAGCTCAGGCTCGTGCTTAGGTTATGAGGGCAAATACCCTCTGGCTTTAGCCATAGCACACAGAGCTGGCAAACATCTAACCAAGAAAACGCAAGACAAAAGAAAAAAGTGGGGGGGGGGCGGGAGACTGCGACTGAGAAATGGAGAGGGAAACATCAAAAGGGCATCAGATTTAAAGGAAGGTCCTTACTCTTCACTTGTTTTCTTTCTATTTTCAGATGGTAGAAAGAAAGTTTGCTATTTGTATCACTTGGTACTCTGGCCATGACCATCGTTCATTTCCTCTGCTCCAACTACATGGTTGGGAGAAGGAGGAGAAGGACAACTTTTGTATTTAAAGGGCTTTTTTTGCAGTGTTGGTATTCGTGTGCTGAGGAGTTTGCCAATTTGGTCCTCACACCCTTGCCATTTGTGGTGGCAAACATGGTGAAATGTCATCATGGGGCTGGTAAAGGGGTGGAAGGTAAGGAATCCTGAACTCACACCTATTTGTCCCAGGGTGAAATTTCACAGAGAAGTTTTTGCCTTTGACAATAATTGGTAACTGACACCTGCAGAGACCAAGAAATAATCCAAATTGCAAAATATTTGAGCTATGTTTCCTTACTGGTGTTGTGAACATTGGGAATTTTCTTTCACCACAGAACTATGGCATGTGACCCCCCATCCCCTTTCAGAGGCCACTTCCTCCATCACATCCTTAATGAAGGATGACTTTGCCAAGGAAGACCCACACAGACACACCAGTAAGAATGAAAGTAGTCTTTGGACGTACAGCAAGCCCTTAGCATAGTGAACTTTTCAGATAAGATTTAAATGGCTTAGGGAGTGGTAGAGCAAGTGCCAAGAGCTGGAGCGTATGACCGAAGAGACTTGCAATATTTGAATTTGAGGAGTCCTTAGTATCTTGGGGGCCAATTTGTTAGAAAAAGACTTCTACAGCAACCGTAGGAAATGGATTCCCTTCTGTCTTGCAGAGAGATCCATATCCCATCTATACTGATAGTTCAGTCGTGTTTTACCTACACTCCATATGGCTTCCATTTTTGGAAGCATGGCTATCAAGGAGAATTTCACCCTTTTCACCTCCCTCAGCCCCTGAATTCCCAGTGTAGGATTTGCCAACTGCCACATAGCCCTACTTTCTGCCCACTCCCTAAAAGGAAATTGGAAAAAGGAGAAAGATTTTAAGGAACCCCTTAACCACTGGGTGATGGGCCTTTTCTTCAAATAATGTGACTAAACAGGGCCTCCCCTGCTACAAATCTGTACAAGCCAGACCCTTCTGCAAACAGAAGGGGGACAATGCTGCTTGGGCAGGACAGATGACAGATCTGTAAGCCAATAAGGAAACCTTTTTGCAGTTAAAGTCTCATATCTTGTGAGGACTATCCATTGAGAAAACACTATTAGGGCCACCTGCATAAACACTAAGTAACTGCAACCATCCCCGATCTCAGATAAATATGGAGCATGCATTCTTCATGATTTCTCTTTATATGACTGCAACCATGTGCAAATCCAGAATGCATTTTTTTAAATGAATCCTAGTCGGTTTTTATTGAGGGCTTTTTAAAAAAAAAAAAAAAAAAGTGTGGGGTTAAGGGACTGAATCAAATGAATGTAAAAAAAACAAAAAACAAACAAACGCCTATTCTCAGGGCCAGTGAGTTGCAAATAATTTTTAAAAATGCCTGTAATTACATCATCTCAATAAAAAAAATTTGTAATATAAAAATGGGAATGCCAAGTTTGTGTTGAGCTGATCGTTGCGAGATACAGTTTTAAACTATTATGGTTCCGGTGTGTTGCAACTGCTTTTCCACCAAGGGAATACACACAGAATGCAGCAGCAGTTTTCAATCACAAAAAAAAAACCAGCAGGCTTGCCATTGCCAAACCTATGTGGGGAGAGTCTGCTCTTTCATGCTTCCTTTGATTTGCAATTTGAATCCAACCCCTCAGAGCATTCTCTCTGTTCTCTTACTTACTAATGGATCCCACCCCGCTTGTTCATAGATCAAAGTATATACCCCAGTTTTCCTTTGCTGCAGTACAAGCTGCTTTGGAGAAGGGCTAGAGAAGGAAAAGGCTGAAGGAACATGAGGAATCGTCATTGCAGCTTTTTTTTAATCAAACATCTCAACAGTCATACAGAAAATGAAGCAGTCTGGGGACTCGGATTTCTCCTACAGATTGCTGATGTGCACAAAAAAAAGCAGCCAGCTGACCTAGGACCATAACAGCTAATACCCTACACTTTTACCACATGGCAAACCCATTCCCAAATCTAGTCTCTTGGTCCCTGAGTCCATCAAGGCTAGGGTACTATGAAGGCAAAGTTCAGCCCTGTAGGGCAGGCGGTCACCCTCATCTCAATGTGCAACCACTCTTCTCACTGGGAGTCAGGAGATGTGGGTTCTGCTGCTAGCCCAACCTGTAGCAGGGGCACTGTCTCCTCACAAGCATCCCCTTGCAGGTCAGTGAGACTCTGCTGTAGCCTGCCTCAGATTCTCCTCCTTAATGGGGTAACAATGAGGTAACTTAAACAGCCCAGTCAAGGAGAAGCCAAACACTCTGTAGTCCGCTATTTCCCTTCAAGAAAACCATCTGAAAGGGGCACTTGTACAAGGGCTTCAAGGCTCTTAACTCAGAATTCACATAAAAATTAAAAGTCCCAAAACAAAAGGTCTCTAATTTTTGCTGTAAGGCCTCAGGCTTCTCCGGTTCCTGGAGAGCTCTGTAATCTTTCCCCCTTCCCTCCCCTCCCATAGTTTGTTCAGGGTCTCTCCCAGGCCTCCCTGCCTGGAGAGCTTCTACAGTCTCTCTCCTGCTTTTTCAATGTCTCGCCCAGGTCTCCTTACCCAGAAAGCTTTTGCCTAGTGAAGGCTTCTTAGGAGTGTCCCTGCTTAGAAGCATCCTTTCTCCTCAGGAGCTTGGTTCCAGCTGAGCTCTCCAAAGCCTTTGAGTAGGCTCAGGTGTGCCTCATTTAACTGCCTTCCAGCTACTCAGCCAGCTAGATAGCCCCAGGCAGACCTGGGTTGGCCCATTCCCTTCAGTGGAGCCAATCACAGGCTAGGCATTTGACTTCTTGAAAGGGCAACCTTCTGATACAGCCCCAAACTGCCCATGTGACCTCAGCGCAAGTTACCATCTGTAAAATGGGGCTCCTAGTGCTTGCATGCCTGTTGATGGGTAATTCATGAATGTTCTTAAAGTGCTTCTCTGGCTAACTGCTACCTTTGATGTCACAGCAGGTTCATTCAGCCAGCTGTGCTTGTGCTTTCTGGGGTGGGCGGCAGATGTTAAGATAAATTTGTGTTGTGAAGTAGTTCAAGACGGAGAGTTACCCACACACCCCACATAACCATTCTAATCTGGTGTGGAGTGACCTCCAACATATAACTATCTACATAGACATGGTTTTAAAAAGTTTTGGGGGGGAAAAAAAACGCATCTCTGTAGTTAGGGACCATGCCAAAGCGAGATTCCCTAGGCTGCTCCATGCTTCTGGCCCCAGGCATTGTTTTCTTGCTTTTTAGCCAAGAAGCAAATTTAATTGACACATTAACACAGCCTTTGGGCTGTCGTTTGAAGGCATTTGGAACAGGGGCATGAGCAGCAATTTGGGGATTGTAATTAAGTTTTAGAATGGGAAGGAGATTCAGTGATTTGGGGTCAGGATTAGTTTGAAGGACCAAAAGCTCTCACTTCCTCAGGGAGCTCAGGCCCAGAGCCTCACTGAGAGTTAGGTGCCCAATTCCCACTGATTTCAATGGGAACTAGGCACCAATCTACCTTTGAGGATCTAGGTCTCGGTGCACCTCCCTTTGAGCATCCCAGCCCAGAGAAGGCATACACACTCAACATCTTTATTTTGCTTCTGTAAACTGCTGGTGGAAGGTACCAGCCTGAGAGCTGGGGCTATCAAGTCATCTGCTTATTCGCAAAACACGAATCACATGGGCAGCTGCTGTGGAAGCTCCACCCCCACAACACATTGCCCAGCTCTGACTGGAGGGAACACATATAGGCTCGAGAAGGGCAATCAGTCTCCATGCCCACCAAGCTGTGGTGGGTCCATTGAGCCTGCCAGAGAGGTTGTCAGTTATAAGGGTGCTTTTTATGATGTGGACACAAGTATTTCTTACTGGGATTTTTCCTGACATGCTTTAAAATGGAGACTTGGCATACAAGCCAGCAGCTTCCAAGTAAACTATTTCCTTGGAGGTTTATATAGATTCAGGCCATTTTTATTTCAACTTTAAACCCAAAGCTCTTCTCAGCGACCCAAAAGAGAAACCACCCAGGAAGTGTGTGATTGAATCAGAAGAGAACTCACATTTTCCCAGGTGCTGGAAGCCACAGAATGAGACAGTGTTACTCGCGTCAGTGAATGACTGTTCTCCAGTGAGGTGCATAAACAGTCCAGTACTAAAATGCCCCTGACCTTGGTAAAACTATCCCATTCCTGTGCTGCAGCACCATTTTGTATCCCAGTCCTGTATTCCTAGTCATCTACCAGTATGCCTAAATCCTAACGTACCACCGGGTATGCTATTTCAGGTTCCTACCTACCCTCACAACTCTGCCAGCCTGCCTCTATCCTAGGCAGCAGTACTGCCACTAATGTAGTCCGCTTGTGCACAAATTGGAAATCATACCAAATTTGGGGAGTTAATGTTCATCAGATAAACAAACATTCACTAATGGTAGGGCTGAACCATCCCATGCATTTTCCCTTTTGAGCTAAGAGTTGTTTAAAAGCAGATCATCCCTGCGTCACCACTATGTGTCATCAAGTTCTAGCCCAAACAAATTTCAAGAGTAGCGTTCCCAGCACTGAGTCTCACTAAGGTTTTATTTGGCTGTCTAATATGTATCTTTTCATATTGTTTTATTACATTACTTTTTTTTTTACTAGGGTGCAGCAATATGCAGAATTACAGAGGGTCAAAAAGTTAAGCATATTCCATGAACGCCTCCAAAAGACACATGCCACTATCAGCCCTAGACCCAGCATAAGGAGGGCGGGAGGGAGAAGAGGCCTGATCACACTGTGCTCCAGCTATGAACTGGCTTCTTATGGAGTGCTGAAGTCAGGAGGGGTTTAGAGCAGGAGGCCCTTGAGCATCACCAGGGAGGAAGGAGAAGAGGGCCAGACAGCCAGCATTGCCTATGGCCAGAGGCACTGAATATTGAACCAGCACAGCTGAGGATCCAACTTGAAACATCTGAGCCCAGGGCAAGGAATAATATTCAGTGAGGAGAACACATTATGTTCTTTCCAGATCTCCTGTCTTTCTACAGGAGAAGTCAAGTTCTTACATTGAGACAAAAGCTGGGAAGGCACCAACATTCATCAGTTCTAAGGCCAGAAGGGACCATTGTGATCATCTAGTCCAAGGGTATGCAAACTTTTTGGACCGAGGGACACATCGGGCTGGGGAAATTGCTTGCAGGGCCATGAATGTAGGGCTGGGGTTGGGGTGCAGGAGCGGGTGCGGTGTGCAGGAAGGGGCTCAGGGCAAGCGGTTGGGGCAGAGGAGGGGTGCAGGGTGTACGAGGGGGCTCAGGGAAGGGGGTGCACCACGCGGGAGGGGGTTTAGGGCAGTGGTGCAGGGAGGGGTGTGGAGTGCAGCAGGGAGCTCAGGGCAGAGGTGCGGGGTGCAGGAGGGGTTTGGGGTGCGGTTTCTGGCCCGGCGCTACTTACCTGGAGTGGCAGTGGTGCACACTAGGGCCAGGGCATGCTCCCTGCCTGCCTGCCCTGGCCCCAGCCCTGCGACCTGCACCGCTCTGGGAAGCGGCCAGCACTGCATCCTTGTGGCCCCTGGGGGAAGGAGGCAGAGGGCTCCGCACGCTGTGGGTACCTCCCCCAAAGCGCCCATTGGCCGCAGTTCCCCGTTCTCAGCCAATGGGAGCTTCGGGGGAGGTACCTACAGGCAAGAGCAGCGCACAGAGCTCTCTGGCCCCCTTCCCAGTGGCCGGCACCGTATCCCCCACTCCCCTAGGGGCTGCAGGGACGTGGTGCCAGCTACTTCCCGGAGCGGCGCGGGGCCCATGGCACCACGGGGGTGGCAAGCCCATGGGCTGGATCCAAAGCCCTGAGGGGCCGGATCCAGCCCGTGGGCCGTAGTTTGCCCACCCCAGATCTAGTCTGACCTCCTGTATAACAGAGCATAGAACTTCTCCAAAATCATTACTTTCTTCCTTCCATCTTCTGCATGCAGGACATGTTGGTTATTTCCCCCACACACACACACACACACAAAAAGAGACATCTGGATGCTAAATGACAAGCTGTCAAATGCCCACTGAAACGTTTGCGTGCAAGTATCCATAGCCATGCACGTGCTACTGCTGAGTGAGTTGGGGAACCTGCCAACTGCCAATTTCTTTGGCTAGCCACAAGCCTGGATCTAGCAGAGGGAAAGTAATCAGTGAAATTAAGAGGCAACTATTTTTTCCCCTTGTTGCCAGAGTGTTTGTTGTCCTTGCTGTGACATCCCTTGTTTACTTTAAATGAACAAAAAGAACAGGAGTACTTATGGCACCTTAGAGACTAACCAATTTATTTGAGCATAAGCTTTCGTGAGCTACAGCTCACTTCATCGGATGCATTCAGTGGAAAATACAGTGAGGAGATTTATATACACACAGACCATGAAAAAATGGGTGATTATCATACCCATTGTAAGGAGAGTGATCACTTAAGATGAGCTGTTACCAGCAGGAGAGTGGGGTGGAGGGAGAGAACCTTTTTGAAGTGATAATCAAGGTGGGCCATTTCCAGCACATTTCCAGGAGTTAACAAGAACGTCTGAGGAACAGTGGTGGGGGGGGAGGAATAAACAAGGGGAAATAGTTTTACTTTGTATAATGACTCAGCCACTCCCAGTCTCTATTCAAGCCTAAGTTAATTGTATCCAATTTGCAAATTAATTCCAATTCAGCAGTCTCTCGTTGGAGTCTGTTTTCGAAGTTTTTTTGTTGAAGAATAGTCACTTTTAGATCAGAAATCGAGTGACCAGAGAGATTGAAGTGTTCTCCGACTGGTTTATGAATGTTATAATTCTTGACATCTGATTTGTGTCCATTTATTCTTTTACGTAGAGACTCAATTTCTGATCTAAAAGTGACTATTCTTCAACAAAAAAACTTCGAAAACAGACTCCAACGAGAGACTGCTGAATTGGAATTAATTTGCAAATTGGATACAATTAACTTAGGCTTGAATAGAGACTGGGAGTGGCTGAGTCATTATACAAAGTAAAACTATTTCCCCTTGTTTATTCCTCCCCCCCCCCCCCCCGCACTGTTCCTCGGACATTCTTGTTAACTCCTGGAAATGTGCTGGAAATGGCCCACCTTGATTATCACTTCAAAAAGGTTCTCTCCCTCCACCCCACTCTCCTGCTGGTAACAGCTCATCTTAAGTGATCACTCTCCTTACAATGGGTATGATAAACACCCATTTTTTCATGGACTCTGTGTATATAAATCTCCTCACTGTATTTTCCACTGAATGCATCCGATGAAGTGAGCTGTAGCTCACGAAAGCTTATGCTCAAATAAATTGGTTAGTCTCTAAGGTGCCACAAGTACTCCTTTTCTTTTTGTGAACACAGACTAACACGGCTGTTACTCTGAAACCTTTAAATGAACACTGTCAATATGTTTTAAAAATAGCTTTCCACAACGGATAAGCCTTTGGAAGCTGGAACTACAGTCTGTTTATTTACAGACTAGTTCTCCCTCCACACACACACAGATCATTCTTATCGAGAGGTTACCCATGAGCACACAATGGCTTGTTATCATGGGGCTGCTCTGCTACGCATTAATTTAATTGTCAAATATATATATAACAAATGAAAGAACTGTGCAAACAATGGTAGGTCAAATTTTGGGCATCTCCACATTTAGTTAATCTCTGCCTAAATTTCAGTTTGGCAAATTTATTTTAAAAACAGTGGCCCTGATCCTCAGCATGGGTGACTCAGCAAAGCACCATTGATTTCAATTGAGCAAAGCCAATTTACACCGGCTGAGAGCTGATCCAAGACATATTGAATATAAAGACACTTACTGACCAGGCATATTTCTCATCTCACTCAACTGTTCTTGTGCTGAAGAGCTACAACCGACATTTGAAAGAGAACAAAGCACAATGCCTCATGTAAGACAATAGAGGTCATTATGACTGATATGATCAGTTGCAAAACCTGCAGGAACAAATCAATCTTTCTGCCTCCTGCAGACATCTGTGTGTAAAGTTTTCCAGCATCTAGAAGTGTTGGAAGAACGGCTGAAACAGGAAGAATGACAAAAGTTCAGGAATTAGAATTGATCTAACACTGACTGATAAACAGTATAAGCCTGAGGTCATTGATATGAAGCCAAACTCTGCTAAATGGGGAATGTTTTCACATTATCCCTTCTCAGTGTTCATCAGGGCAAAGGCAGGTAACTGAAGGGAAGGCAGCTCTAACAAGGCAAGTATTGTTCATTGTGATTTCAGAGGAACAGGGGATTCATATCCCCTAAGTCTAAAGTGAGACAAAGACACTAAATTGGTACAAAGAAATTGGGGGAGTTACAGAAAGAATCTGTGACAGGGGCCACTCACCTCCAGAGTGCCCCCTATTAGCTGAGTGTGGTGCTGCAATTTTTTTCCTGCTCCTGGAACCCCTTGTAGGTTGCTGACCTTACTGAGCAGGTCTTTTGTGGCTCAGCCCTCCAACCGAGTCACAGAGTCCAAAAAAAAAAAAAAAAAATGGAATCCCTTCCAGGGTAGCAAAGAGCTCACCAAACTGCCTGTCTGCCCTCACCTGGGCCCTATAAATCCAGCCCTTCATTCAGGCTTCTGAAGGAGCCTTGCCCCCTACTAAGGGCTTAGACCACTTTATTAGTAAGGGAACCCAGGCCCACTCACTACTCCAGGATCCAACCCAGGGACCCTACAAACAGCCACCATTTAGCCTCCTTTAATTCATTACTGCTGCATTCTCTTTGCATCTACCCCTTCCTTACCTTAGGGTTACAGTTCTCAGGTCCTCTCACTCCCAGATCCAGTAAACATAGCCCATTGCACTCATTTGGACAAAGTCCCCTTCCTCACCCCTCTAGTCCCAGCCAAGAAAAGCCCTCACAGCTCCCTTTATCTGAGTCTGCTGGCTCTGATCGGCTGCTTCCGTGCAATCTCTCTAGGCAGATCTGGAAGACCCACCTCTGCTGCTCCTTACTAGCAGTGCAAAGTAAGGCTGGCTCCCAGAGTTAAGGATTGGAGTGATCTAGCAGATCACCTGTCCAGATAACACCAGAGGGGAACATCACACATAGCCATTGAATTTCATCCAGTTATCCCTGTACTGAGCCTGGTAACTTGTGTTTGGCGAAAGCATATCTTCCAGAGAAGCATCCAGTCATAATCTGAAGAGCTCAGAGATGGAGAATCCACCACTTCCACTGGTGTTTTCTTCCACTGGTTAAAAAAAACAAGGAGTACTTGTGGCACCTTAAAGACTAACAAATTTATTTGGGCATAAGCTTTTGTGGGCTAAAACCCACTTCATCGGATGTATGCAGTGGAAAATACAGTAGGAAGATATATATCCACAGAGAACATGAAAAAATGCATGTTGCCATACCAACTGTAATGAGAGTGATCAATTAAGGTGGGCTATTATCAGCAGGAGGAAAAAAAAAAACTTTTGTAGTGATAATCAGGCTGGCCCATTTCAAACAGTGGATAAGAAGGTGTGAGTAACAGTAGGGGGAAAATTAGCATGGGGAAATAGTTTTTACTTTGTGTAACGACCCATCCACACCCAGTCTTTATTCAAGCCTAATTTAATCGTGTCCAGTTTGCAAATTAATTCCAATTCTGCAGTTTCTCATTGGCGTCTGTTTCTGAAGTTTTTTTTATTGGAGAATTGCAACTTTTAGGTCTGAAATTGAATGACCAGGGAGGTTAAAGTGTTCTCCAACTGGTTTTTTAATGTTATAATTCTTGACGTCTGATTTGTGTCCATTTATTCTTTTGCGTAGAGACTGTCCAGTTTGGCCAATATACATGGCAGAGGGGCATTGCTGGCACATGATGGCATATATCACATTGGTAGATGTGCAGGTGAACGAGCCTCTGATAGTGTGGCTGATGTGATTAGGCCCTGTGATGGTGTCCCCTGAATAGATATGTGGGCAGAGTTGGCAACGGGCTTTGTTGAAAGGATAGGTTCCTGGGTTGGTGTTTTTGTTGTGTGGTGTGTAGTTGCTGGTGAGTATTTGCTTCAGGTTGGGGGGCTGTCTGTATGCGAGGACTGGCCTGTCTCCCAAGATCAGGGAGAGTGAGGGATCGTCCTTCAGGATAGGTTGCAGATCCTTGATGATCCACTGGAGAGGTTTTAGTTGGGGGCTGAAGGTGACAGCCAGTGGCGTTCTGTTACTTTCTTTGTTGGGTCTGTCCTGGAGTAGGTGACTTCTGGGTACTCTTCTGGCTCTGTCCATCTGTTTCTTCACTGTTAAAAAGTTGTGGCTAATTTCCAATTTCAATTGCCAGCCATTGGTTCTTGTTAAGTCCTTCTCCCTAGACTAATGAGCCTTTAGTAACCAGTGAAGGTATGTAGTCACTGTAATCAAGTCACCTCTCAACCTTCTTTTTGATAAGCTAAACAAATTGAGCTCTGTAGGTCTCTCACTGTAAGGCATTTTCTCCAGCTCTCAAGTCACTTGTGTGCCTCTTTTCTGCAATTTCTCTAGTATTTCAACCTCCTTTTTAAAAGGAAGGAATGGAGTCTCCATTATGCAGCACTTTTTCTGGAAATTGTGGTTCTAGCCTGAAAGAACCGAATGGTTTCCCCACTTAGGAACAGCCCTATTGCTAGAGAATACCACAGGGCAATTATACGATAGCTGTGCAGAGGTGGAAAGGCTTATACGTCCGTCAGCAGCTTTTTCCTATTTCCTTTCTGGCAGTTCTTCATGTCCTTAGACAGAATGTCGGGGACAAATTTTGACAGGCAAAGGATCCCACCATTCCTCGCTCCATCCCAAACAGACTCCAGTAATGGCCCCTTCTCCATATCCACCCATAAAGTTACAGCGGAAGAATACAGCAAGAATAAATAGTTGCAGCTGATTTCCATACGGTCAGCCAGGCGCCGCCCTGTGTCCGCTCCCTAAAACCAAGCCACTCCAACCTCAAAATTTCCTTGATGCTCCTAGAACACAGACAAGGAAAACCAGACAGGGCTAGAGTTCCAGCATTACCAATCCCAAGCACTTAGGTGAAACCCTGGCCCCACTGAAGTGAATGGGAGTTTTGTTATTGACTTCAGTGACTTCAGGAAGTAACTCCCTATATTTGATAGGTACTGGACTGACACCCCGGAGTCCTGCTATTTAACCACTCAGCAAATACTGACAGCATGGGCAGCAGCTATGCAACTTTCCCCACACTGCCCTGTATTCTTGCTCAGCCGTAGTTTAGTCTGTGGATAGACAGTGTAGAGTTATGAAAAATGTCTACAACCAAATCCCAACCAGGTGAAACTTGGATCTTTGAAATCTGACCCAAAAACACAAACGTCAGCCCAGGTTCAGCAAAAGGGCTGCAAATTTTTCAAACACCCAGAAGCTGAATTTTGAGTTTTGGATCAAAACGAAAAGGAATTCTGGTTTGACTGTGTTTGGATGTGAGTTATTTGCACACTGATACACAAGGGCAAGCAAGGCATCTGAACTGAACATAGGTTCTCGTGAATTCTCATGAACCCAATCCGCTTATAGAGGACTTGATTGCCCAGGGCTGTCAAGTCAAATGCTTTTCACCAGCATTAAAATTCACACACAAACTGTAAAAGATTATAGCCAAGTTTTTTAAAAGTGGGTTCCTAAAGTTAAGTTGCTGAGTCCATATTTAGGCATGAAAATAATTGGTCTGACTTTCAAAAGGACTGAGCCTCCAACAGCTCCCACAAAGATCAACGAGAGCTTCTCGTTGCATAGTGCTTTTGGAAATCAGCCATTTATTTGGGCTCTTAAGTCCATATAATAAGCACCTATCTTTAGGCAACCACTACACCCCAACATCCTATATCTGTCTTAATTGCTCAGGTTTCCTATCTTACTGTCAGATCTTTTGCTGCCAGTTTCCCCTGGCAGAAAGCCAACATACAGTGTCTTAAAAAATAGTCAGTAGAGCCCTCACACTATTAACCACATGCTCAAACAGCCCTGCTGACGTACTGGAAGGTGGCATCCGCAAAGACACCTGGGTAGAGGAATGAGTAGAAAGGTTATCGGACCCAGCAATGCACCACTGCAGCGTGGCTGGGAGCTGGAGGACTGACCACGCTACACCAGCCCAATTGTGAGAGCACATCCCAAGGGCTGTTCACCAGCAGTGGAGAGCTTGGCTTTGCTGCGTGTTTAGTTTCTGTCAGTATTTATGGAGTGATTATGTACCAAATCAGGCAAGTGTACCAAGTGGCACCATCCTTACTGACTGGGACTGTGCCTATTTCATTTTCTCACAGTAAAAGCCTTTGTCACTCTGAATGCTAAACCCTGCTGTTCCTGGTGTCAGTTGCTTCATCATTTCAAATCCCTCCAGGGCCTGCAGGTGTATAATGATGCACATATATGCAGCGTGATATTTACAAGACACACACTGATGTTTCAGGAATCTTGAAAACGGACATGAAACAAATCCCTGAAGTTCCTGGTGCAACTGCATGGAACCAGCACTGCTGCTTTTTGTGTGTGCGGTGACATACAAAGTTGGTTCCCTTAAGTTCCTTGCCCCAATTAAAATAAAAGACTGCAGGGGAGGTGACTTTGCCTGTTCCGGAACAGGTTTTACACTGTCAACAATGTTTGTGTCAGTTCTTCCCACAACTCACTGTGAGCTAGTTTCTCCAGCAACTCCATCTCCTGATATTCATATACCCTGACTTTCCTCTTCGGCGTGCAACAGACCCACATCCTGAGAGGGATGAACCATTCTATACTGGATAAAGAAAGGAATTAGGAGTTAAGAGGTTTGGGTTCTGTCCCACTCTGTGCCATGGTATTCCAGCGTGAACATGGGCAGCCCTCTGTTCCTCAGTTTCCCCAGCTGTAAAATGGGAGATGATCGTTATCTGGCTAACAGGGGTCTTGTAAGGTTAAAGGTGCTTTCAGATCCTCAGAGGGAAGGAGTTATAGAAACGCAAAATATTATCTTGAGGAAAGATTTGTTATTCCAATATGAAATATGTTCCTGGACCTCTTCAAACCCAGGGTCAAACTCATTACCTTGCAAACTTTTTAATAGTTAAGTGCAGGACACCAAATCTTGCTTTGATCTGTACCATGCACAGGTTCTCTGGCACACAAAGAGGATTGCAATACCTCTAAAGAAAACAGGAGGCTAGTTAGCTATAGATGAATAATAACTGGGCATTTGTCTAACAGCTTCTGTGCTGATGAATAATTGAAATCTTGATTACAGTTGAAGCACACACACAGAAAAGTGCTCCAGCCAATACGAGTGGTACAGCAGCTGTTTCAAGCAGGGAGAATGCTGATCATATATTCCTTTGGTTCCTAAATGTCTTTGCTGGGTTTGGGATGCTCAGATGGCTAAAGGCAAAGCAACAACGGATGCTAACGCTACGTTTTTATCCTAATGTCCGATACTATGTGATACAGTCATTTTAAGGTGACATTAGGTCTAGGAAATGGTGAACCAGTCTGGAGTTAGCCAAAGTATCATGCTCCAGGCCATCAAGTGATCAGCAAGGGGTCAGGAGGAAGTCCCTCCCTCAGAGCAGAACACCACAGGCATTAGGCATGGGGCTGAAGCATGGATCTCTGATGTCATTGGCAGGATGGAGAATTCTGGAGGTGCAGGTGGTAAAGAAACCAACATTTTTTCACTTAGGTCAAAAATTTTCACTACATTTTTCAGGTTTTCCACGAAACAAAATAGTTTCAGGTTTTGGGTTTCACAAAATTAAAAAAAGAAAAGAAATCATTTTGTCCCACACAAAAAAGTCACCCAAACCCAACATTTTCACTTGGGTCAAAAAGCCATTTTTCAGGAAAAAAAAAGAAAGTTTAAAAGAAAAATGTTCAACCAGCCCGTCCTGGGGGAACAGCGGAGAGAGCAGCAAAATCTCTTGAACCTGTGAGCCTGTAGGGACCTACACATCACTAAGCGTGGGGAGCTGGTTAGTGCCGAAGACTGACAGTCCTGGTTCGGGAGTGGCTATTGGTTCATTTCTTAAAGTGCCATTCCTGTGTTTTTGATTTGAGAAGTTGTCAAGGTTCCTTCCTCGCTCTGAACTCTAGGGTAAAGATGTGGGGACCTGCATGAAAACCCCCTAAGCTTATTTTTACCAGCTTAGGTTAAAACTTCACCAAGGTACAAACTATTTTACCTTTTGCCCTTGGACTTTATTGCTGCCACCACCAAGCATCTAAACAAATATATAACAGGGAAAGAGCCCGCTTGGAAACATCTTTCCCCCCAAAATCCTCCCCAAACCCTACATCCCCTTTCCTGGGGAAGGCTTGATAAAAATCCTCACCAATTTGCATAGGTGAACAAAGACCCAAACCCTTGGATCTTAAGAACAATGAAAAAGCAATTAGGTTCTTAAAAGAAGAATTTTAATTGAAGAAAAAGTAAAAGAATCACCTCTGTAAAATCAGTATGGTAAATACCTTACAGGGTAATCAGATTCGAAACATAGAGAATCCCTCTAGGCAAAACCTTAAGTTACAAAAAGACACAAAAACAGGAATATATATTCCATCCAGCACAGCTTATTTTATCAGCCATTTAAACAAAACAGAATCTAACGCATATCTGACTAGATTACTTACTAAGTTCTAAGACTCCATTCCTTTTCTGTTCCTGGCAAAAAAAACAACACACAGACAGAGAGAACCTTTGTTTCTCCCCCCTCTAGCTTTTAAAGTATCTTGTCTCCTCACGGGTCATTTTGGTCAGGTGCCAGCAAGGTTGTCTTAGCTTCTTAACCCTTTACAGGTGAAAGGGTTTTTCCTCTGGCCAGGAGGGATTTAAAGGTGTTTACACTTCCCTTTATATTTATGACAGAAGTTCTGAGATAATCTGCTCTTTCTAGGTTTCAGAGTAGCAGCCGTGTTAGTCTATATCCGCAAAAAGAACAGGAGGACTTGTGGCACCTTAGAGACTAACAAATTTATTAGAGCATAAGCTTTCCTGGGCTACAGCCCACTTTGTCAGATGCACAGAATGGAACATATAGTAAGAAGATATAGATATAGATACATACAGAGAAGGTGGAAGATGCCATACAAACTGTAAGAGGCTAATTAGTTAAGATGAGCTATTATCAGCAAGAGAAAAAAACTTTTGTAGTGATAATCAAGATGACCCATTTAGATAGTTTGTATGGCAACTTCCACCTTATCTAAAAAAAGAAAAGGAGGACTTGTGGCACCTTAGAGACTAACAAATTTATCTGAGCATAAGCTTTCGTGAGCTACAGCTCACTTCATCAGATCCATTTATTTGAGCATAAGCTTTCGTGAGCTACAGCTCACTTCATCGGATGCATGGATCACGAAAGCTTATGCTCAAATAAATCTGTTAGTCTCTAAAGTGCCACAAGTACTGCTTTTCTTTTTGCGGATACAGACTAACACGGCTGCTACTCTGAAACCTTCCACCTTCTCTGTATGTATATATATTTATATCTTCTTACTCTATGTTCCATTCTATGCATCCGATGAAGTGAGCTGTAGCCCACGAAAGCTTATGCTCTAATAAATTTGTTAGTCTCTAAGGTGCCACAAGTATTCCTGTTCTTTTTGCTCTTTCTAGTTCATTGTTTCATATTTATTTCAATTCTGATCAGTTTGTTTTGTTTTAAAGTGTGTCACCATCCTCTGCCCTGGCCACATTTGCAAATAACCAATAATTAATAAATAATTAGCACAGAAGCCATAAAATAATAATGACTCTCTGAATCCTGCCAGATCACCCACTTTCAACTTCACTTTCCCCACTATGTGTCCCTCACGCCCCCCAGGAAAAGCACAGCAGAATACATAGGCCTTGCATTGTGACCTGAAGGTCAGTGGATTTGGGCTCTAGCAAACTGAGGCAGGGAGCTAGTTCCACAGCTGAGAATCCTGCAGTGGGAAACATCTGCCCCTCACCTCCATTACAAGTCAAACAAGAGGGTGTTAACTTAAGCTTCTTGACTGGTCTCCACTGCCATGATAGCCATGAGGAGAGAGGTGATGTGTGGGTTAACCAAGGCCCAAACTATTTTGAGGCATTACAAGTTAAATCTTAAATTGCCCAGAAACAAAATGGTAGCCAGTACAAGTCATGGAGCACTGACTTACTCCCTGTAAGTCTTTTGCACCAACAGAAATTACAAGGAGGTGTAAAGGCACAGCCCCATATACAGCATGTTACAATAATTCCATCCTGAGGTGACAAAGAAATTGCCCATTGTGGCCAGGTCTGCACCTGAAAGAATATGATGCAGCCTGTTGGCTAAGCAGTTGTTAAATGCCATCTTGGCCACAGCTGCTACCTCCAGGAGCAGCTGCAGATCCAACAGGGACTCAAGGTTGCAAACTGGATTACAAACAGTAGGTAGCTGGAGGCAGCTGGTTTTCCATCTCTGCCAAATCCTGTGACTAATTCCCTCAACCAACCAGCATAACCTCAGTCTTATCTTGATTGACTGCTGGTAATATCTTTCCAACACCTTTAGTCTCAAGTGTCATTATGGTAACCCTAAAACGTTGCCATTAATTCCTCTAGTGCATTGTGAATTTCTTGCTCCCATGCAGTTCTGGTGGGTTACCTCCCCCTTAAGCTGCCATCCCCCGCATTTTCCTTGCATGGATCTGTTCTAATTGCGTGGTGCCTCATTCAAGGCACCTCATCTCAGAGTAGGTCTGCCTGGATAACTGAATTCCAAGGCCTTGGAATGCTGCTTTCACATCACAGAATAATAAACTAAACAGCTGCCCTGCCATTTAAGTGGATGTGGACAGCTGGCTGATGTCCTTCAAAAGAGCTCCATTCTGAACAATCATTTTTGCAAAACATTCCATGGCTTTTGAGTGCAGACTTAGCCATTATTCTCTCTCTGATGGTTAGTTACTTCCCTTTGAGAGGATGACAATCATGCTTAGCAAACAGGTTAGTAGCCAACATCTTGTAGCCCTGCCTCTACTTTAGTGAAGTCTATTGCTGTCACTCATGATGCTGGGGTTGGTATCTTTCATGGCCTGCAACCATGCAAGAGACACGACCGATGGTCAGGGCAAAAGGAGTTCTGAGAAGGTGTCAGATAGCACAGGGACTGTATTGCCCATTTATAAACTAGCTGCTTCCTTTCTATTACAGACACTTTTTCCCCAAGGAAAAAGATTTCTTCTCAAATAAGCAATGGGGTGTCGTCCACTATTGTTCTCCTGAGATAGGCCAGACCCAAACCCAGCCTCAGAGACATCCATTTCAGGATAAAGTCTTTGGAGAAGACAGTTCATTACAGTACAGGGTCTTTCTGATTTCTCCAAACACATGCTAGACTCCACTTTGCTTTCCTGGGGACTTTGTCTTTCTCTTTCAGATCACTCAGAAACTCTGCTTTTTCTTCCTAGATGAGAACCTAGCCACAGAGATCAATGTTTTTGTCACCTCCAGACTGGGCTGCTTTCACTCACTGTATCTAAAAGCTCCTATTGCGGCTGCCAGCCTCCTCTACTACTTAGGCTTGGGGAGCACATCAAGTCTGAGCAGGTGTAAGCGGGGAAATGGTCCCGCTATTGTGGGAAACTTTCCTGGCTTATATATTACTATGGTGAAATGGGCTAACTCCCACTTCCTTTAACTAGAGGCCTGCCTGACCTCAAGGGCTCCCCTTCCACTCTCCTGTGTGGCAGAGTCCTCGTAACCCCAACAAGGCTGGGCAAGGGTTAGAGTGTCCCCACTCCAGGATGCTCTCTCTGCACTGGATGCTTCCCTGACCCACTGATCATTACATACAGTTCAAAGCAAATAAAATTTATTAAACAGCAATCGATTAAAAAAAAAGGAAGAAATGGGAAAGGTTAAAGGAAAACATGTCACCCCGCTCTGCGGCATGGGGGCATCACAACCAGCGTCTCTGCAATGTAAGGGAAGATCAGTCTGTTCCTTACAAGTCCCAGGCCTCCTTCTCAGGCCCTGGCTGTGCTGTAGGGAGGCTGTGGGTTGGACAGTTTCTCTGGCGGTGGCCACACGCCTTCAGGCTCTAGGTGGCAGGACCCTTCTTCCCAGCGTTGCCCCCGCCCCGTCGGGGTTACGATCCCCCTCCAAGTCTGGCCGGCAGAGCATCTCGGCTGGGGGCATCTCCCTGCACTGGGCCTGCTGCCCAGGGTCCCCTTCGCTCTCCCTAGCTGCTCACTGCAACTGACTCTGGACTGCTCCAGCCCCAGCTCCAGCTCCAGCTCCCGCTCCACTCTGCCTCAGCTTTGATGCTGCTACTACTCTGCCTCCAGCTCCCTGGTCTGCTTCTCTGGCCCCTCTGGCTCTGGTTGCTACAACTCTCCTCCCAGCGCAGGTCTGCTCTCCGGGCTGCTTTTGTGACTCTGCTCCCAGCTCAGCTTGGGCCCCCGCTCTCTCCTTAGCTCAGCCGCACTCTGTCTGACCCAAGCAATTCCAACTCAATGCCTTCTCCCCATTGTTCCTGGGGACTGTCAGTCTCAGGGTCCTGATTTCCCATTAACCCTTCCCCTTACTTTTGGTACTGGGAGCTAGCCAACCAAAAAAAAAAAAACCCACTGAGTTTTAGTAAGGGGCCAACAGTCCCCTTACACATGCATAGTGTGAATGATGTCATATGCTGTCTGTAATCATCCAAGTGGTATGTGCATTTCTGATGACTTCCGTTTCCTGTGTCTATTCTTCCTAGCAGTCACCACATAAATCTTATTTGGCTTCTTGCTCAGTGTTGGGGGTCCAAGAGCAGTGCAGGGACATTTTTGCATTTGGCAACAGGTAGGCACCACATTTGGTACCATAAACTAATGAAATAGCTGCCTTTTGAAACTGAAACGCCTACGGCTCCATTTCAGAACACCCATGCAGCTGGGACATTCAGAGTAGGGACCAAATTTTCAGAACTTTTGGCCCGCCCACCCACCGTTCTGAAAATTCCATACTGAATACTCCAATTCCCTGCTGTACGCTACCTCTGAAAATTGCCCTAGATTTGACTTACTTGAGATTACACTCTGACTCAGTGACAGAGCCAAGAATGCAAGCAAGGGCTCCCAGTCCCATACTCCAGCTACTGTATTCCCTCATTTAAACATATCGTGCGCATTCATTCTTTTAAAATTGTTTTCTGCTTATATTTTTGCACCACGGTCTATACATACAGAACTTTGCTTGCATAAACCTTCAGAAGCTTCAATCTCCTGCTCAGTGAGCCCCACAGAAAAACACAGGCATGTGTCAAAAACAAATTGCCTTCCTTAAATTCTCCTTCTTCCCTTACGAAAACAATTTGCTAGGCAAGAGGATTATTGGAATAGGTGTCTGGCGTTCTCCCCTCCCACATATTTCTCTCTCTTATCCAACCTGCATATTTTGTCTCTCCACCAAAGCCACTATGTCAGGAGCAATTTTAATAGAGTTCAGGCCCCTAGAGAAGTAATCTAAACAACAAGGCATGTATCTATAAAAATGCAGCAATCAAGTGCTTCGTTTTCAGAAACAGAAGAGAGTCATATGTGACCTTTGAATTGGCTTTCAGGGCAGCAACAGAACTGGCTATGCTCTGCAGGCAGGCAGCCCTAACAACAATGGGATAGCTAGTGTCACTGATGCATGCTGTTCTTCCAGCCTTGGTGGAGGTGGAAGAGGGTGCTCAGAAGCCAGCTATACAATGCAGGAGATGAAGACAAAGGAGAAAGCGCTTTATAGAAGCTACTGGTGCGTGCGCTCACCTGAGAAGGGGATTCTGGATGACAATGTAGTTCTAAAACAGCCTGTGATTCCTTGACTAGGTATCTTCTTGTTCCCCAAAGCACCTTGCAAATAAAATGGACAAGAGCCTCCGCTGGTGTAAATTGGTATATCTCCATTGAAGTCAAACTCAGTGCACTTAACAGGACACGCTTTGATGGGCCCAAAGCATAATAATTGGATCCTACCTTTCCTGAATGTTGGGGGGATTTGGAGATAAGCCTGAGGTGCACAGATCAGACCCACAGCTGGAGCCAAACTTGCCCAAAGTTTGAGGAGGTTCAGAGCTAATGTTTTGATGTAGGTCAGTTTCATGCTTGAGATTTAATATTTGTGAGATCCCTGGGGGAGCCCATAGGAGGTGCTTCCCCCTGAATTTGCACTAGCCTGATGGGTGTATACAGCAGAGGAGTCCCGCAGTCCCCAGCACTGCACTTCCATCTGCATCTGCACCAGCCTGATGGAGGGAGGTGAACACACCAGGGAGGTTTCTAACATCCCACATCATGCTGCCAGCAGCCTAACGGAGAGAAGAAACTACCCTTAGAACCCCTCTGCCATGCTACGCTCTATTTTCACACCCTTCCAACCCAACCCAACGTTCCTGTCAGCCACAGACGTCACTCTGGGCATGGCAGGCCATTGGCTTATTGCTCTTTCTGTTCCGATACATGGTAAAACATTCTGTACCTCTCTGCCAGTATTCCTAACCACATCACAAACAAGGAGGAATCTGCATAAGTATTCAAAACATCTGGATGTGATGTCACCACAGCAATTAACTATGCACTTTCTTTCTCACACAGTGCCTGGAGGCAAACAGGCAGCCTCTTGGGCCTGAGTTTCCTCATTGTCCAGGTTAGTGATTCCAGGCTAAAAAGTGATTACTAGCAGCAATCTCTTACCCATTTGTCTAAACTGCATTTAGTTATTCTTCTTCTCGAGGGGGATTCTTTTTCACGGAGGATATTCCCCCTCCCCCCCGCAACTTTATACCCTCTCCACCATCCATGGGAAATGAAAAGCCTGAGGTTTTTCTCTGCTCTGATCCCTTCTGCTTCCCTCCACGCTCTTCACCAGGTTTTTGAATTCACCCTCTGCACAGGCCTGAATTCCACTCTTAAAATAGGCCCCAATTCAGCAAAGCACTGACGCACTTGCTTAACTTTTAACTTTATGCCTTGCTGAATTGGGGCCTGTTGAAAGAGCAGAATTCATGCCCATGCAGAGGATCGATACCAGGCCTATGCAACACAGAGGTCCCATGTTCTGAGGATCTAAGTGCTGGCCCTCTGTACAAGAAGGAAGCTCACCCTTGGTGAACAAGAACAGCAGTGAGGCTGAAGCACTCTCAAGCACTGTCTTCTTAGGGTTTGTCTTCACTGCCGGTGGGAGCGCGCCTCTCATCCTAGGCAGAGAGACATGAGCTAGGGCTGCTCAAGCTAGCACACTAAAAATAGCTATGTGGACATTGCAGCATGGGTAGTGGCATGGGCTCGCTGCCTGCGTATAGACCAAGAAGGTCAGGGGTGCTTGTATACAGGCAGTGTGCTCATGCCACCACGTCCACTGCTATTTTTAGCATATTAACTTGAGCAGAAGTAGCACGACTGTCTACCTGGGCTGGGAGGCATGCAGTGCAGCTGCAGTGTGGACATTCACTTTTTGCCCTACTAGGGCAGACCCCAGCTCTCTGTTATTTCTCTCTTCCACTGAATATCACTTTCACAGTTGCTGAACCTGGGGCAGTGGTGTGTGCACGCACACAGCACCCATGGACATCACTAGAGCTGAATGGAAAAGTTCTTAATAGGCAGCAGGTTTAAAACAAACCAAAGGAAGTATTTTTTCACACAACGCACAGTCAACCTGTGGAACTCTTTGCCAGAGGATGTTGTGAAGGCCAAGCCTTTAACAGGGTTCAAAAAAGAACTAGATAAGTTCCTGGAGGATAGGTCCATCAATGGCTATTAGCCAGGATGGGCAGAGATGGCATCCCTAGCCTCTGTTGCCAGAAGCTGGGAATGGGCGATGGGATGGATCACTTGATGATTACCTGTTCTATTCATTCCCTCTGAGGCACCAGGCATTGGCCACTGTCAGAAGACAGGATACTGGGCTAGATGGACCTTTAGTCTGACCTAGTATGGCCTTTCTTATGTTCTGACAGAACATTTTCCTAACAGAAAATGCTGATCCATCAAAATCAAAATGTTCTGCAGGAATATGTCAATTTGGCTGAAACTTTAGACAAAACCAGACTGGTTCCCAATGGAAGTTTGTCTGGCTGCCAAAGTTGACCAGCTGACAGGAGGAAGGGCAACTGGGCCTTACCCAGCTCTGTGGCTGTCTGGCTTACTGAGCTGTGCAGCTGCCTGGCTTCTTGGCGAGCTTGAAATGTTCAAAAATTCCATTTTGGGTCTTCTAAAACAGAATTTTTCAACCGTTTCTTTTCTGTGGGAACTTTCACATTTTAAAACTTTTCATTCCAATCTGGCACTACAATTCTGGGGGGAAATGCAAAGTTTCCCAAGGACAGAAATTCCATTTCCTGCCCAGCTCTAGACATAATGTTATGACAATGCAGATTTTGTTAATCCTCAGGGCCTGAGGAATTTAAAAGTCTGAGTCTTATGTCCAGAAGCTGAAAGTTAAGTAGGCGTGACCCAGCTCCTGGCCCTTTAAATCAACAGCCCCAGACTTCCAGCCAAGGAACTGTACAGCGATCCTTTAGTGCCACTCTAGTGACAGAATGGGCGGGTGGGGGAACACTCCTCACTAGGAGGGTACTTCCTGTCCCCACACGGGCGGTTGAGCATAGCACCTGTGCAGTTTTCCTTGTCCTCTTTTGTGCAGAGTCAGTCTCACATTTAGCATCAAATTCTGGTCTCTTTCATGGCCAATCATTCTAACTGCTGGGCCAACACATCAAGAGTCTGATCCAAAGCCCACTGAACCCAATGGAGAGGCTCCCAAAGGCGTTAATGGCTTTGAATTAGGCACATGATCTCTTTGTATCTTTTAAGCAAATCCTTCCTGTCCACTCAAACTGTACCCCACACCTTCTTCAGAGCATCCTGGTGACTCCACCATTCACTGCCTTTTCATTACCTCTGGTTTCATTAATAATCACTCTGGAGGCTGTAATATATTCTCTCTGCAACTGAGACTGCCTTGGTTTTACTTGGTGTACAATGGGGCCCTGATCCCTGACGGGGGCCTCTAGAGACTGCTGCACTAATAACTAATAATAAACAATTAGGCAACCCGGCTACTTGCATCCAAGCTGCTGTTCATTTTACAATCGAATGATGATTATCGCATGTGTGTAGCACCTTCCAGCTGAGGGCTTTACAACCATTAACTGACGTTCCCAACACCACTGCAAGAGAGGAGGATTATTGTTATCTTCCCCGTTTCACAAATGAGCAGAGAGGTGACTTGCCTTAGGGCACACACCTAGCCAGTGGAGCCAGGAATAGAACTTGGGTCTTTCCTGACACACACGCTCTTGCTACAATGTCAAATAGTATTTAGAATGTTTTAGCATCTCACTAATTAATTACTCTACTAATTAATCTTCCCCGTGTCCTTGTTGGGAACGTATCATTACCCCAGTATTACAGACAGGCGAAACTGCAATGCCAAGATATTCAGGACTAAGTTTTCATCAGAGGTCTGTAATTTTGGATGCTCAGCATTAGATACCTGCAGGCTGATTGGCAGGAGTGCTGCACACCCAGAACTCTTGCTGGACTCAAAACATAGCTGAGGCTAAGTACATCTGAAAATCAAGGTTGAGGTGTTTACAGGTGGGCAGCCAAAAACTGAGGCACCCAAACGGAGTCCATTTAAAAAAAAAAGGTGGGGGGCTACACAGCAAGTTAGTGGCAGAGCAGTGCTCCAGTCCTAAAAAAACGTAGTGCCGGAATGCACTGCCAACAAAAAGAAAGAAAGAAAGAAAGAAAGAAAGAAAGAAAGAAAGAAAGAAAGAAAGAAAGAAAGAAAGAAAGAAAGAAAGAAGCAGTGCCTCAAGAATGCGCTTCTGGTACTTCCGGTAAGTGCCGGAACACCGTTACAGCTCCACAGAAAAGGGACAGAATGGTGTTCTGGAGCATTCTAGCACGACTCGAGGCCTGTGGCAGAATGAAGGTGAGAACTCAGACGTTCGTGACAGGATCCAATGCGACTCCTATTGAAGTCAAACAGCAAAATTCCCTTCAGAGGTCCGTAGGGGCAGCCTCTGACCCTTTGTTTCTTGCTTGTTACTCTGTATCACACTGACTCTGAAGATCACGCAGAGTCTGAAAACACAGCAGAAGCACTTCCTAAAATAAACCCATGCTATCTATGGACCCTTGTTCCTTTCAGCAATGGTCAAAGCATAGTTAAAGTGGCACCTTCAGAATCAATAGGCTCTTTGTTTGACTCATGAGGCGAGCCATAGATTTTTTTAATATCATCTTAGAGCAGACATTATGAGGCTTTGCTGTGGAGCAGAAATGTACAGAAGTTGAAGAGGCCTGTATTTTCCATGGGTAGGATTTGGTAAATATTGTAACTTTGTGGCTGTCAACAGACCCGTCTATGGGTGGCCCTTGTGTGTTTTCTGTCACCGCTCACTAGGGCTCCAGCCAAGCTGGCGCGTTGTTGGAACAGCAGGATCAAGGTGTTCTCAATCTTTGTGTGCTTGACATCACTCAGTTAGATTGCCAATACAAACAGAGGTAAGGGTAGATGAGTTGTCGCTAGCTGTTGGCGAAATAAAGGACAATTCAACAGTTCCTGCTTATCTTGGATAAATCTGCAACCTTGGTTTCCAGAATGTCCTGAACTGGTCATTTGGAAAGTTCACCTGTGCTGCTTTATTCAAGTGCGCTGTTCCTCAGTATAGCTCCAGCTTCAGTCTCAGGGCTTTTTAAATGGGTATCTGAATAAAATACATTTCACAGCATTTGGCAAAAGAAATGTAATGGACTTTTAATTTGTCCAACAAGGTCTGAATTCCGTCCAGCTGTGCCAAAGTTCCTGGGTGGCTGCTTTCAAATTCCTTTCACATCTCTCTAGGTATTTATCTCATGCGCGTCATCATGGCATCCGATGTGAGCACCTAACTTGCTTAGTGAAGGGGATGAGCCATCCACATCAGTGTGGGAAAGCTGTGTGGGGATATACAGGTTTCAAGAGAGAAAACCCCACATCCCCAAAAGATAGGGTGACCATCTGTCCCGTTTTTAAAGGGACAGTCCCATTTTTTGGGACTTTTTCTTATATTGGCACCTATTACCCCCCACCCCCTGTCCTGTTTTTTCACAGTTGCTATCTGGTAACCCTACCAAAAGAGGGAATCCAGCTTCATTGCAACAAGGAGGTGATGAATTCAGCCACCATTTCCCAACAGAAAATTTAGTGCTGTTGAAGGTGCTGGGTTGACAGCCAGGGGGAATCCTTACATTTTTTGTTTGTCCCGAGGACAGTTAAGTTATAAGCAAGCTTCACCGCACTGATCCATCAATATGCCTCAGTCCTGACCTGGACAGACCCTCCTGTCAGAATGAACAAGTACATTCATTCTCCATGTCCGCATGGTCCTTGGCCTTTCTATTGATACAAAGGTGCCAATTGTGATGGTATTCTTATTTTATGAATACAGTAGTACCAGACTCGAGACCATCACCTGAACCACCAAGCAACAATCAGATGGTTAGTATTTTGGTAACTACCGAAGCAAATTAAGATTGCACCTATTGGTTAAAGGCTCCTTATTTTACCATTAACCTAAGACACAGCTTCTCAACCTGGGGGTCTAACCCCCACCCTTGGGGGGTATGCACAGGTTTAATGGCAAGATGAGTGGGGGAGGATCCCCAAAGTTTTTCTTGTTGTAACATGGGCTCATTGTGTGGAAAAAATCAGGGACTTTGATCTAAGACAATTAGTCTCCCAGAGGGACATGCTGTGACCATGCAGCTCCCAACGATTTGATTAATGGAGTAACAGGAAGGTGACTGAACATTTTGCCCTCTTTAGAAGAGGGAAAAGATGAAATCATCCTAGTTAGCAAGGGAGGAACATTGTGTTTGGGAAGGGACAGACATAGGGAGAAGTGCACTGCAGCAAAGCATCCCCCTAAGACAGGGAGAGCCCCTATGCAACAGTATCTCCTGCAGGCACCAACGGTGCGCATTGCTGCTGATGTGCTCCAAGCCCCTGCCTGAGACAGACTATGGCAATCAATCAGTGTTGGTAGCCATGGGCTAATTTACAAAATGGCCTGAATTTACCTCCAAAAACCCCAGGAGGCTGTGAGAAGCTAGGGTGACCAGATGTCCCGATTTTATAGGGACAGTCCTGATTTTTGGGTCTTTTTCTTATATAGGCTCCTTATATACCCCCGACCCCCAGTCCCGATTTTTCATATTTGCTGTCTGGTCAACCTATGGGAAGCAGAGGTTCTAGTGAATGAATTGTTCACGGGATTTGGGGTCTTGGATAAGTTACACACAGCTCCAGGGATAAACTTTGAATCCAAAGTGTTTGAGGAGGTTTGTTAGATTCAAGGGATCCACAAAACCTGCACAAGCCCACCCTCGTGAGATGGTGGAAAGGTGAAATTGGACTCTTCGAGTTCAGCTGGCTACCTTTCAAGTGCAGCACCGAAGGGACTGGGACCGGCATATCGCACTCCCTTGAGTGGCTTATGGAACAGCAGTCAGTGAGAGTACAGCGTGTACCCCAGCACTGTATCATTTGTGATTTTTAGATTATTTCTCTTCTTTCTGACTAGGGGCTTGTCTACACTTAAAATACTACGGCAGCACAGCTGTGCTGCTTCTGTGTAGACACTACCTATGCCGATGGGATGGGTTCTCCCAGTAGCTTAGATAATCCATCGCCCCAAGAGGTGGAAGAATTCTCCATCAACCTAGCACTGTGTATACGGGGACTTAGTTCAGTTTAACTACACCACCCAAGGGTGTGGATTTTGTACACCCCCTGAGTGATGTACTTATGCCAACCTAATTTTCTAGTGTAGACCAGGCCTAGGATAAATCTTTCAGTGTCACCATTTTAAACTCCATGGAGACAATGGGCAGAGCTGAGGAGGGGGGTGTTGTTATTCTGGAAGGTGTTAACAGCTGCCATCAAGTGTGTCTTTGGTCTGGAGGCAATCACAGACCTCATTTAAGCTGATGGATCTAGCCACCCTTCGTTCAGGCTAAGAAAAGAAGTAAGACCATGTCGACACTAGCACTTTTGTCAGTAAAACTTTTGTCGGTCAGGGGTGTGAAAAAAACAAACACCCCTGACTGACATAAGTTTCACAGATGAAAGCGCTGGTGTAGACAGGGCTATGGTGGTGGGAGATGCTCTCCCACTGACATAGCTATCACCACTTATTGGTGGTGGTTTAATTCTGCCGATGGGAAAGCTCTCTCCTGCTGGCACAGAGCGGCTACACAGGAGACCTTACAGTGGCACAGCTGCAGTGTAGTGTAGTGTAATGTAGTGTAAACATTGGCTAATTAAGCTCCTTCATGGAGTAAGATAGGTAGGGATAATGCAAGCCACCTCCCAAGGCTCTAGGCCACATACAAGGCTGATCAGCAGCTAAGCCATACAGGCCAAGGTGTTTCCCTGGAGACTTATTGCAAACACAGGAGCTGGGCAGAGGTGGGAATTGTGTATCTGAAAGCCAAGCAGAAAGCAAGAAGAAAACCAAGAGAAACTTATTGGGTAAAAGACTATGGTTTGGGGCCCATCTTGCTAGATGTAACCACAGCAGCCCTCTCCTGGGATGCCTCGAGGGTGGTTCTGGCTTAGGTGGGAAGTGGAGAAATGAGTTTGGTGGTTTCCGTTTAGTTTGCTTTACACTCCTTTCCACATCACCCAAACACAGCATAACTGGCAGTCTCTCTGCTCAGGCCTGGGAGCTGGAATGGCAGAGTCAATAATGAAGTGCACCAGCTGGGTTGTTTGTGGGCCCAAGCCTGGAGTAACAGAAGGTGCCACTGGCCACGGTAGTGTTCCATTGGGAAGGACGCAGTCTGTGTGGCTGCAGGGGATGGGGCCGTTCTTGCAGTGGATCAGCAGAGCAGCACGGAGGGAAGCATTCATCTCCCACTTCTCCCCCATCCTATCAGCAGTGTCTCTATAGTCGTCACTTTAATTCTGCGGAATAAGGAGAGAAATCTCTCTAGTAATTTTTAAAAAGCCGTGCAACCCGGGATGGCTTTAGGTACTACGGGCAATCTGTTCAGTGCCAGTATTTCGTTTTCTACTGGCCCTTTCACTTGTGTCACTCTGTTTCAAATCACCTTTGAAACAACCTCCACTGCAAACACTTTGAAGTCCGAACCAAGTGTGCTACAGAGATCATTATTCAGAACTGCTCAGATGGAGAGAGAATATTTTTCTTTTGCAAGGTCCTGCCAAACCTGTCCTGAGCTTTGTTTGCTTTCAGAGGCACCCCGCCCATTCTTTAGGAAGAAGCAGGGCTATTGGATGGAGAAGAGGGGAGGGGGAAGAAAAAAAAAGAGAGAAGAGAAAGGGTTTTAACCATTTGGCAGGAAATAACATTCAGAACTCATTAATTCAAAAGAACTATGCCCTTCCTACTGGAAACTGCTGATTCTTGGATACTCTGCTTAACATATATAAGGAGCTCTATATATTCAGGAAGAGGTTTCAGGCCCAATCCTGTGAGATGCTGCTCTCAGCTCCAATAGATTTCAGTGGGAGTTGAGGCATGCGGTGCTGTTAAGTCAATGGGGCTATTTGCAGTAGTCAGCACTGCCACTGGTACTAAGTGTTTACAGAATCAGTCAGCAAGAAACCGAGGCAGTCCTAATAAGAGCAGTAACAGCTAGATTTTACAATACAGGGCTGAAGGCATTAGGGTTAGGGTTATGTGGAGCTTATGTGGAACTGTATGTGCAGATTTCTAGGACAGTTTTGAAAATATACAGTATAAGTGCACTTGGACATTATGGACACTAGTCTGGGCTAATATCCTGTGTAATCATGATATTAAAAACTCCGGGCCCAACCTGCTCCTGTTGAAGTCAATGGATATTCTCCCACTTATTTCAGAGGAAAGGAGTACTTGTGGCACCTTAGAGACTAACCAATTTATTTGAGCATAAGCTTTCGTGAGCTACAGCTCACTTCATTGGATGAAGTGAGCTGTAGCTCACGAAAGCTTATGCTCAAATAAATTGGTTAGTCTCTAAGGTGCCACAAGTACTCCTTTCCTTTTTGCGAACACAGACTAACATGGCTGTTACTCTGACACCTTATTTCAGAGGGAGCAGGATTGGGCCCTAGCTCTCTGGTTGCTTCTGCTCCTCTGTTTCTCTCTTTGCGACACTCATTTCCCCCACCCTTTTTACTGCACACAGGTTTCTTGGTGCATTTTTTTTCTTCTGAAAATTTTTGTTAGGCCCAGACAAAATTTTCCTCTGAAATTTAGTCATTTGCAAAATGTCACTAATGTTTTTCTCTCAACCTTCTCTCCTTTCTTTCCCATATTTGCTGCTTTTTCTGGATCCTGCCTCTCTCTCAAGCTTCTTCTATTTCCTTCTGGTATTTTCTCACACTCGGTCTCTCCCTTTCTCCTATTAGGTATTATTTCAGACATATTTTTATCCCCTCATTCTGGATTTCACCTCTCTGCCCATTCTTAATCTCTCCTCTTTCCATTAAATCTCTTTCTCCCTTCTTCCCATATTCCCTCCCTTTCCCACTACCTCCTTGTCCTTCTGTATTTAGAGCTTTGTTCCCCCATATTTTCAGTTAGTTTCTTCCCCTGGAGCTCCATCCTTCCCACCATGTTCTCTCATCCCCCTGTTTCCTCTTCCCCACCTGCATCCTCTTCAGTCTCCTCCTTCACACCTCCTGACAGTCTCTCACACTCTCTCCTCTTCATACCCCCTGCCAGCCTCTCCCTTTACTGCACACTCTGCCTTTCAGAGACAGGAGGTCTTTATGGACCTTAAAACATTAAAGGCTCACTTTTTTCAGGCCCTGCTGGTGCAGGTGTCAGGTGCCCTTCTAGGCCTGTAGCAAAATAACCATCTAAGATAGCAAGAACTTCTACTCTACCCTCTCAAAAGTCCCACAAGCCCCCTCGTCCCTTAAAAGGAAGCCTTAATTGTCCCTACAAACACAACACCACTCCTTTATTACAAATTAATTAGTTTGATTGCAATAAAGACCAGGAGCACCAACTAAGGATCAAGGCCCCATCGTACTAAGCACTCTACAGACGTGCAGTTTCCTACTCAAAAAGCTCAGTTTAAATTATGACAAGATAGCAACGTGGAGGAGACAAAGAAAGAGGGAGGGGAGAGGGAAAGGGGGAAAGACAAGGTAAAAGTAAAGCAAGCAAGCAAGTTACTTTGCAATAATCAGGAGGTCTCAGCTCCCGTCCCACCTAACTATTGTCAGGTGACTGTGGTTTGTAGGCATCATATCAGAGGTGACTCTCAAGGATTTGAGGAGGAACATGGTAGCGGTTTTGCAGATCTTTGTGGGAAACCATTCCCATTCATGCGGGGCCGCTTGGGAGAAAGTGTGGTATCTGCAGATGAGCAAGCTAGCAGACGGTAATGGCTAGGAACATGGGCAGAACAAAGGCAGAGATCAATGTATAGAGACTGGGAGTGGCTAAGTCATTATGCAAGGTAGCCTATTTCCCCTTGTTTTTTCCTCCCCCCCCCCCCCCCCGACGTTCTGGTTAAACTTGGATTTATGCTGGAAGTGGCCCACCTTGATTGTCATGCACATTGTGGGGAGAGTGGTCAGTTTGGATGAGCTATTGCCAGCAAGAGAGTGAGTTTGGGGGGGGGGGGGTGAGAAAACCTGGATTTGTGCTGGAAATGGCCCAACTTGATTATCATGCACATTGTAGGGAGAGTGGTCACTTTGGATAGGCTATTACCAGCAGGAGAGTGAGTTTGTGTGTGTGGTTTTTGGAGGGGGTGAGAGAACCTGGATTTCTGCAGGAAATGACCCACCTTGATTATCATACACATTGTGAAGAGAGTGGTCACTTTGGATGGGCTATTACCAGTAAGAGAGTGAGTTTGTCTGTGGGGGGGGCAGAGGGTGAGAAAACCTGGATTTGTGCTGGAAATGGCCCAACTTGATGATCACTTTAGATAAGCTATTACCAGCAGGAGAGTGGGGTGGGAGGAGGTATTGTTTCATGGTGTCTGTGTATATAATGTCTTCTGCAATTTCCACAGTATGCATCCGATGAAGTGAGCTGTAGCTCACAAAAGCTCATGCTCAAATAAATTGGTTAGTCTCTAAGGTGCCACAAGTACTCCTTTTCTTTTTAGTAAAATAATACATCTTGTTACCAAGGGTCATGGTGGATTCTCCATCAAGGACAATTTGTAACCAAGATTGGTTATTTTTCTAAAGATCTGCTCTAGGAGTTATCTTGTGGAAGTTCTATGGCCTGTGTTACACAGGAGGTCAGACTAGATTATCGTAATATTCCATTCTGGCCTTGGAATCTTTGATTCAGAAAGTTGGGGCTAACTCATAAAGGACCTAAAAGGTAAAGACAAGAAGTTTGTGCTTGATGCAGTTGGCAAGAGGAAACCGGTACAGGGAAGCAAAGAGGTGGGTCAAAGCACTGAAGCAGGAATGCAGCCTTAGCAGCAACATTTTGAGAGGACTTGAAAGGATAAAGTTGTGGGCATCAAGCCTAGAGAGTAAGAAGTTGCAATGAGTAAGAGATGAGATGATGAGGACCTGAATGAGACCTTAAGGAGATGATGTAGGAAGAAGCAGCAAGATTTTTGACACAGCCTAGATGTCTGGGTCTAAACACCAGGCTTAATCAAAGATTAGTTTCTATTTTAAATCCTCCACCAAAGGGTCCCCCGCATCCTTGCTACAGCCCCAAATATCTCTCCATTATTTCCCCCTCATAACTCCTATGCAAGACCCACATCACAGCGGCTCACAAAAGTTTGGCCACTTACAATCACATAACAGTTGGTTCACCGATTGGAATCTGTGAACCCTATTCCATTAGGTATCCATTGAGATCACTGCTGAATGAAGCGAGACACTGCCGCTACTTCCAAGTCACACAGGGCATTCTCTCCAAACAAGGTACCAAGTGGAAACCCAGTCCCCAGTCATCCTTGTCCTGGCTTGAGAATACCCAGTGCATGCCAAGATGCAAAACCTGAGAGCCTGGGAAATTTGAACTGAATGTGTGGTTTAACAATCCCATGCTGAAAAATATGGAAAGTAGGGAAGATGGGAGGGCTGGACAGGGATTTAGAAAGGTCAGACAAAGACTGCTGGCTCTCAGCTTGTTTAGAAAGGTGCATGCTTCCAAGCTGTGCATACATACAGTCCATTCCTCATGAAGTGCATCCTTAACATGCAGTTTCCAAATAATCCTAACTTTGTTAAACATGAACCAATCCTTTCCCAATCAACCAAAGTTACTAGAACTATTTCCATTGCAAGCGTTCTAATTTCAGCTATTTTGGGCATAACCCCATAATAATTGTTTTTCTTTTCTTTCTTTTTTTAAAATGAAAAAAACCAACACATATTCCCCCTCCCCGAATTTTGGTGTTCCCCCCAAGATTTTAGGATGCATTAGGTGGTGATAGGCAATTGTGGAACACCTTAAAAGGGCCTGAGTGCATTTAAGAAAATGCTGAGCACTTGTCCTTGTGAAACCAGGACATTTTAAGGTGTCTTAAGTTGAGCACCCAGAAAACGGATGCCTCCAGAATTACTAGTCACTTTTGAAAATCTTAGCCAAAAGTATTCAGTGTTGGATGGGATGGGGCGGGGAGGGAAGAATAGGGCTTGAATTATTTTTATATTGCTTTAGAATACGATGACAAAAGGCTTTCAGCACAAAGACTGCAGAGGGAGGAGTAAAGACATTATCACCCTGTAGGAGTTGGGAGGAAAAGAGTGGCTTTAAATAAGTAGAGATCTCACTCATTATAAGGCTCTCTCAATATAACAGATGCTTCTCGCTATCTGCACTACTTGTGAATTTCTACCACAGATTCTTTGTTTATAACCAGTACACAAAACCCTTATCTTCCAAGAACAGCTTTAGATTATACAGAGGGCACACTGTCAAGAGAGAATGTCAACGCTAAGGAGTGTGGGGTTAAACCAATGATGCGGCAATGGGACGCACCTCAAGGAAATGTTCTGCACCGAGGTTGAGGTGAAGCATTCAGTACACACACAACCGCTGTCTTACACATATTGTTTTCCTTCTCCCTTCCCACTGTCACTGGTTAGTTCCTGTTGCTCTGAAATTACACCTTGACAACCCGATCTCTGCATATCTAGACAACAATAAGAATCTTTAAAGCTGCCTGGAATGTGGTGCTCACTGCATTGCTCAATGGACTGAACAGTCTACCACTCTCATGCAGAGGAGAGACCAGGGGGGTTGATCCACTGTCAGACCAGAGAGGCGTGCATTTAAAACATTCTGGTTGTAAATCCTTTGACACTGGGGCTGTCTTCTTGTTTGGGTCTTACAAAGAACCGAGCACACAGGCAGCATTTAAATCACTGTGGTCATTTTGGTAGCTAACTAGAATTGTGAATATGGGCAACTGGCATAAACCACGTGAGAACCACAAAGCCAATGTTCTGAGAAGGCATGCCTGGGCCCTCACAGGACTGCAGATCCATAGAAATGGATTGTCTTATTGATATGTTAGGTGCAGTCCCAATAAATGCAAGCGGAAACTATTCGGTTCTGCTTTCCCATGATTATTTTTTCACATGGTCTGAAGTTTTCACATTTTCTATCCAGAGTACTGGAAGTTTTACCAAAATCCTGATGGATTAGACACTTACCCCCAGGTCAATATGTATCTCAGATCTTACACAAATATCATGTTGTCAGCCAATCCTTAGTAAACTAATTAAAGATTTATTAAGAAAAGAAAAGAGTTAAAATGGTTAATAGACCATATACATTCAAATGATTGCAAAGTCTTATTCATCAGGTAGTGATGGAATAAACTGCTGGCTTGCAAAAGTCTCTATGGTAACTTCCAAAAGATTGGAAGGGCCTCAGCCCATAGTTCAAGGTAGGTACTCCTTTTAGTTGTAAAGCCACAGTCCAGAAAATTTGGAGCAGGAAAGAGGCAAAATGGAGTTGTCTCAGGTGCTTTTTAGATCCTCTGCCATGAGCATGGAAAGTTACTGTCCCAAACAAAGCCCACAGCCCCTGTGTATGGAATGTTACTGGCCCAAGATGGAGTCCAGGATCACATGAGCATATCACATGCCCCTATATGTTTTGCATCACAGGAGGGTGGCCATTGGCTTCTTGCTGTCTGAGGAATCCACGGGAAAAGTCTGCTGGGTCAGTTCTGAGTCTGCTTCTATTCAATATCTTTGTCATTGATTTAGATAATGGCAGAGAGAGTACACTTATAAAGTTTGTGGATGATACCAAGCTGGGAGGGGTTGCAAGTGCTTTGGAGGATAGGATTAAATTTCAAAATGATCTGAACAAACTGGAGAAATGGTGTGAATAGGATGAAATTCAATAAGGATAAATGAAAGGCACTCCACAATCAGTTGCACACATACAAAATGGGAAATGACTGCCTAGGACAGAGAACTGCCGAAAGGGATCTGGGGGTCATAGTGGATCACAAGCTAAACATGAGTCAACAGTGTAACACTGTTGCAAAAAAAGCAAACCTCATTCTGGGATGTATTAACAGGAGTGTTGTAAGCAAGACACAAGAAGTAATTCTTCCGCTCTACTCCACGCTGATTAGGCCTCAACTGGGGTATTGTGTCCAGTTCTGGGTGCCACATTACAGGAAAGATGTGGGTGAATTGGAGAAAATCTGGAAAAGAGCAGCAAAAATGATAAAGGTCTAAAAAACATGACCTATGAGGGAAGATTGAAAAGACTGGGTTTGTTTAGTCTGGAGAAGAGAAGACTGAGAGGGGACATGATAAGAGTTTCAAGTAAATAAGAGGTTGTTACAAGGAGGAGGGAGAAAAATTGTACTCCTGAACCTCTGAGGATAAGACAAGAAGCAATGGGCTTAAATTGCAGCATGGGAGATTTAGGTTGAACATTAGGAAAAACTTCCTAACTGTCAGGGTGGTTAAGCACTGGAATAAATTGCCTAGGGAAGTAGTGGAATCTCCATCATTGGAGATTTTTAAGAGCAGGTTAGACAAACACCTGTCAGGGATGGTCTAGAATAATACTTAGTCCTGCCTTGAGTGCAGGGGACTGGACTAGATGGCCTCTTGAGGTCCCTTCCAGTCCTACAATTCTGATTCTATACTGGGCAGGATGAGATTCTTCAATGGCCCATTGTGAGAGCTGAGTGTACTTAATGGGCCACTAGCCCTTATGTAAATCTATCAGGGGAGTGTCACCCATGCACCTAACACATGTTTGAGATATAGATTATACATATGAGACAGATTCATAGCCAATACTCATAACTTCAGATACAGTGATGATACATGGATTTAACCAGGATAATCATACTTGACAGACTGTAACTTTTCCATTGATAGCTTCCATTGATACAATACTTTGTACAAGATTTATTGCAACTTTGTATCAATGGTGACCATATTAGTGTAACTAGTCATTTTTATACAGCATCACGTACTGTATTAAGGGCTTGAACCTGTGGGGGACCCAAGAGCTGTGCTACTGCGTGCAATAGACTGGCAAAATTATCACAGGTGCCGAGATGCAGCCTATGACTCCAGGAGACACCATCATGTATCTCATCATCCACTGAGCCCACCTGGATGGTCTCATACTACTATTTTATAGCTTCTCCCTACCTGAGCTCTGATTGGCTCAGTTCTCAAATTATGAATATTTATGACTCACTCACCATGGAAACAATGATTATGTCAACCAATGAGAATACATCTTTCTTTAGAAAGTAACTGAAGTACATATGGAAAAACTGATTACAATCAATTATTTAAAACAAGGCTTTCCACTTGGTGATTTAAATCAACCCGCCCTGCCTAAGACTGCCATGTACTATATGTGAAAGTCTCAAACATCTCATTTTCTCCTTAGCAGCAGACAAATTAGAGATGTGAAAGATGTTAGGTCAGCCTCCATCCCCTCTCTCATTCTAGGAAGGGTAGTTCCCTTTACTACATTTTCTGGTGTTTTGTGCAGACAAGTTTAAATGTGCCAAGTGATAGAGCTGTCATCACTTCCCTTGTGAGGCCATTTCACATCTCACTATTGGGAAGCATTTCCTGATAGTCAATTAAATGTTCCCTTTCTCAGAGAAATTCCATTTCTCCTAGATATACCTTCTTGCACCACTCTAAGTTATTCTGTCTGGTATTTTCACCCTGAAGATGTTAGAAGCTGCTATCACATTCCCATCATTTAGCCATATTATAGAGACTATAGCTCTTAATCTTTCTTCATAAATCAGTCTCCTCCTTACTTTGGTTGTTCTCTTCTGAACTCCTTCCTCATAATGCAGTGCCCAGCACTGAATGCAATATGTCAAGTGATCTGGCACTAGAATCCCATTCGTGGTGGGGATGCCTTTACCCTTGTAGTCCGAATTCGCACTGGCCATTTTCCCGGTTATATCCTATTGAACACTCATTTCTATTTTGCGGGCCATAATCACCCCTACACTTCTTTCAACATCGCTTATTCCCACATTATATATTTGTGTTTTGGGTTATTTTTCTGCATTTTTCCAAATTGAAATTCATGTTGTTTTCTTCCACCCACTTTTTCACCTCTCTTTAATCCCTTTGTATCACTTTCCAGTCCTCACGGGTGTTCACAATTCCTCCTAATTTAGTATTCTGCTTTTTGTTCTTTACACAACAAAATAATATGTAGAAACCACATGGGCACAGTGGGGTCCAAATAACTGTGTTTACTAAATATACATAGCATGCAAGGCTTAGCAACGTAGACACGCTACTGCTCTATCAAATTATTTAAAGGGATACTACTCAATTCCCATACACTACAAGTATCATCCATGGATTTCACTAATGTGCTGTTTACTCTGTCTTCCAGGTCTTTAAAGCCTGATTGTTTAGGAATAGAACATTGTGAAAATGGTGATGCTGGCAGGCCAGGTGCCAGTCTTGCCCAGGCTGCAGGCAATAGCTAAGAACTGACAAACTTATAGCTGGAGACCAAACCAGTTCACCTGTATGTTAGTTTTGCTCAAAATAGGAATTAGTCTTATAAGAATGTATTTAGTGTTTAGATTCAATGAAATGGTTGTAAATTGCTCCATGCATTAATCTCACTTGCAATGTCTGTATTCCATGCTATAGGAAAATATGTAAATGTTATTTTATAACTTTGAAAATGTTTGCTCTGAACTTGTGAGCTCAGGCATGGGAACTGTCCTCTCCCACATCCAGAAGGACTATCAAAATCAGATTGGTCATAAAGGAACACTGCAATAGAAAGGATTGGTTAATGGCCCTGTCACACCTGGGAAATGCTACGTGCAAAGGAAGCTCGTCCTGTGAATTTGGAAGCTGAATGAAGGGAATAAAACAAAGCCACAGAAAAAGTTGCCATCTTTTTGGCTGTTTGAACTCTGACAGGGCCAGAGACTCTGAACTGAAGCCTGAGATCCCGAGGGGCTCCCCGACAGACATTTTGAATTGACAGATCACTGCAACTCTGTCACTTAGGATCTAGATGGTAACTCATTTGTGTGTATATGTTTGCTTGCTTTAACCTGTAAATCTCTCTCTCTGATTTCTTTTTCCTAGTTAATAAACCTTTAGATAGTTTAATATAGGATTGGCTATGGGCATTGTCTTTGGTGTAACGTCTAGGCTACCAATTGATCTGGGGTAAGGGACTGGTCTCTTGGGACTGGAAGCAATCTGAATGGGGTGTGATTTTTTTGGTGTAAGTGACAATTTATCACGAAGTCTAGTTTGTCTGGGTGGCAGGATGGACTGGAGAGTCTAACCTAAGAGGATTGTTTGTGACTCCATGGTAAGGCTGTTATAGTGACTCAGGAGTTCACGTTTGTTACTGGTTTGGTGAAATCTAATTATAGAACACACCACCAGTTTGGTGGTGTCTGCCCAGTTTTTGACAGTCTGTCCTGACGTAGGCACTTACAGTCATGAGCCACTCCAGTCACCGTGACAAAACCAAACAGGTTTTGTAACAATTTAAATATATCTGCTTAGAAACCTGGATAGTGAAATCATTGCCACCTCCTAATGCAGACTCAGTAATATCAGATAAAAGGGCTTATATCAACGTAGCTTATTTACACCACAAAATTTCATACAAAAACTACGTATAGAGAAGCCCAAAGAAAGTTAAATCAGACTAAACCTGAGAGGCATTTTTTGGTGCCTCTCTAGGCCCCCCCAGCAATATGTTGCCATTTATCATCACTCCTTGTCTATGGTCATTTAGGTAATTTCAGTCCACATGTGAGTGTTCTTATCTAAGCTGGTTTGAATTACTCCTTTCAGCATCAAAATGATTTCAGTAGCAATCAAATGTGATGGTCCCAAGGGATGACTACATAACCAGAACCAGTTATTTGCAGTAGTTCAGTTTTTGCGTGTCCCATTCTGTGGCCTCACTGCTGAAATCACCAGTAAAGGTGTTAATTCTGCAGGTGGTTGTTGGGATATTGACACCTGTCAGCTAGGAACTGGACTGACACCAACAAAGCCCGGATCCTGAAAGTGGATCCCTACACCTGCTCAGAACCCCCATTGACTTCACCTGGGCTTTGCATAGGTGGATATATCCATACGTTCAGAGCTGCTGGCAAGGTGAGGGCTCAACTCATTTCCTGTAAGCATCAAAAAGCAACCTGATGCTAAAATCGGGTAGAGTTAGCCATGAAAAATGTTTGCATTGATTCTGTTACAATTGGGTAAGCTTATTTGTAATTTAAATTAGTATTTTATGACCTATTAGCTGCAGCAGCAATCTTGCTGAAGCAGGATTCCAACTACATAGAAGCTCACTGTGACTGACTGCAAATCAGTTTCCATCTATTCTTGCCTGAATTCTGCAGAACGTTCAATGCTTATTATTACTTGTGCTACCTACCATATGGACCAAGAGAACACAACCAGATTAGGGGCCCATTCTGCAATGCACTGTACACATATATATATAGTACAGACTAGGTGGGAAGGAAAGGAAGACAGACATCAACAGTAATAGGAGCACACATTTTCATAGACGAGCTGTTGTCCCTAATTTGTAGAAACTGAGAGGGTTTTGCTTGCTTGTTTAATGGAGGCATGAAAGCCAACCAGTAGCATTACTCTCAGCTTGACTTGATCAGCTGGCAGGGTTTTGTAAGCATCACCTTAGAGATTAGTCTGAAGGAGGGGTCTCAAAGTATTGGCTTTATGGATTTTTTTTTGTGGGGAGGGTGTTCCACACCTCTGGGCCAGCATTTAAATATAAAATGACAATCCAAACAAAATGGACTCGATCTGCACAGGTATTAGAGCCTGGAGGAGGCTGGCTGGGATTTAGAATCTCACATTATGCTTTCTTACTGCCAGGGTAACAGATTTTCTCAGCAAGCAGAAAATTCAGAAATAACATCACTTTCAGATTGATTTCACAAATCGTATCCAGAGTGAGAAGGCGATTCTGAGCATGTGAAATTTCAGAACATGGGGCTGAGTAAAATAGGAGCCAACTGTCTCTTTCCACTGCTTCCCTTGGGATTGCCAGAGCTCTCCATATTCTTCCATACTCATCCTGCTTTATACCCTCCCCATTCACTTCCCTGCATCAGCACCACTGTCCTTCCAGCCAGGGAGCCCAGGATGATTTCCCCCTGATCTTCTCATTAGTGGGGCTCATGGAGACTTAGTCTGAGTAACTTGGGTCATTCTCTGCTCTGGACTTGAGTGTGCTGTTTACAGACACTGCCATTCCCAGAAGCTAGAGACTAGGGGTGAAATCCTAGCAAACACTGATGACTTCACATCAGGGTTAAGATTTTACCCTATGACAATGATACTCAATATTTGACATACACTGTATCTTTCCTCCCAAATCCTTTAAAATGATGCATATACAGCACCACTGAAATGCACCCAGCTCTGGGGTGAAGCATAGCTACAGTCTAACAGTCACTATCTATCAGTTTAGGACCAGATGAGAAGAGGAACATGGCACCCATTGGAAAGCCCAGGAGGTAGCTTAGGTAAGCAGAATGTAATTACCCATCCTGGAATTCGGCCAGGACAGTAACCCAGGACACACCTTTATTTTTATTAAAATTCCCATGAAATCTTTAGTTTTACCACGTGTGGTCAGATGAACCTTGATAACAGGTCTCACCCAAATGACAAAGGGCTTGTCCACATGGGCTTGTCACTGTGCAGCAAGCCAAGGGGTGAAACTACAGCACACCAGTAACTTCCCATGTGGACAGTGCCCTGATAGTTCGGGGGGTCGTGCGCTTTGACTTGCTACACTGGTGCACTGTAGATCCCAGGGCCGGCTCTAGGCCCCAGCAAAGCAAGCAGGGGTTTGGGGCAGCACATCTGTAGGGGCGGCGTTCGGGCGCCCCCCCCCCTTTTTTTTTTTTTTGCTTGGGGGCCGGCCCTGCGGGCGCTCACCCAAGTAGACACTGTCCCGGCCCCCAAGCTGCCGCCGAAGTCCAGGTGGAAGAGCCGCAGTGGGTGGCCAAAGCTGCCCCCGGGCCTGGAGTCCAACAGCAGCAGCACGGGGGGGAGGGGGGACGCCCTGGGGCCGCTGTGGTTCACGCCGCCGGTGGGCTCCGACATGTGGGGCGCAGGACACTCGGGCTGGGGGCCACCCCGTGGGGCGCACAGAGGAGCCACCTGCAAGTGTCACAGGGCAGCCGCCCCCCCTGCGCTGCAGCCGGTGCTGGGCGAAGTGGCCCGAGCTGCCCAGGGGCTGCGGCAGGGTGGCCAGGAGCAGCAGCAGCGGTAGAGCCATAGAGGGGACCAGTGCCCGGGGCATTGCCGTGCGGGGCCCGCGTCCCACTCTCCGGGGCTCCGCTCCCCGCCGGCCACTCCCTCCGGGGCTGCCCTGCCCCAGCTCCTCAGCGCCCTGCCGGGGCAGTCTCCCCAGTTCTGCCCTCCCGATTCCTGGCCAGTCCTGGAGGCGGGAGCCCTGGCTGGAGGGACCCTGGGCTGAGGTGTGCCCCGGGAGTCCCGCTGCTTACCCCCACCCTGCCAGCGCTGGACTTGCTGGAGGCGAGGAGGGAGCGGGCAGAATCAGGGCCCCCCGGGCACCAGAAAGGAGTCGGGTGGATGCAGCCTCCACCCCTGCTAGTGTCATGAGTGGGATGCTGATGACCCGCCCTGGGAGCGCGTTACCAGTGACCCAGGGCTGGGGTGGCAGGGAGTGCGGGGGGGTGGGGTGAGAGCCCAGGGCTGGGGTAGCAGGGGGCTGTGGGGGGGGGGAGAGCCCAGGGCTGGGGCGTTAGGGGGGTGCTGTGGGAGGGAGGGCACTGGTGGGGGGGAAGGGGAGGAACCCAGAGCTGGGGCGGCAGGGGGTGCAAGGGAGGGGAAGAGCCCGGGGCTGGGGCAACAGGGGAGAAGGGGGGAGCCCGGGGCTGGGGTGGGGGGCAGCCCCACATTTTTTTGCTTGGGGCGGCAAAAAACCTAGAGCCGGCCCCGGTAGATTCACATCCTGGCTTGCCGCACAGTAACATCCAGTGTAGACAAGCCTGAAAACAACAGCACAGTGTCCCCAACACCATTCACTGGCTCAGTGAAAAGTGCCACCAAATGGATCAACAAGCCCACTCACTGTAGGGTCTTTTGCAGATTTTCCTTGCAGGACTCCAATCCAAGCATTCATCCACCCCAACACCGCTTAGCTTCGTACAGGATCTCAGCACAGGCCTATAGGCAAATAATCACACCAGAGCCTCCCACCTGAGAATGCTGAGAACTAGCCTAATACTGCACCCGCAGCTAGTTTGGGTGAAATTTCTTTTAATCTACAGTTCCCTGAATTAATGAACGTAGCAGTGACGGGCGAGGGCACATAGGCATGATAATTCATACCCACATCACATCCACAAAGAGCTGGATCAAAGCAGCATGCTGCGCTGAGATACTCGTGCCCATCTGCCACTCTACCTGTGACAGGAGGCAGAGACACTCAATGCGACCAAGTGAAGGCACAAACTCAGTAACCAGGATACCAAGGCTATGGATAATGTAAGTCAGCGAGCATGCTAACAGTGCAGGACTGATACTCCCTAGCAACCTTTGCTGCTGATTCACAATTCATTTATCTAGGCTACCTTTATTTTATTATACTTGTAATTGTGGGGTTTGTTGGCAGGGATAGGGGAAGCTATTCTGATTAAAAATAGTTTGGAGGACAGCTGGTGGCAGAGTCACAACAAAAGAAAGAAGATCTGGTTGGAGCTACATTTTCAAAGAATATGTTTCAAGCACGTGATTGGGTGCAATCAAGTGCATGGATACATAGTATTGTTTTCCTATGTGAAGTCTAACACCTGATCATGCCAGCTACTCTTCACAGGCAAAACCTGAGACAGGGTGTGAGGCCCTGGCTAAGTCAGTGGTGGCCCACACACGCATGCAGGGGTCTGCCTGTGCAGAGCAGCTTGCCAAAATCTGGACTGCTGGGAAAGGTCCAGATTTTTTTAAAGTGTTTAGGCACCTACCTCCCTGGCCCTAAGTGTTCAGGGAGACTGAATATCCAGGACTGTATATGTCCATCTGTGTGACTTACATAGGTGGTCATTTGCACATGAAAAATATGTCATCAGGTTATCACAATAATAAGGTAGGGCCAAAGGTTTTTGGTTCACAAATGCACACTCATCCCTGCCCCTTCGTGCATTAACGTATGTGCTTCCCTTTCCAGCAGTGCTCTCACCACACAAGCAGCTTCTAATGGGTTTTTTCGTTCTTTTTTTTTTTGCCATCTACATTCAAACAAATCTCCAAAGCCAAAAAGGAAAATTGGTAGCAGGCAAAAGAACCAACAATTGTACTAGCTTTGAGCTGAGCTGGCAAGCGGAACTCCCTAAACTGTAACACTTCATTTTCTCCATGCCCCTCTCTTAGTGCCTCACTTTATATTATCACAGGACCCTGGTTATCCAACTTCCAGTTCACCCCAACTCTCTAAGGTCCAAATCACCCTGCTGTCTAAGCACCAGTCTAAAGTCCCTTTTAACTAAAGGTCAGTTTCATCTCCCCACCTTCACCTCCAGTTCAGACCATGTATTGCTTCCCTACTTATTCATGCTCTTATTCTTCTTAAAATTTTGGATGTCTCCAAAATTCTTTGGAAACATGCCTTGTATGTGTCGTTTGCCTGAAAACCATTTAAAAAAAGAAATCCATTTGCCTATGTAACCTATTAGCAGAAGAAAACTGCCCTGTCCCTTTGGTCTCATATTTTTCAGTACATATGCTGAAAACATCTGAAATTGTTAGGATTTAGATAGGCTGATCGGGTGGTCTTTGCAGACTTAACCTGGCCTTTGATATATAATTTGATTTTGAGTCTCACTTGCATTCTCTTTGAATAAGTTCTTTGTTATCAGCATAAGAGTTTTTAGTGGATCAAGCCAAGTATTTTTATTGTGGTTATTGTGTAATTTCTGTGGGCCAGATGCTCAGTTGATGTAAATCAATAAGCCAGGCCAATTTACACCAGCCAATGATTTGGCCCTGTATTTTGATGCCAATTTTAATTTGTTCTCCCCCCCCACACACACACATTTAATATATAATCTCTCTCCATGGATTCTGGGAAGTTCTGTGGTTATCTTTCAACTTTGACTCTGATTCAAAAGAAGGAACCTCCAGCAGCTCAGTGCTTCATGCCAGGGCACTGGTTTAGCAGTGATTCACAGTGAGGAGTGACACCTACTGACACCCTGATTTTCCAGGACCGGTTCCATCAGGGATAAGGGATACTCTTCCAAAGGACATGAGTTTTTCATGTCTTATTTTTTTTCTCAGTTTTAAGCAGAAAAGTACACAAGGAGAGAAAAACTTGTTTAAAATGGAGTGATACACCTTTAAGAGGCAACGATCCATCCTCTCTACATAGCGACTCGACTTGTTCTTCCACTTCTGGCTTAGAGATAAAATGTTAAATGTCATTTCCTGTATCAGTGGTTAACCACTGGATGCTGGATCAGAGATTTACCAGAAGTGCAGTACTCAAAAGAGGACCTGCTGCTTTCAATAACCCTTTCTTGCACCTTGTGGGAACCATTTAACCTTTGCAAAATAAAATTAAAAGTCTGGATTTGGATAGGGAAGTGAGTCACAGGATTTGTGCCAAACGCTCACACCTTGTACAGGAAGCCGCAAGGATAATTCCTCCCCTGTTCCCTTTTTGTTACAATGCAGGGAGGGAAGTGGGGTAGTATAGTAAATAACTATACAGGTTATTTGTTAGCCCTCTGCTTTATCAACACTTGGAAATCAGACAGTGGGAGTCAGGGCTGTTTCTTTTGTATCCGTTTCCCTGCATTAAAAGCTATGATATTTAGAAAACAGAGTGACACTGGAATCCGGAGACCAGGCTTATATTCCCTATCAGCCTTTACTTCTGATTTATTTTCCACTGAAGAGCCAGGGCAATTAATCTCTCCAGGCTATATCAGTTTTATTATTATTGTTATTGTCATTGTCACTTGTGTGGGGAAGGAAGTGAGGGGGGTTTCCTGTGATCAAAAATCATTTGGGGGACCTCAGAGTTATGAGCAGATAAAGAAGAGCCAACCAGGGCTACATTTTCAAAGAATGCATTATAAATTTGTATTTGGGTATAATTGTTTGTGCAACTGCCTGCCCAGCTAGAGAGAGTTGTTTTCCTAATTACGTAATATTTGTATAACACTCAGAACATAAAAGGTGCTATTATTCCAGTAGACATGCTTCAAGATTTGAAAACAATGGCCAAATAGTTGTGACTAGAGTACAGAAATAACAGTTGCTTTTAAACTTTGTTGGTATATATAATACCCAGGACAGTGAGAATCCAATAATACTGACCATAGCCAGCTACACTGAGCAGGCAACTGATGCCCACGCGGCCCCATACACAACTTTGAATTGCAATAACTCCCGCCTCCTCAGCCCTCAGCTCCCTGCATCCCCTTCAGCACCCTATACCAAAAGACCCAGATTTTCAAAAGCATTTAGGCACCTAACTCCCATCGATTTCAGTGAGAGGATCTGGGCCAAAGAGCTCTGACAATGCAGCTCACGCTTAGAATGTAAATGTTCTGGGGCCGGGCCGGTCTTTGCCTAGCACAATGGGGCCCTGATCCCTGACTGTAGCCTCTAGGCACTACTACAATAGTCATAGTCTCAGACTTTAAATGAAGTGCCCCTTTCTTGCCCAGCCGAGAGACAACACCCCCATCTCTGACAATTATCGTTATTATTTTATATTGTTGTAGTGCCCAGGAGCCCCATCACGAGCCTGGATCCCAGTGTGCTCGATGCTGTACAAACATAGAACAAAAACACAGTGTCTGTGCCAAAGAGCTTGTGCACCTCTGATATGATATGAAACACCGCCTGCCTTTGCAGCCACAAGTGTCATGCACAACTTGACCGGCAGTGCCAGCCTCCTCCAGCCCCTACCTCCCTATCACACACACACAGGGAGACCACTGGAATTCAGATCCAAAATTTCCTAGGCACATAGGCAGCACATCTCTTGTTGCTCTCCAGTAGCGCCCACGGCGTCACTGACAGGCTCCAGAAGCAGATCCCTCCAGCTTTGTTCAGCATGAAGAACTGCTCTGCCTTCGAAAGCAGGTAGTGGAAAAGAACAACGGATCCAAGAGGATGCCCTCAAAAAGCCAGTGAGCCCCCTGACTGCAAAACTCACACAGGAAACCTCCAAGACACTCATCCCTTCCCAGGAATCCTGCTTGGAAAAATCAAAAGGCCTCACTACTTTCCCCTCCACAAAGGAGCCCTGCAAAGCCGTTCAAGCCAGCTGTGCTTGCCCTTGCCAGAACTTCCTGAATCCACCCCCATCTACCCTCGCTTTCCAAACAATGCAAATATTTGAGAGGCCGCCTCGCTTCCCCAGCATCTGATGTAAAAATCCACATCAAATCTGAGCAGTAAAGGCTGTGACTCAGAGCCACTCAGCAGCCAGAAGTCCTGTCACCCAGCCCAAGCTTTTATACTGCAGGAGGTCACAGGAACACACTCTGGCTCACCTCTCCCATTTATCAAAATAAGTGGAACCCCTCAGAAATAGCTCTTCATTTGCTGCCCTAGACTCGCTTTCCTTTTTTAAAAGTGCACACTAAGGAGCTGCTTCCTGGTCAGCCAGGGGACTGACGGATAAAAGACTGACATGGTACAACCTCTCTGGAGATGAGAATGACCTTCTTTCTGGCTGACTGGGAGAACGTGTAATGCAGCCGGGTTCTCTAGTGTCACCTAGCAGTTAGTGCAAGGATGAATTGAAAGTCAGGTAACCTGACTTGTACTCTTGACTCAACACACCTCTCTTTCCTCCTGTTACCCAATTCCTGTCACCACCAGCGTGGGACCCAGTAAGGTGGAGGTATGCAGCTGGGGCCGAGGATGAGGAGGTGGTATCAGTGTGTCATAGCAGGGTGGAGTGTCTGGAGACAGAGTGGGTGAGTGGAGTGTGAAGTAGCTAGCCTGCTTGAAGTGTTATGGCAGGGCTGGCAGAGTGGGAGTTTGATCGTTTTTTCTCCCACGAAAGTGCAGTCTCTGGGAGAGACAAGAGACTCCTGCTAGGTTGAACAAGCACACCATTCTTCATTACAAAACACCTCAGAAGAGCACAGTTGCCTTTAGTGCTCTGAGCGTTAAACTTTTGGCTGCATTGCAAACCCCAAGCATTCAAAAGTCATGAGTCAGCCCCCTCCTCCCCTCAAATCATATATTTGACTTAAAACCAGGAGACTGGGGCAGGGGGGAATCAATACATTTGGGTTCTTTTGATTTGCCTTCTGATTTCCAAGCCCTTTGGGATGTACGTGAGTCACATTTTCAAGGTGTTTTTCCATGCAGACATGAGGATTGAAATTACTTAGGTTTTTTTAAATGAAAGCTGAGAGTCTCACATATGCACATGACTCCAGGAGCTGGAGCTTTAAGAAAAAAACACTAACGGCATGGCTACACTTGCAGATGTAGAGCGCTTTGAGTTAGACCAGCCTTCGGAGAGCGCAGTAGGAAAAGCACCACAGTCTGTCCACACTGACAGCTTCAAGCGCACTGGCATGGCCACATTTGCAGCACTTGCAGCAGCATTGGGAGTGGTGCATTATGAGCAGCTATCCCAGCATGCAAGTGGCTGCAACGTGCTTTTCAAATGGGGGGGGGGTGGAGTGTGACAGGGAGTTTGTTGTGTATATATGGGTGGAGAGAGAGTGGATTTTTTGGGGGGCTGAGAGCATGTCACCATGCTGTCTTGTAAGTTCAGACACTAGCAGACCCCCCTTGCTCCCCCTGCCTTTCTCTCTCTCACACCGCATTCCACACTAACGGTTGCTTTGCCTCGGAGCAGATAAGCAGCCGGCTGTCAGAAACGGAGCTTTCAAAGGGCATATCCGCATTCCTACAGCCGATTCCAAACAATGACAAGAACGGCCACTTGGCTTAAGGGGATTATGGGACGTTTCTGGAGGCTGATCAGAGCGCAGTAAAGCAACACCTCGTCCACACTGGTGCCGCGGCGCTCCAGCGAAGGCTCAGCAGATGTTATTCCACTCGCCGAGGTGGAGTACCAGCAGCTCTGTAGCCACGGAGTCAGAGCGCTCTACGTGCCTTGCCAGTGTGGACGGGTAGTGAGCTAGGGCGCCCGGGGTTCTTTTATTGCGCTGTAACTCACAAGTGTAGCCAAGCCCTAAGTATCACAAGAGCTGGCAACACTGCTTTAGCTGCCCATTTAGCAGAGTATGAAATGGTGGTGATACTGATTCCCCCATCCCATAGTTTATAATATTTGAAAAGCACGATCAGATCCTTGGCAGAGCGATAATACAATAAGTCAAAGAGTTTCTATTTATATGTGGATCTTTAATAGGTCCTGTTCACAGGACAGAGTCAGCTAATCTTGGGTTAAGGTGTAGCCTCCCACATAACTGTAGCGTAGTGCAAAATAGAATCACTTGTGATTTTTTCCACAATTAGGCCTTGTTTATACCTCAAAATTGCATCAGTCAAATCAGTCTTGAAATTGACTTAAATGGGTGCCACTCCCTGTGTGGATGCACTGAAACTGATTTAAAACTGGCTTATATTGTTTTAGCCACTAACTAACCCAATTTCCCTTCCATACCTTTGGTCCCTTCTTCAGCAAGGGATCACAATGTTTCTTGCCATAATGGGAGGCCAAGTTACAAGAAACCTACCAGACAACCTACAAAGGAGGGCCAAGTGACGGCCTGGGAATCCTTTGGTGCTCCAGGTGAAGCATTTGTTTTTAAATGACGGGGTGTAAGAGCCTACATTTTGTCTCACCAGTGGTGCTACTTTGAAGTAGAGACACAGGAGTCACCTTAGTGAGAGCAGGGAATGTGCAGCTAACGCCTAGGGCCAGCCCTGCAGACTTCTCTTCATCGTGATGTCAGCCTGTGCTGCCCTGAGTGGAACTAAAAAAAAACCCCTTTGCCTCACATTTGACACCAGAAATGGTAAACAGCCTTGAGTGCCTTCCCTGATTTTTAAACTGGCCCAGCTTGTAAACCTTAGGAGTGTGCTTCTTGGCCTGCCAAGGTGTAAATGTGGGCTGCAGCACAAAACGGCCCAAAAGAAGGGACATACGTTATCCATGCAGGAATCTTAAAATGCTCTGCGATTCATTCCTTTAGTGGAAATTATTCTCTCTTTAACTTCAGTTTCATAATTATTTCTGAGGTAATCAATTTTCAGCAATAAAAGGGGACCCAAAACCTATGTGGAGCATTGTTAACTTTGGGACTAAACTGAGTGACATCTGAAGTGGCTGGGTCATTACACATATTGAATCTATTTCTCCACGTTAAGTATCCTCACACCTTCTTGTCAACTGTCTAAACGGGCCATCTTGATTATCACTACAAAAGTTTTTTTCTCCCGCTGATAATAGCTCATCTTAATTAATTAGCCTCTTACAGTTTGTATGGCAACTTCCACTTTCTCTGTATGTATGTATATATCTTCTTACTATATGTTCCATTCTATGCAGCCGATGAAGTGGGCTTTAGCCCACAAAAGCTTATGCTCTAATAAATTTGTTAGTCTCTAAGGTGCCACAAGTACTCCTGTTCTTTTTGCGGATACAGACTAACACGGCTGCTACTCTAAATCCCTCAGAATGAGGAACAACTGTGAGGTCAGCTCAGCAGGGATATTAAGTTGGCAGAGCCATGGTTATTCCTTGAAAAAAAAATGTTATACCCTCTATTGAAATGGTTCTACATATAGACCATCAGTTTCTTAGCTCTCTTGCTTTAGTGAAAGCAAAATGCCCACAGAGTAGACAGACCTTTAGTGGACTAATTTCTCAGAAGCCCAAAGCCCATACCTCTCCGGTAGCAGTTCATATAAAAGGTCGGTCACAGTGTTTTTAACCAGAATTTCCCCTCCTTCGCTGTTGTTCAGCATGCCAAGTACTAGTTTACTGTAGCCTTTCAGCATGCAATGTACCTGTTGACTGTAGTTCTCCACCCCAGCACTAGTTGCATTCCTGTGGCTCTGTGCATCTATTGTACCAGTGGTAAGTAAAGCACTTTGGAGTCTAGGGGGAAGAAAAAGTGCTATGGAAAATGTTAACTAACTTATTTTGCATGAAAGCCGCATTGTGTTAGGGATGTATAGCAGAGAAGCAGCCCCTTCCTTGGTGATTTCCTCAGTATTGTCAGCCCAAAGTGCCCAAATATCATGAGATTTAAAAGAATCTACAAGATTCTTATTATTTGCCTTCTGTGATTTGAGTCTTTAGAAATCACATTTTCAAGCTTTTGTCTACAAGCCTGAGGGCTAGAAACTTATGCTTTTTTAATAAAAACTGAGAGTTCCCTATAATCAGATGACTCCAGGAGCGGGGGCTTTAAGGGGAAAAACCCCACCAACTATTATGTGAATTGCAGTACTGCTTCCTGGTCTCTACCCCCCATTCCCTGTCCCAATTTTTCACACTTGCTATCTGGTCCCTATTTTATTCACTCTGAGCGCTGCAGGGCTGCACTCTTTAATAGGAACACAGTTCCAGCATGCCTTTCTCAGTCTGGCCCTTTAAATTTGGTGAGGCCAAATAGCTCCATGCCTATAGTGGCAATTTTGCAACTACCTGCTCCTTGCTGTGTTTCCCTGTCTTCTAGTGGGTATGTACTTGTTATGTTTTTCTTCCCTTGTACCAGTGAATACAGACTAGTCTCACAAGCAGCTTTGTTTCTTCTAAGGTTACGTTGCTCATTTCCCCCACCAACCTGAAACCATAAACATCTGCCAGTAACCCACAATCATTTCTACACCACTCAGTCTTGGCATCCCCAATAAGGGGTTCTAACTTCAGCCTGTGTCTGGGGAATGGGGTGTGGGAAACAGCCTGTTTCTACGCAGATTCCCCAGCAGTAACAGTCCAGGGGGATAGATAGGGATGTGCAGCCAATCATCTACAAAGAAAATGCTTTTTACCACTTTTCAGGAGATATCAGTGAGCTGTCTGAGCCAAGGAAAGCAATGCAGGTCTCCTGCTTAGCTCCCCCAAGTGTCTAACCATGTGACACAGGGAAAGGCTATTCAAAACCACTTCTGCAGATGCCCACAGAATCTGCCAAGAAGCAGATGCCTTGGATGGTAAATTAGCTTCCACAGTCTGGCGTTTGGGGCTGCATGATTGCCATCCAAAAATGAGGAGCTGGAGGGGGAGGCACTGGCATTGAGCTCCTAGTTAGCTAGCACCTGGCCAGCATCAGCCATTTCATTAAGAAACATTATGACATTACAGCATTAACCCATCTGGTGCCTAGGAGTCAAGACTTCCCAGCATTGTGCAGAAGAGAGAAAAGCATAAAGATTTACTTGAATAAAAGGGACCCCAAATAAAAACTACAGCTGTTGCCCTTTGAACTTTTCAGCAGGAATGGCCCCTGGAGAAACACAACTGGTCAGCATGTTGAAACAGGACAGATCCTTAGCGCACTAAAAACCTAACTTCCTACATCACCATTTTAACTGTATTTTTTCTAAATATGCATACACATTCCCAGCCTGTCTATGCCTACAAACAGCTTCCATCTGCTGACATCCATGCATCCCAAACACCTCTGTTCATAATGTACGCCTATCAATGCCCATTCAGGGCTTTCTATCTGCCAGTGCAAATCTCTTTTCTACCTCATGCTGTAGATTTAACTGCCAGATGCATTGTTACACTGAGGATCACAAATGACTTGCCCAGTAAGTAGCACGTGCCTTTTAAAGTAGAGTCTCCTTTTCTGTTTTCACCATTTAGAAACTAATCTTATCTCATGTTATAAGCAAAAAGTGCTTCCTCAGTGCAAAGTGTTATTCGTTATTATAGACAAACAAGTGCCAAATCATCCCTCTAAAAACAAGCGTGTTAGAGATGCAGGCAGAAGTTTAGGGGGGAGGAGAGGGTTGGGTTGGGTTGGGTGGGAGCGGAGGATGATTTGTTTGTTTTGTCACTCTGAACATAGGCACCAACTCCCATGTGTGTTCCAGGGCTGGAGCACCCACGGGAGAAAAAAAAAGTGGGTGCTCAGCATCCAGCTTTCTCTCCCCACTAGAGCCTCCCATCCACCAGCAGCCCCACCAATCAAGTCTTCCCCCTCCCTCCCAGTGCCTCCCGCCCACTGCAATCAGCTCTTCTGCAGCGTGCAGGAGGTGCTGGGGGGAGGAGCAGAGACAGGGCGCGCTCAGGGGAGGGGGTGGACCTGGGTGGGCAGGGGTGGGAAGGTGGGGGAAGGGGTTGGGTGGGGGTGGGGCCTGGGGGAGAGTGGGGGATTGAGCACCCCTGGGGCCCAGAGGAAGCCTGCGCCTGTGACTCTAAGAACATAAGAATGTTCGTGGTCAGACCAATGATCCATCTAGACCACTATCCCATCTTCTGACAATGGCCAATGCTAGATGCTTTAGAAGGAATGAACAGAATGGAGCAGTGATTGAGTGACCCATTCCCTGTTATTCATTCACAGCTTCTGGCAGTGAGAGGCTATGGGACACCCAGAATATGGGGTTGCATCCCTGAGCATCTTGGCTAATAGCCATTGATGAACCTATCCTCCGTGAACTTATCTATTTTTTTTTTAACCCAGCTATACTTTTGGCCTGCACAACATCCCCTGGCAATGAGTTCCACAGGTTGACTGTGCATAGTGTGAAGAAGTACTTCTTTATGTTTGTTTTAAACCATCTGCCTATTCATTGGGTGACCCCTGGTTCTTATGTTATGTGAAGGAGTAAATAAAACTTCCTTATTCACTTTCTCCACACCATTCAAGATTTTATAGACCTCTATCATATCCCCCCTTAGTCATCTCTTTTCTAAGATGAACAGTCCCAGTCTTTTAAATCTAACCTCAGATTAAAACTGTTCCATACCCCTCAAACCATTAGAAGCTGCTTGCGTGGTACGAGTGACAGCACTGCTGGAAAGAGAAGCACTGTTACCCTTCTCTGTACCTTTTTCAGTTCTAATATACCTTTTTTTGAGATGGGGTGACCAGAACTACATGCAGTGGTCAAGGTGTGGGTGTACCTTGGGTTTATGTAGTAGCATTATGGTATTTTCTGTCTTATTATCTCTCTCTTTCCTAATGGCTTCTAATATTCCAGTATTTTTGACTGCCAATGCACATTGAGCAGGTGTTTTCAGAGAACTATCCACAGTGACTCCAGGATCTCTTTCTTGAGCAGTAACAGCTAAGTTTGACCCCATCGTTCTGTATGTATAGCTGGGTTTGTTTTCCAGCGTACATTACTTTGAACTTATCAACATTGAATTTCACCTGCCATTTTGCTGTCCAGTCACCCAGTTTTGAGATCCTTTTGTAATTCTTCACAGTCAGTTTTGGATTTACAAAATCACTCAAGATAGTTATCTGCAAACTTGGCCACCTCAGTATTTACCCCCTTTTTCCAGATCATTTATTAATAGGTTGAACATCACAGGTCCCAGTACACCTCTTTAGGGATCCTGCTATTTCCCTCTCTCCACTGTGAAAACTGACCCTTTATTCCTTAACCTTGCTTCCTATTTTTTAACCAGTTATGGATCGATGAAAGGACCTTTCCTTTGATCCTATGACTGCTTACTTTGCTTAAGAGCCTTTGCTGTGGTACCTTGACAAAGGCTTTTTGAAAGTCCAAATACACTGTAGCAACTGGCTCACCCTTGTCCACGTGCTTGTTGACTCCCTCAAAGAATTCTAATAGATTGGTGAAGCATGATATCCCTTTTAAAAAAGCAGTGTTGACTCTTCCCCAACATAGCGTGTCCATCTATGTGCCTGATAATTCTGCCCTTCACTATAGTTTCAACCAATTTGCCTGGTACGGAAGTTAGGCTTGATGGCCTGTAATTGCCAGGATCACCTCCGGAGTGTTTTTTTAAAATTTGAGTTACATTAGCTATCCGCTGGTACAGAGGCTGATTTAAGTGATAGGTTACATACCAGAGATAGTAGTTCTGCAATTTCCTATTTGAGTTCCTTCACCAGAACTCTTGGGTGAATCCCATCTTGTCCTGGTGACTTATTACTGTTTAATTTATCAATTTGTTCTAAAACCTCCTCTATTGACATCTCAGACTGGGACAGTTCCTCAGATTTATCACCTAAAAAGAATGGCTTAGGTGTGGGAATCTCCTTCACATGCTTTTCAGTGAAGACCAATGCAAAGAATTCATTTAGCTTCTTCACAACAGCCTTGTCTTCCTCGAGTGCTCCTTTAGCACCTTGATCATCTGGTGGCCCCATTGATTGTTTGGCAGGCTTCCTGTTTCTCATGTACATAATTTTTATTTTATTTTTTACCATTAGTTCTTGTGTATTTTGCCAGTTGTTCTTCAAATTCTTTTTTGTCCTGCCTGATTATGCTTTTACACTTGACTTGCCAGAGCTTATCCTTCTTTCTATTTTCCTCGGTAGGATTTGGCTTCCAATTTTTAAAGGATGTCTTTTGGAATCTAACTGTCTCTTTGACTCTGTTTTGCTATGCTGGCTTTTTTTTTTTTTTTTGGTCTTCTTACTGTGGTGTTTTGCTTTGTTTTGGTTTTTTTGAGTCATACATTTAGTTTGAGCCTCTGCATTTAGCATGCTCAGAGAGACCCATTCATGCCCAAGTTTCACTCAGGAGTGAAGATTTTATGACCAGATTATGAACCTCAGAATTTAGAGAGTTATAATGGAAACAGAAGCTGACTTATCTATAAGCAGTGCTAACATGGCTCTATACTACAATTGACTTTTTAAACTGTCTCGTGAAATGCAGCCACCTCACAATGAAGACCGGTGTGCAGCTCAACACAGATTCAGTATTGTCTGCAGAAACGTTTCTTTCTTTGTGCTTTTGAAAGATCTTACACCATGATTCTATACGCAAAGGGCAAAACATCTACTTTTGACCTCGGTGGCTTATTTTAGGTAAGCAGAACAACCAAGGAGAGAGAACAGAAGTAAAGTCTCCGTGAGATAGCACAGTACGTGACTGCTGTCTACCAGCTGTAGCAAGTGTGTCACAGATCTGCAGCAGGAAGGGGAAATGTGTCTCCTTCTAACGGTGCAGTACAAGAAAGAAGCCACAAATAAGGTGGTTATTTTCAAAAGAAAAAATAACTGGGACAATTTCATGGTGACACTATTTTAGGTTCAAACGTCAGCATATGAAAGACAGAAGTGTAGTTGTTTTTTTCACATGTTCTGGTGTCACTACTGCTAGCTTCTAACTCAGCAGTGACACATGCATATTTCCAAAAGTGGATGATTTTTTTTCCAGTAACTTTATCTCCTGAGCGAGCAATGAAGAAGTGTCATTCACATGCACGCTGAGCAAAAGGGCAGCTTAGATAGCAACTCCTATCATTTGAGTTTTCTCTTCACTCCACGCACTGTTTGTCACGCTGAACTCTTGTTCCCCGGGACTGCTTGTTCCTGGCACACACATACACAGAGCAAATTTTGGCGTAGCAAGTCATCCTGAACAAACATTTTGTAGTTATTTAAAAAAAAAAAATCCAAATGCTTTGGCTGATTGAATGACACACTGAATTTCAAGAGTCCCAAAATGATGTCCCAGGAACTTCTATGAAAAACTGGGACATACAAAGTGATTGTCTCTGCACATTATGTGTGTTGTAATTTTGGTTAGGCTTTACAGAGAAGCTTAAGGAGTTAGGTGCCCAAATCCCATTGGACTTCTTTTCCACTTTAGTACACCATTATTATGCTGGTCTAGCAGAGTGGAGAAACAAAGTCTTCTATTTTTAAGGATTTTGAAGTACAGAAATCATAGGGCTCGGCTGGCCAATCTCTGCCCTGGGGATCCCACTGACTTTGGGCTAGTGTGCATGCCTGTGAGAGTAGAATTTAACCTCGAGGTTTGGGGAGTCAGGCTTTAAAACAAAAATCAATGACAGCGCAACAAAACACGCAGTCAAGAGCCAAAGTCAGCGTAAGGGGTAGGGCATAAGAGCTGGGAACAGGAGCAAGGCAGAAAAGCAGGAACTGGGAACCGTCAGGGGGGAGAGGGTCTGGGAGAAGGAGGAGAGGTACAGGCTCAGACATGAAGCTCAGAAGTCAGGCAAGTAAGTAGGCAAGGTCCATAGCAGCAGCCACCCAGGGATTCCTCTAGATGCTCGGACAACTTCCTGTTCCAGTGCCTCTTTCTGATTTAGGTAGAGCTTTCCAGCCAACCAGTGGGGCGGGACACCTCCTCCAATCAGGAGCTTTGTGGGTGCGGCCCTTTGCAAGCTAGAGCTTCACTGGTCCTCTTCTCCAGTCATTCAGGTGAGGTGCTGGGTGGCAGTCTTCGTGCCTTCAGCTGTTGCTGCCACCTACAATGCCACCCACCCCTCAGCAGATACCTCCACATCCCTACCCTGTTGCCGAACGAAAGGCTGTCAGCTGGGCTAGGGAGCAGAAGAGAAGTTTGCTCCCCTGGGCAGAGGCCTCAGAGAGCCACCACCGCCGTAGCTCCTTCTTCTAGACCCAGAATCCTCGAGCCTGATGTGACTTAGCTCAGGCCCTATGTAAAAGAACACCTTACGCTAAGAGCCTGTTTTATGATGATTTCCTGCTTTAGAAGGCAAAGGGATGCCCAGGCCCATCTCCTCTTCCCTGAGCTTTGGATTTCTGCTTGCAAAAATAAGCCAAAATCACTCTGTCCCTGTAGGTGAACAAGACATTGTGGGTCCTGAGGGGGTGGAAAGTCTCCTTAAGGACAAGTGAAAGGAGGGTGGGTAGGAAGCAAAGGAAAAAATTGCTGCTGCTAATGGACTGTCCAAGTGGTTTGGCATTCCGATGGCTACATACAGGATTATGGAAAAGCAAACTTCTCCATAGCAACATGGCTTCTCTCTGTTAAAAATGTGCACCTTATTTCCAGTCTGCATTTGTCTAGCTTCAGCTTCCAGCCTTTGGATCGGTTCTCTGCTAGACAGAAAAGCCTGTTATTACATATTTGTTTTCCACGTAGACTGTAATCAAGTCACCCCTTAACCTTCTGTTTGTTAATAGACTGAGCTCCTTGGGTCTATCACTTGAAGGCATGTTTTCTAATCCTTTAATCATGCCCATGGCTCTTTTCTGAACCCTCTCCCATTTATCAACCTCCTTGAATTGTGGAGAACCAGAACTGAATGCAGTGTTCCGGAAGTTGTTGCACCAGTGCCAAATACAGAGGCAAAATAACCATTCTACTCCTATACAAGATTCCCCTGTTTATGCAGCCAAGCATAGCATTAGCCCTTTTGGCAACAGTGTCATATTGGGACCTGATTATCCACCGTGACTCCCAAATCTTTTTCATAATCACTGCTTCCCAGGATAGTCCTACATCCTGTAATTATGGCCTACATTCTTTGTTCCTAGATGTATACATTTCCATTTGGCCATATTAAAACATATATTGTTTGCTTGCCACCTGGTTTACCAAGTGAACCAGATTGGTCTGTATCAAGTGACCTGTCTTCATTATTTAACACTACCCCCTGATTTTTGTGTCATCTGCAAAAGTGGTGATTTTATGTTTTCTTCCAAGTTATTGATAAAAATGTTAAATAGTGTAGGGCCAAGAATTGATCCCTGCAGAACCCCACTAGAAACACACCCGTTCAGTTATGATTTCCCTGTTTACAATTACATTTGAGACCTATTCATTAGCCAGTTTTAATCCATTTAAAGTGTGCCTTTCTAGTTTTTTTAAATAAAAATGTCATGTGGTATCAAGACAAATGCCTTATAGAAGTCTATGTATATTACATCAATACTGTTACTTTACCAACCAAGCTTGTAATATCATAAAAAAAGATATCAAGTTAGTTTGACAGGATCTGTTTTTTTCATAAACCTGTGTTGATTGACATTAATTATATTACCCTCCTTTAATTGTTTATTAATCAAGTCCCTTGTCAGCCTCTCCATTTTGCTAGTCAGGATTGATGTCAGAGTGACAGGCTTATATTTACCTGCATCATCCATTTACCCTTTTAAAATATTGCATATTACCTTTCTTCTAGTCCTTTGGAACTTCCCCAGTGCTTCAAGACTTATTAAAAATCAACATTGATGGTCTTGCAATATTCTCAGACAGCTCTTTAGAAACTCTTGGATGCTGATTTTAAAATGACTAACTTTAGCAGCTACAGTTTAAGAGCCTCCTGAGATACTAGTCAAATGGAAAGAGTGCTATCATATGATATGACTAAATCATCTGTTTTTTCCCAAATGCAGAACAAAATATTTATTAAAAACTTCTGCCTTTTCTGCATTATTGATAATTCTACCCTTTCTAGCTAATAACATTTTAGAGGACAGCAGCTACCACACCTTTGTTACGTGTCAGCCCCGCAGCTCACAAGTTAACATGAGTATGAAAGTTATCTACTTCCCCTCCTTTTCTGCCATATTGCCAAGTAATAACAGTGGTATGGGAGCGGGGGTGAATGGCTTGAGAGTAATGTCTGGAATTTGGGGTGCGAAGGAGGAATGTAACTTTCAGGAAACTTGTGAATCTATGCTGAAAAGAGGTTGCTGGCGTGGCAGAAAGGTGGGAGAGAGAAAGATTATTTTCTGGGCATGGCCTTTAATTGTCTAATAACTCCTTGAAACACAGCTGCTGGCATAAGCATGATAACTGCCAGGACTGTGGGTCTTGAGAAGAAAATTGTATATCTGCTGGCCCTCCAGGGCCCAGCCACATCCTGGAACTCGGCTCATCTGGTGCATCAGTCAGCTTCAAGCTTCCTTGGTGAATCAGAAGAAAATCCAGTGGCTGTCTGCCACACAATTAAATGGTACATTTTTTCAGGATGAGTGAGCAGAGCTATTCCTTTTCTGAATAGGTCCCCAAAGAGGGCAAACCCAAGGTCTGCTGAAAGCTGATGAGATTGCTCATGCAAATGTGGCGCCATCTGGTGCTGAGAGTTTGCCAAAGCAGGACCTCAAGGAATCCTTGTTAAAGCTCCCATTGTACCACAATGAAGCTCCAGCCTCTTTTCCAAAGTTTGGCTGAAAAGAAAGCCTTTTTGGAATCAGAAAAGGAGTACTTGTGGCACCTTAGAGACTAACAAATTTATTCGAGCATAAGCTTTCATGAGCTACAGCTCACTGCAGTGAGCTGTAGCTCATGAAAGCTTATGCTCGAATAAATTTGTTAGTCTCTAAGGTGCCACAAGTACTCCTTTTCTTTTTACGGTTATAGACTAACACGGCTGCTACTCTGAAACTTTTTGGAATCAAAGTTACAAAGTGAAGTTATAACTAGACCCCCTTGGAAAAATAATCAGAGAGTAGGAAAGGGATGGGATGCTTTGTGCACTGCCTGTGAGCTCTGGATCTATAACAACTTGAGTCCCCTGGTGATCTCAGAAATCTCCCTCCACCCCATCTCACCCCAATTCTAGCTCAGATCTGACTGGCACACATTGCAGATTTGTTCCCCCACCCACCAAAAAAATTATGATGTTTCCCTGTGCAAATGGTCAGTTATCACTTGGGATCCTAATTTTGTCCAGAGGGTAAAATATGTCACTATCCTTGAGCATGATCAAATTATTGGCCCTGAATCAAACTTGTGGCAATATCATTTTTCTAATGTAAAGATAACAGATTATTTTCCCATCTGTATCATCCATCTCTATCCTGCCTCAGTGCAGCTTAGCCACTTAGCACTATATATTTTTTTAATCTAAGTCACACGAGTAATTTGCATAGTTAAGTCTGTTTCCATTGACGCAAAGTTGTGTAACGTTTTAGACATAGGGTAACATTTTCAAAAGTGCCCGAGTGCTTTAGCAACCCATATCCTATTGCTGTCCATAAGAATTAGGCTCCGAAATGCCTAAATTCCATTTGAAAATGGGAGCTAGGCTCCTAAGTAACTTAGGTGTTCTTGAAAATATCACCCAGAACCTAAAAGAATTAGAAATGTGCAGCCAGGCCAGCCTGTCAGCTCTGCAAGGCTTGGCTGGCACAATAACAGGGTGGGAGAAGTGTAAGGCGTGTTCCCGTACCTTAGGAGGGGAGGCTGGTGTGATTGTACCCTCTGAAGGAATATTGGGCTGATACCCCAGCAGGTTTGTAAGGAATTGCTGCTGGAGGAGCTGTGTTTCAGATGAGATGTAGAATCAAAGGTCCCGAGTGTTTTATGGGCCGTAAAGTGCTTCTGGCAGTTTTGAGAAGCATAGTGGTGTTCTGGCAAAATTCCAACTTAAGTATTTTTGTCTACTTACATTCTCCCTGCATTTTCACTGGCTCTGGGATTCGTTTCTACATCCTGTTGCATTGTTTTGCTGTGTGCTGTTAAATAGCTGCTACCTTCCACCCCAGAAGCAGCTGTCTTTCAGGAGAGGGAGAAGTGATCACGCTCTATAGAGACCTCTGTGTTCCTTGCCCTCTTGCTGTGCGGTGAAGAAGGGGAGTAAGATTACGGAAAAAAAAGCAGTGGGACTGTGGAAAGGGAAAAGGCAGCTGGGCAAGTGTCATGGGGTGGTGTCCTGTGAGTCTCTTACCTCAGGTACAGACCACACTCACTCCAGGCCACCTTTACCACCATGGTGCTTTATTATAGTGTTCTATCAGGCTACTGCCTGGAGGACTATTTACATACAGACAAGTCCCTGTCAGCTCCCTCTTACTTCGGGGAGGGGAGGTGGGGGGAGTAGTATTAGCAGTAGCCAGCTCTGCTTTCCTTCCAACTCCACACCCCCTTCCTTTCCAGGGCTTGCCTCCTCTCTATTTATCTGCTCCCAGCTGCTGGGTTTGCTTCTCTCTCTAATTAGCCCTTCAGCTGTGGCCCTACTTGTCAATTGATCCTCTGCTTAGGTCCCAGTTAACCCAGGTTGGTGGGGATGTGAGTGGCAGGGAAAAGGGGGAGGCAGGTGTGCAGACAAGGGGTGGAGTCACAGTTAATGGTGTACGTTCCCCTCCCAAAAATGATGGAAGAATCTCAGTAAAATGGAAAGTGGCCTGGACTGCATGTTCTTTGATGCCTTCCCCTACCCCACCCTCCTCACACACTCAGTGACAACATGGTATACAGTCATGGGCTGGAAGCATGACTTGATGCCATGGCTATGGTAGGGAGAAGAAAACACACTGCTTCCTGTGGTCTGCTGGGGGTTTGCAGGGTTGGGGCCCTGGCCACTTACAAATCCCTGAGTTTTGCTTCTATTCTAGTCTATGATTTTTATACTGTCATATCTGAGCACCTTCCAGTAGTGCATTAAGCTACGTGACTTCATATCTTTCACATATTGGCTGTTCTCTCATCCTCTCCCCAGAGGGAGAAGCATGCGCAATGGAGTGTCTTGTTTGTCTTCTGTTTGGTTGTTTGTTCTATAAATGTACCTGTTGCTGTGCATTTATACTAGAGAAGGCAAGGTTGAAGAAACACACCTTGTACTTGGAGTGGAAAGTGCTGAGGTTTGTGATGGTCCTTAGTTCCAGGGGAATTTCATTCCACAGTCTCATACTGGCCCCTGAAGGAAGGGCTGTCTCCTGCACAGATGAACTTCACCTTTATTGCTGAGAGTTCTATTGTGCCAGAAGAGCATAGTTGTCAACCATAGTATTTGTCCCAGAGCTTTAGATGATCTTTTAGATACCCTGGGCCCAGACCACAGAGTGCTTTGAAGATAAGGACTGAGACCTTGAATGTGACTGGATATTGTATGGGAAGCCAGCGTAGGGAGCTGAGCACAGGTTTGATATGTTCCCAGAAGTGTTCCCTCTAATTTTTCCCAACCATGTGCGGAATTAATTTTGTTATGTGCACCAATATGGAGGTGATGTGTGGCACATCACCTCCATATTGGTGCACATAACAAAATTCATGTGGCAGGGGTGTGGCTGAGCGGTTCGGAGTGTAGGAGGGGGCTCAGGGCTGGTGCAGAGGGTTGGGGTGAGGACTCCGGCTGGGGGTGCAGGCTCAGGGGTGGGGCTGGGGATGTGGAGTTTAGGGTGCAGGCTTCCCCGGGGCTACAGTGGGGAGAGAGGACTCCCCCCAGCTCTCTCTCCTCACAGCAGCACCTGGACCTGGGGGGAGAGGTGCCTCTCCCTGCCACGGCAGCACTGGGGCTGGGGCTGGGGATGCGGGATAGGTGCCTCTCCCGCAGCTGTGGCAGGCACAGGCCAGGTCTGGGTTGGGGCCAGGGGAGGGGCGCCTCTCCCCCAGTCACGGCAGGTCTGGGGCTGGGCTGGGACTGGAGGAGGGGTGCCTCTCCCCCATCTGCGGCAGGTCTGGGGCTGGAGGAGAGGCATCTCTTACCACTGCAGCCCTGAGCACCTGCGCGGCACTTAATAGCCTTCTGCGTGGCCGCACAGCTTAGAGGGAACTTAGGTTCCCAGTAGCCTATGTTGCTGAGGAGATGCACTGGGGTGTTCTGTACTAGCTGGCATTTTTTAAATGTCAAGACTTCATACCCAGGTATATCACATTGTTTTAATCCAGCCAAGAGGTGATAGACATGCAAAATTGATGCCAAGGCTTTGTCATCGAGGAAGAGTTTCTTAGCCAACTGGAGCTGGTGAAAAGCCTTACTCACAGATGCCGCTATGTGAGAGCTCAGTATCAGCCAGAAATCTAAGAGTACTCCTAGACTGTGGACTGAATTGACCAATTGTGGTATGTATCTTCAACCAACAGCAACTGCACACTGGCTGCAAGCTCTGCAAAATACTTTCCTCTGACCACCAGCATCACCTCTGTCTTGCTTGGGTTGAGCTTTATCTAAAAGCTGATCTCATCCAAGCACTGTACCATCCTGGTAGCAGTCGTGCAGTCATATGTGATGAAGGATAGGTAGAGCTGTATATCATCTGCATATAGCTGGCACTTGAGTCCATGTCATCTGTTCCGTTCACCTAGTGGCTTCATCTAGATATTGAAAAGGACCAGAGAGAGAATTGATCCTTGTGCAACCCCACCAGAAAGGGGTATAAGTGCAATTTCCCATCACAACTTGTTGGAAGCATCCTTCCAGGAAGGATTAAAACCATTTTAGTGCATTACTCTAGATTCCTGCCACCTCTCTCAGGTGAGACAGCAGAATCTCATGGTCAACGGTGTCAAATGCTGTGGAAGGGTCCAGCAGGATGAGAATGGATGTCTGTCCTCTCTTCATTGACAGGAGGAGATCATCCATCAGTGCTACAAAAGGGGTTTTGGTTCTATGTCCTGGCCTGAATCCAGACTGCTGGCCTCCAAGCCATTCCACAACAGAAATGATGCATCAGCATTAGTTCTTCTCCAGGTGCAGGAGAGGAACATACAAGCCATAGTTTGTGTACCAATTGGCTAGGTTTATAGAGAGCTTTGGGGTGCTCCCAGGTGAAAGATGCTCTGTACAGTATATGGAAGCTGCTATTCAGGGGTGTGCTTCTGAACCTGGGGTAGAGGATGAGCAGATTATCCTGTATATGGAAGATAATTGCACATCTTCTCACCCATTGCCCTCCAGTGGCTTCATTTATCCACTCATTCGAGCTGGCAACAAAAGACACAGGAAAAGCAATAGGCTCCCCATAGTACAGTATGAGGTCTCTGGCTTCAGAAACCACATTCCTTGTTCTGTTGTGTGCATAAGCAATTGCAGCATTCCTTAGAACTGTGCATCTCTGGACTGTGAGAAAGGGTATCCTCATGTGGTACCCCAGTTCTAGGTCATACCCTGGGGATCCCGTCACACTGAGTGTGACCTCTCTGCTTGAGTTTTTTCCATCTGTAAAATAAGCAAGTTTTATTATTCCCATCCATGATGGTAAGGGCATGGAAAGGATAAATAATGTCTATCTATGTCAAGCACAGCTGCACTCTAGTGCTTCAGTGTAGACACTACCTACACTGACAGGAGTGGGTTTCCCATCAGCGTAGGTAATCCACCTCCCCAAGAGACGGTAGCTAGGTCAACAGAATTCTTCTACAGAGATTTAGGTTGGCTTAACTACGTTGCTTGGGGATGTGGATTTTTCACACCCCTGACCAACATAGTTAAACCAACCCAAGACCAGACCTAAGTATTACTCAGTTCTGAGTTTTAGGTCACATTTTTCAAACTTGTTATCTAATATTAGGCATTTAAATAAGTGACCTGAGTTTGAGGGGCTGGACACTTATAGCTCCCACCCAAATTTGTCCAAAAATTTTCATTAGTATATCAGTGAAGGCTCCCAGAGATCTGAGGCAGCAAACCACAAAATTCTTGGCCAAGATTCAGGGCCAGCCTTAGGGAAAGTGGCACACTCTGGGTGAACTTGTATTTTGGTGCCCCTGCTGCCTCCCCTGGATCCCCACCCACACCCTGCATCACCCCTGGCCCCTGCTGCCTCCCTTGACCTCCCCCACCCATCCCCCATTGCCCCTGGCTCCCGCTGCCTCCCCACCCGTAACTCCTGGCCCCCATTGCCTCCCCCCATTCCATGAGCTCCATTACATGGCCTCACACCCAGGCCCACCCTGCTCATTGCCTGTTGACCATGGCACCCCCCTCACCATGGTGTCCGGGTGGTTGCCCACCCATAAGGCCGGCCCTGCCAAGATTCCTACTCCCCAAGGTTGCTGTGAACTCAGCAGTCCTTACAATGACTGCCCTGATAGTATCTAACACATGGCTTTTCAAAGGGCTGTGAAATACCCGCAGGTATTGTGAAGAAAGTTTGTGTTGGGTCTCCCAGGGTCTGCCCACAGGCAAAACTCCACCTGCCTGAGATGCCAAAATGAGACACCACTCACCTTGAAGACATTCAGACTAGGACTGGTCAGAAATTTTCCAATGAAAATGCCTATTTGTTGAGCCCAAAAATTTTTGGCCCAAAACATCGGGGTTGGATGAACATTCAGCGAATCCAAAGCAGGTATCCCACAGAGCCCATCTTGGATTCCTGATGAACTGCTGGGCACCCCAGTTTTTTCTAAGGTCCACAGCTCAAGGGCAGAGACCTACCAGGAGATTGCCCAAGGACCGGGGAACCCAGTGATTCTAGTGTCTGCGGCTCAGGGGCAGTCTGACATGCCAGGACTTCCAGAGTTTCCAGGCTCCCTGTTATGGGTCGGGAGCCTGAGAGCCCCAACTCTAACTGGAGCTTGGTTTCTGGATCTGTATGAGGGAGCCTGGAAGCTCTGAGAATCCTGACCTGAGCTGGGGCTTTCAGGCTCACTGCCATGGACAAAGGAGTCTGGAGCTCTTGGGGGCTCCCAGGGTCTGCAGGTCTGAGGCAGCCCCACCATGCATACTGCCCTGGGACCAAGGGCTTCCAGACTCCAGGCCTGCCCAGGAGTCAAAGCCCTGGTGCCCTCTGAGTCAGTCTGCAGGGAGTTGCTGGGTGGAATTCTCTGGTTGCTGGGTCACTCTCTCTAAGTTTTCATCCGAGGTTCTCAAAGTCCTTTAAAAACACTGGTTACTTGCCACCAGACAGGAGATCATTTCACCCCCAGCAAATGCAGCCATCTCCGCATGGAAACACAGCGGCTAACAGCACCAATAAACTCCATACAACAGGTTTAGGACAAAGCGAAGATGAGTAGCATACCCATTGAAACAGCTGGAAAGGCTAAGGTAAGGGGAAGATAATTACCTAAGCTGGAATTTGACCAACCTTGTCCTTATGACAAGTGCCATGGGAAGCTTCAATGACTGCAAATGGGCAGAGTTAGAGCTGGTTAAACAGTGGGAAAAATTCTTCACAAATTCTCTGGCAGGGAAAAAAAATTGTGAGTCGCTTTGTTGACTCTGGTTCAACCATCTGAAGAACTGGCCCAATGGGGAGGGAGGAAAACAGCTAGTTGCGAATACTATTTGAAGAGCAGCCCACTGGCTGTGTGGAAGAAGGGATGGTGATCATCAGACTTGCAGCAGGACCAGGCTTCCTAGCGCCAGCCTAAGGCTCTGATTCAGTGCTGACTGAGAGGGAAAAAGAGTATCCTACTGAGTTACCTTCCTGCAGCACCCTGGTATATTTCCTGGACATTCTGCATTCAACTATTGCTCAACCCTGCTTAGGCTGGGAGCGCCAGAGTGAGAGCAGTATGTCTCGTGGGTAGGGCTCTGGGATGGATGCCAGGAGCAGAAATTTCTCCTGCTGTATGACCTTGAATAAGGTACTTCACCTCACTCTCTGTTCCCCCCTCCTGCTCTTTGTCTGTCTTGTCTATTTAGACTGTAAAATTCTGGGGGCAGAGACTGCCTGTTACTATGTGTTTGGGTATCACCATAGGGCTTTGATCTTGGTTGGGATGTCTGGGCACAATTGCAATACAAATAAATAATAATGGCAGGATAACACCACAAGGGGGATTGTCAGCAGCATCTAAATGAAACTGATGTTTACAGTGGGCTTTTTTGTCAAATGCATTTCCAGCTATGTTACTCTGCATGGGGCCCAGGCAACGTGTATCTTATTACTTAAAAATCCTTTATCTCCAAACCGTTTGCTAGGCAGAACGTATCAGGCACTAGGAGAAATGTTTTCATGAGCAAGTCATTGCTTATCTGTCCTTTTGGCACAAAAATTGATAGAGTAGGAACCCAGCACCTGGAACTGAGCTTGGAAGTGCACAGCCAGGCATTCCATCTCATTCACAGCTGAAGAAATGCAATGGAAGATCCCTTTCGGGATATATGCAGCTGTGGTCCAATGTGAGCCATTCACAACCTCCTGTTTTTTCTGCTGGGCTAGAGAAAGGGAAAAGTACAAAAACAAGTCAATGGTTAGCTAAAGAGAAAAGGAGGTAGATTTAAAATGAGAGCTGGTGATAATGAATGGCTGAGTGATGTGATTAAAGGGGAGGGGGCACATATTTTTAAACCAGAAAGTTGTATGTTTTATCTCTCTCTCCCCTTGCCTCAATGAATCACTCTTCTTTTGAGATTGCAAGCTCTTACAGGCAGGGACTGTGTGTGGGTAGTGCCAAGTACATGGTAGGTGTTACTGGAATACATATTTATATTCAAGCTCGCTGTAGCCCGAGGGCTGCCGACAGATTGCCTCAACATCAAATTCAGGACACTGCAGGTCCCAGGAAATAAATTGTTTCTATGCATTTAACAACAGTGCTTTGAATTGTTCATGTTTTTTTAAATCCAGATCAGACTGGAATGCAGTGGATGTATGAAACAAGAGAAGTTGTTTTTAAAGGAAAATAGCAGTGACTAGTTAGACCTTAACTAGATAGATATTTACTAAATAAGAAAATATACTCTCTCTGTAAAAAGGCATTTTCACGGCAGCTTTCCGAAATGCCTTCCAATGTTTCAATATCTGCATCCAGCAAAGGGGGTTATTGTGTGTCTCACTTGGCTGCCATTTTAATGACACCAAGAAGCCCAGGGTCGCTTGAATTTGACTGGAAAAATTCAGGCCCCGTCAGAAAGCAGTGGACGCACTTTTTAAAAAATAATGGAATTTACCTTTGTAAACAGTTTTGAAATTCATTGGGGGAAACTCAAATAGCTTTGATCACCTCTGTGAATAGAGATAAGGTCTGAATTCTGCACTGCCTTACACCTGTTGAAACACCACATAAGTAATTTTGAGGGAAACACTAGGGGTAACGCTTTCAAAAGTACCTAACTGACTTATGAGACAAGTTCCATTTTCAAAAGTGACTTAAGAGTTTAGGTCCTTTTTGAAAATGGGACTTAGGCTCCCAAGTTACTTAGGCATTTGTGAAAATTTTCCCCTAAGTCACTGAGCTAGCAAAAGGTTGTCATTTACCAGAGTTTTTGCCAAAGAAGGGAGTCTCTGGTGAGACTGTGCACTTACCCATACACAGCTCTTGGCTAGGTAATACAAATGTAAATTATTATTATTTTTTTAAATAAAAGAATAGTGTATAAAGTAATGAGGCACTGCATGTTTTAGTACATAGTGCACAGGACTGGGAGCAGAGCTGGGCAAAAATCAGACTCTCTGTCCCATGGGGAATTCTGATATTTCAACATTTGTTTTTATCCCCAATCAGGAAGAAAAGTTGAAATATTGAAATTTGTCATGGAAAAAAAATTGGATCAAAATGAAACATTTCAACATTCCTGAAACAGAAATGTTTCCTTCAATTGCATTTCCCCATTGGGACACATTGCCTCATGGGAGTTGTAGTTCGGGAGCCTGCTGTCCCTATTCTCCCCTACAGGCCAGTCTCCCTGTTCTGACTACATCTCCCATGAAGAAAGAATGAGGGGCAGAACTACAACTCCCATGAGGCAATGTGCTACAATAGGAAATCAAGATGGGTGAGGTAATAGCTTTTATTGGACCAGCTTCTTTAGTTGAAAGCGACAAGCTTTTGAGCTGAAGAAGACCTTGTCTCTTTCATATCCCAGGACCAAGACTGGCTACAACAACACTGAAAACATATAATAGGGTAATGCAGTTTAATGCTGAGATGACTTGAAACAAAACACTTCAGGTCAGTTCAACAAAACAAAATATTCCATTTTGGTTTTCCTAATGGAAAATAGAAAATTTTCCAGCAAAATTGAAATTTTCTCACTGAAAACTATCATTATGTGGCAATTACACTTTGCATTCAAATGGTTTTCCCAACCAGCTCTCAGTGAGCAAGACATGACAACTGTGCTCTCTGTTATGTTTATCTATGTACAGTGTCAGTAGATGGCACTCCAGAATAGTTAGCACTGCTCCTGGCTTTTATAAGGCCCTGTGACAAAGCTCTGTCCTTGTCTCCATGGGTCCTGCATTTCCTGGCAGATTACACTAGCCTCAGAGGCTCACTGTGACCCTCCACATAACCCTTCTCTCTCTAGAGACAAGGGTCATAGCTTACTGCGCCATTTTCATCATAAGCCAGCGAGGGAGGTGAGGAGAAGCTATCCTCCCTTGCACAGTCTCTGTTGTCTCCCAGTCTCAGTAACTAATCGGGGGGAGAAGCCCAGGCCCACCCTCTACTCCGGGCTCCAGCCCAGGGACCCTAATAGTATCAGCTATGGTAGCTGACCTTTTAGAAACATGACACATACAATTCCCTGGGCTACTTCCCGACAGCAGCCCCCACTTCCTCAAGCTTCCCTTCACCCTTACTCAGGGCCTCCTTCCTTGTGCCTGATATGGTGTATACTGCTCAGTCTCTCCAACAGCACAACTTCCTCCCACAGCTCCTGACATCCACACCCACCTTATTAACTGGGAGGCTTTTAACTAGTTTCAGCCAGTCCCTGACTGGCTTCAGGTGTCCCAATCAACCTAGCGTTCTCCCTGCCTTCTTTCTTAATTGGCCCCAGGTGTCTTAATTGACCTGGAGCAGCTGCCATTTAACTTATCCTGGTACCAGGGATTTGTTCAGCCTGGAGCTAATATATCTATAGCCATGTGGCCTTTCCCGGTCACAGACCCATAAAGCCTATTGTTGTGCACTGCAAATGACTTCCCTTGTACAGCTCTTTACATCTGTTGTGACAAAATGAATCCCTAGTTTCTGATCCTTGCTCTACCACTAACGACTTCTGTGCCTCAGTTTTCCCAGCTCTAAAATGTGGATAATAAAGTTTCTGTTGTGAAGAATAGTAAATTAGCCTTCTCTCGTGCAAGGTACTCTGCACGGGTGGCCCCCTACGTCTGCAAGGGGCTCCACTGACTTCAGTAGGGCTCTCTACAGGAGCACAAGAGTAACTTGGAATAACTTGCAGGACTGAGGCCTTCATGCTGCTTTGAAGATTTAAGGTTCTATGTAAGTGCTAAGTCTTATGATTAATGGAATAATAAATTGAAAGAACCAGGAAGATTGGAAATCCAGTATTCCCATCTCAGAAAAAAGCCCTGGTGCACACAGATGTTAGGCCTTAGCTTAAATGAAAAAAGCAACTTTTATTGTACGCTTAAAAAACAACAACCACCCTATAGCAATAATGCCCAAAGGAATGCAGAGAAAGAAATCCCAAAGTTTCACAGCTGTGTGCCTTCCTCGAAGTTGAGGATTTTATTCCATGCATTTCTTTGGGTATCATTGCCCTCATTTAATACGAATTGACAAAGTTTGAATATATTAATGATGTAGGCTTATCAGTCTGCCATCTGTGGCATGCATTTAGGCTTCCACCCTCTATTCCTGCACAAAGAGCAACAGTTCAGCTCATTCTTGGAGCAGCATCTCTGGTCTGAAAATTAGTATTTCTCACTTACTAGGAATATGCTACAATAGAGCCAGTCTGCAGAAATCCAAACCAAAGTCATTATTGTCGCCGACCCATGCGTATACAATAATCATCACAGACTGGAACTGTACTGCATCAATCTCTGATCCCCTTGATTCATATGGTTTCATTCAGCTTGTGGTCTCCAATTCTATAATCCCATTTTATAACCTTTTGCCTTTACAGCCATCAACTACAATGAGTCAAGTGCATAAGAATGTCTTTTTATTATTACTCCTCTCTCCTATTCAATGTTTGTACAAAATGTTCCATTTTAAAAAAAAACAGGTATCTCGGTTTTTGCCATTGTTCTAACAGGAGGAAGTAAACTATTATGCACAAAATGAGAGTACACAAAAGCAAAACAGGGTTGCTGATGCCATGAGCCTTAAAGCAATGCAGGGAGCATAGGAAAAAGCTTTGCTGTGGGTGAGAGATTTATCATGTATTTAGGCAGAGAGCAAATAACGTGCACAACACATGCTGTCTGAAAACTGGCAAGGGTAGGACTCAAACTCAGTGTAGATCGGTGTTGCTCAGCAAAATGAAAAGCCTCTGTGGGCAGAGGGACCAGCACAAGTCCTATACATCAAGTAAGCCCTTGGTGCTAAACTTTCTTGCACCCACCTCATGCTTTCCCTCTACATGATGGAATTTCAGCCCTCAGTGTAGCTGCACCAAAGGAAACCCCTAGAATAGACAAGGAAAGCTGGGATTTGCCTGGATGTTGCTTATCCCTGCATGAAATTGGGATCAGCTCCACTGGTGCTAGGGTTGCCAACTTTCTAATCACACAAAACTGAACACCCTTGCCCCATGCCCTGCCCCAATGCCCCGCCCCTGACCTGAAGCCTCACCCCCCCCACTTACTCCATTCCCCCCTCCCTCCTTCTCTCGCTCTCCCCCACCCTCATTCACTTTCACCAGGCTGGGGCAGGAGGTTGGGGTGTGGGAAGGGGTGAGGGCTCCGGTTGGGGTTGCAGGCTCTGGGGTGGGGCCACAAATGAGGGGTTCAGGGTGTGGCAGGGGGCTCCAGGCTGGGGCAGGGAGTTGAGGTATAGGAGGGGGTGAGGACTCCAGCTGGGGGTGTGGACTCGAAGTGGGGCCATGAATGAGGGGTTTGGGGTGCAGGAGGGGGCTCAGGGCTGGGGCAGGGGGTTGGGGTATGGGAGGGGGTGTGGGCTCCAGGAGGCAGTTTGGGTGCAGGAGGAGGTCAGGGCTGGGGTTGGGGTGCAGGAGGGGGTGAGGGGTGCAGGCTCCGGCTGGGCGGCGCTTACCTAAGGCGACCCCTGGAAGTGACCGGCATGTCCGTCTTCTAAGGCGGAGGGGCCAGGGGGCTCTGCGTGCTGCACCTTCCCGCAGGCACTACCCCCGCAGCTCCCATTGCCCACGGTTCCCTTAGACCCACTGCACCAGCTACTGGACTTTTAGTGGCCCGGTCAGTGGTACTGACCGGAGCTGCCAGAGTCCCTTTTCAACCAGGCATTCCGGTTGAAAACCGGACACCTGGCCACCCTAACTGGTGTTCACCCCTGTTTCCCCTAACTCCACTAGGGCATTGCACTGGTGCAGCTACGCCAGTGGCTAAAATCAGGGCTAACTCCAAGGGTGTTGACATCAGGTTTTGGCAGATGTAGGGCTTTCTCCTGTGCCACTGCAGCTTTGTCACTGGCTCTGGTGGCCCCAGGGTAAAGCAGGAAATGACTTTCAAAAGACAGTTATTTGTGCTCTGAAGCTCATGCCTGTATTTCGTTAGTGACCTGGGGTCTTCAACAGTTTTTTTTAAAGAAAATACACTTCTTCAATTTCTTAAAAATAAAAGCCATCTCACTAGGCCTCTGGAGAATCGTCCCACCTAGAGGGACCCTGGGATGGGGGAGAGACCTCTGTGGTTCCCATACCACTCCACACCCTGCCCTCCACCCCCAGCAGCTGACACAAGGGAAAAGGGAAGTGTGTCAGCGATTCTCAACTAATAGAATGACCCCCTTGGGACAAACGGCAGCTGGGGTCAGAAGTCCATCCTGATACAGACTGTCTGAGGAACAGGGGGAGCACAAAGGTATCTTAAAGCCACTTTTGCCTCGCCCCTCTAAGCTGTGCTGCTGCCCAGGACCTGGTCCAAAGATAATGATGTACAGAGCTGACACCCCTCCCACACTCCCCCCACCCCAAAAAATTAAGCTTTTGGGGTTTTTTTGAGGGATCTTCTCCCCCCCGCCTCCCCGGACGTGCAGTAAAATGAATAATGCCCAGGATGGGTTTTCCGCTCTTTTTCTCTTGCTTTCTTCCCCCTTCTCCCACTCTGTAACTTTTGAAAAGTTGAGGGAATTTTGAAAAGTTAGAGTGGCAAAGTTAGAGCTTAATTTTGCCATATGTCCCTCTGTAATTTTTTCAGAGTGGAGAAGTTTTGAAAAGTTACAGAGTGGAAAAAGGAAAAGAGAGAAGACAAAAAAGTAGAGCCTCTCCCTAACGCCAGATATCATTCAATGGCCAAAAATGGGAGAAGGGGGAGGGAGAAAGGGATGACAAAAACTTGAATTTGTGAAAAAACTGCGGTTTTTGAAAACCTAAATGAAAAATGAGGCAAAAGTTAGGAACAGAACCTAAACTTGGTCTCATCCATGCTCCTACCCACTTACACATCACGTCTTCGTGACTTGTGCAGGAATGTGTATTTGTAATCAGGCTGTGTCAGTTAAACTTTAACTAAACATGTCTGTTATTTTTCTGTCCTTCCAAAGCTGATGCCCCGACCCTGCCCTGCCCCCACTCCACACATCTAAGAAAAGCCAAGTAGAGTCATTGTGATCACGGGTATAAAATATTCTCCCTCCTCCGTGTTACTCACATCTATAAAATTGCAATATTTCTTGATGCTCTACTGAATGTCTGATCAGTTTCATTCTTTCCCAATGGCTGACTGAATCTCATTCTTGTCTTATGAGTTTGGTTGTCGGGGGATATGGCTATTGGTTAATTTATGTTAGCTATTTATGAAGGGAGGCTTTTATTTTTAATACGAAACTTTTGGTTGTCCGTCTGTCTGCTCGTCGGCCTTGGAGCCAGAAAACGTGAGTAGGAAGTGATGAAGTAGCAGCAATTACGTAACCAATACCCTGGGAAGCAGGGTCTGCGGGACACTGGGATTAGAACCATCTGCCCAACAGGTGTCACAGCTGATCCAAATCTATTGCTGATCTGTTTCTATCAGACTGTAAAACTGAGGCCTCGTCCACCTTATGTAAGCGGGGGAATAGTCCCGCTCTTGTGGGGAACTTTCCTGGCTTCTGCACTACCCCGGTGAAGTGGGCTAGCGAAAGGATCTGAGTCCTCGCTCCAACTTCCTTTACCCAGTGGCCTCCCTGCCCTTGAGGACTCCCCTTCCACTCTCCTGTCTGGCAGAGTCCTTGTAACCCCAACAAGGCTGGGCCCAGGATTCCGGGGGGGGGGCTCGACCCCCAACCCTGCTGTGGTCACCTAGGACAGGGGCTAGGGTGTCCCCACTCCAGGGTACTCTCTCTGCATTGGGCACGTCTCTGACCCACTGACCATTACATACAATTTAAAGCAAATGCAAGTTATTTAATCAACAATTAATTTTAAGAAGAAGAAGGAAAAATGGGAAAGGTTAAAGGAAACACATCACCCCGCTCTGTGGCAGGGAACCTCACAAACAGGGTCTCTGGAATGTCAGGACAGTTCACAGGCTGTTCCTTGTATGTCCCAGGCCTTCTTCTCAGGCCCTGGCTGTGCTGCGGGGATGCTGTGGGTTGGACACGTGCTCTGGTGGTGGCCACACGCTCTCAGACTCTAATTGGTAGGACCCTTCTTCCCAGCGTCGCCCCCGCCCTGTCGGGGTTACGATCCAAGCCTGGCCTGCAGAGCCTCTTGGCTGAGGTGTCTCCCTGCGCTGGGCTCCCAGGGTCCCCCTCGCTCTCACCAGCTGTTCACCGCACCCAGCTCCGCATTGCTCCAGCCCCAGCTCCACCACTCTGTCGCTGCACCGCTGCTGCTCTGCCTCCAGCTCCCTGGGCCGCTTCCTTGGCCCCTCTGGCTCTGGTTGCTGCAGCTCTGCTCCCAGGGCAAGTCTGCTCTCTCTGGGCTGTGCCTCTGGCTTTGGGGCTGCAGCTCTGCTCCCAGGACCGGGTCTGCTCTCTCTGGGCTGCTTTTCTGGTCCCTCTGGATCTGGCACAGCTCTGCTCCCCAGCTCAGCTCAAGCCCCTGCTTTCTCCTTAGTTTGGCCCCACTCTGTCTGACCCAGGCAATTCCTGCTCACACGGAGGACGGGACCTCCCTGGCCTCCTGACTCCCTGATTAGCCTGCTCGCCCTGTCATTCAGGCTGACCTGGAGCATTGGCCTCTCCCCATTGTTCCTGGGGGCTGTCAGTCTCAGGGTCCTGGTTTCCTATAGACCCTTCCCCTTTTTAGTACTGGGAGCTAGCCAACCAAAACACCCCCACTGACTGTTAGTAAGGGGGCAACAGTCCCCTTACACTTAGGGTGTTTTGTTTTGTGCCACGGTTGTATAGTTGATATGTGATTTTGGGTTTTGGTTTGTTTGATGGGTGTTTTGTTTTTTGCTACATTAACTACGCAGGTAGAGTGGTATAGTTAAAACAACAAAACAAACCAAAAAACTAACCAAACAAAGCTAGTGTGGATACAGTTATACTGCTATAAGTCACCTTTATAACTTCATCCACACTAGGATTTTATGCTCATATAACTATTTCAGTGAAGATATCACCGCCCTAACCAGAATTGTTCTACCTGTACAACTTTTCTATTGTCCTCAGACAAAGGTTTTCGTGTCTTTAATTGTATAGAATGGACCATTTTTAAAGTAAAATTATTTTCATGGCGTGATTTCGTTTCAAGCTAAGCAGGACTTCACTATAACTGAACTAGCATCTTGTGTATTGCAACAATTTGAAACAACCTGGCACTGTTTTATGAGCTCACTGTCAACTGAGTTTTGTTATGAGTTCACCAGGTGTGGCTTTAACTGAATTTTTCTTAGGCAAACATTTCACTTAGGTGAAGGAATTATACAGACTTTGATCTTCTGCTAGCTGCTGGAAAAGCCATCTTGACACCACCCCAGCTTAGGACACTAGCCAGATTTCATCCCCACCTTAAGCTGCCCAAGCATCTGAATAACCCCTGACCAAGGAGAAACCCCCCTCTCACCTAACAACCTCCATGGGCTACAGCCCAGCCAGTGCTCCCAAACCTCGCCTTTGATAAAGGAGGACACTTATCTAATACCCTTAGTTATAGAAGAGGCTCCCGCACTCAAACTCCCCCAAGCTACCACAAAAAACCCTCCTTGTGTATGAAATGTATAAATAAAAACACATCAACAGAATATTTTCAGGCCTTTTTTTTTTTTAATGGCCACAGAAACCTGTTTTTATACAAGTAAACATTCCCTTGCAGTCCTAGCAAATCAAGTTAAGCACCAAGAGAAACACAAGAACTGAACAGAGCTACCCTGATTTATACCAGCTGCTCCCTTTTAAAGATTTGTGGGTGAGGCAGCCTCAGGAGTTCTTTGGCTGGCTGAGCTGAAGATACAGGATACATTTAAGAATGGGGCAGTGCCAGCTGGAGCAAAGCAGTCAGCTCAGGTAGAAGGCAAACGGAAAATGCAAGAAACCCAACAGGCATACACCAAGGTAAAGAGCAGGAGGGTGGGTAGCTACCTGGCACAAGAGAAGCAAGATGGAAAGTCTACAGAGAACTTAGTCTGATTTCAGTCTGAGGAATAAGAACGGAGGGAGAGAGAATGTGGACAAGAAGTTCAAAGTGAGTCTGTTGTAAGTGTCTGTTGAGGGAGAGATTCAGTTTTATTGTTAAGAGCAATGTGGAAAAGGCCAAATTCTTAGATTGAAGGAAAAAACACCCCACTATGAGGTGCTCAAAAGATGGTGATGAGGGGCATTTTAAGTATTTTAAATAAATCCCATGTAATTATGGCAACATATGATCCAAAAAGCAAAGGCTGGCCCTGAGACAGATGCAGTCAACAGGTTATAATAGCCACAGCATATGCAATGTTTTGCTAGCACAGCTTACTAAACATGTTGGCACATGAATGTTCTTGTCTTGCAGTGGTATAAAGTCTGATTAAAACAGATTGCAGGGTTAAAAAATGGTGAGTTTCATTTCTTAGGGAAGCAGGTTAATGAAGTCATTAGAGGAGCAGAAGTCAGGTTAAGTAGGTTCTATTCTCAGATCTGTCGCTGAGGCCAGGCCTGTACTTAAAAAATTAGGTCAGTTTAACTACCTCAGTTGGGGTGTGAAAAATCCACACCCTTGAGCAGTGTTAAGTCAACCTAAATCCCTGTGTGCACAGCACTACTGCTACCACCTCTGAGGGAAGTGGATTACCCATGCCAATGGAAGAACTCCTCCCATCAGTGTAGGTAGTGTCTACACTGAGGCCCTACGGAGCCACTGCTGCAGCTGTGGTGTTTGAAGCATAGACAAGCTCTGACTTACTTTGTGACCTTAGTCAAATCACCTATCCTCCGTGCCTTAGTTTCCCTATATGTAAAATATCTGCAACGCACATTGTGTAACCTACTTAATGAATGTTTGTAAAGGGCTTTGAGATCTGTGATTGGAAGTTGCTATTCAGTATAAATGCAAAGCAGCATTTTAAACTGTATTCCCGTTTATCTCCCAACAGCTGTTTTATTCCCTTGAAACACGTGAAATGAGTTGGTGGGGTTTATAGTCCAGTCTATATTACCCAAGACACCACTACACAAAAATCTACCCTCAGAACTGGCTTCCTTATGACAGTCTCATAGGGTTGCCAACTCTACCTAAAGTTATTCTGGGAGATCTTTTCCCCCAACATATGATGTCACTTTCTTAAAATATCCTATTAAAATTTCCCAGATTGCTTTCAATAGTCACTGGGAAATTGATGTCAATTCCGGGAAACTCCAGGCCAATCCTGGAGGGTTTGAAATTCTACAGTCTCCGCTGAGCAATTCAGTCTGCAATCACTCTTCGTCCTAAAAGCTCCCCCCACCCATCTCAACTGAGGCACAAAAGCTGCAGGAAAAGCTTATAATGCCACTGTACCTGTCCTGTGGATAAATGCAGGACTTCACTCTCCTTGGCTGTCAAGCTAGCACCTTTCACAAGCACTAGGCCCACATTTACCCTTCAGTAAAGGGGCCCAGTTACAACACAACAGACCCCTGACCTGATGATAACCACAGTTAAACAGTTCTGTGTCCAGGGGACCTAACCACATCTGAAAACTGGGTTAGAACTTTGGGCTCAGAGCTATAGCAGCAGTGTAGACCACCAGGCCTGTAAAGAAATATGGTGTCACTGTTAAGAGCATCATGTGAGTGAGTGATCAGTATCTTCTGTGGCGTTTGAGTAAATACAAGTGAAAAAGAAAAAAATTATTTATTTCATATCTTTCTTAATTTGTAGGAGTATCCCCCGAATTATTATGAAAAGAAAAGTACTATATCAACATGGTGGTGCAATCTGACCTAAATTGATGAGAAATGGCCTTGAATCAGATAAGGGTGCAAATGTTTGCCCCAGGGAACGGTAGCTGCCATAGACTTTTTGCTTCCCTATTGTAAATTGTATCTTTTTCAGGAAAGTCACATGGGCACCATCAGCCCCACCCCCTAGCTGCTCTTAATGTAAACTGGAAGATTTCTAGAGTACCTCTGATTATAAGGAAGTGAAAGACACTCTCTCAAGTGCAGCTCTGCCCTTATTTGAAGCATGTAAGCAAATGTTTTAACAAAAGGCAGAAATTTTAAAATAAAAACATTACCCCCTTTTCTTTGAAGGAAAGCCAGGAAGATTACAAGACTCAACTGGTTTTAACAGAAAAGAAATAGTGACCGGAAAAACATAAGGAAGTGCTCAGCTCAAGAGACTTTAAGCCTGTTGGTGCAACTTCGGCGGAAGGTAAAAACAAAGCTAAAATAATAATTTATGCTAATCTTTTTTCCCCCCTCCACTTGGTTTTCTGTTAGACTATGCTGGGCCATTTCTGACTATCTGAACCATCAAGTGTTGTAAATGTGAACTTCATTCATATAGAGATGTAACTGTGTATAATATATTAGTGAAACAACTGTTCCATTTTGTTCTTTTTAACTCAGTACTTTGTCATTTAAAAAAAAAATGATTGGGCTAGAAATGGAAAAAGCTGGAGGTCCCGTGGGATCATTAGAACCAAAATATTCAGAGCTCTTACACAACTGGCTTACAAAACTTGTGACAACGTTACTCAGTGTGCTTTAAAAGTTAGTTCTGCTTGTCTAGCTAAAGAGGGCAAAGTTCTCCTCTACAATCCATGCTGTGTATACCTGTTGCATGTAGAACTTTAATTCATGTCAATGGAAGATTCACCCAGTGAATTCATGCAGAATGTGCATCTTTACCTCCTTGTTTTGTGAGACCAGCTCAGATCTCAAAGGCTACACAGGTTCCAGCTGGGTCAATAATTGCATGTGGGATTTCTCCATCTCTAACCAAAATGATCTTTTAAATCCTGCAACTTAGTAGTGGTGGTGATTCATTCTTCTCTCTGAGTAATAATCACTAAACCAGGCCCCAGAATGGAATTAACGATCACTGTGAAGTTGAAGATTTGATTTATTGGCTGTGGCATAAATATGAACTCTTAACCAGTTATGAGTGTATTGAAAGTAAATTTGTATGTCCCGTTTAAGCTGTCTGTCTCCTTTATAGCCTGTGACCTTCCCTTCAGCTCTGAGTACGGGAAGTGTCTCCTGAACAGCCATAAAGTAGGCAGGGAATTTCTCCTCTTCTGTGAGGAATATACCTGAAAGCATGTTCCTGTAGCCTAGATTTGTTGTATGTCTGTTTTTCTCCTGACTCATTAAAGAGCCAGTGGAGGTTTGCATAAAAATGGGAGTGTTTAACTTTAGTGTCCTGGTGAAATTCAACTTTTGTTAATTCTAAATAACCCCTTCAGTTGGGGGTTAGATAAGATGTCCTTAACTTCCTGGCCTAAAAAGCTGCTGCGTTCTATCCAGAACCAACTGTGTGCCCATATTAGGGGAAGCTGATGCTTGCCTACCTCATAGGGATGTTATAGCTGACTTAATGTTTGTAAAGTGGGTTGAAATTCTTGGATGAAGGGTACTGTATAAGCAGTGCTTCGATACCTCAGCGATGGGCGCTCTAGAAATACAAAATGGCATTGCTTCCAGTCCTCCTTTACTGGCAGGAGCAATGTTGGCATGTTATGGGGGCTTTTAAGATGGCAGGGCGGAGGGCTTATAAGGGATAGTGTTCTGAAAGAAGTCTAAGAACTGCCCACCCCTTTAAAAACAAAACAAAAACTCTGATGCCCAATTCTGCTTTCAGTTACGTTAGACTGTGAATCCGCATGTAAACAGCGGCGGAACTGAATGAAAGAAAAAAGCATGTGTGAGCGTGTGATGATTCAGTGAGAGAAATTGTTATCTAGTCAGTTTTTCCTGCGCTGCCTTTTATTTAAGTTTTGTTTTTCAAAACAGGTTTCACAGTAAATCATCCAAGCTTCTTGTATAACCTGAGAAGTGAAGCAATAAGATATAGATTAGAAATCAGAACTGGACTTCTTAGTCTATCTTTTTACCTTATGTCTGGGTTAGGGACTGTCTATAACTCTGTGTACAGCGCCTAGCACAATGGGGCCCCAAAGTGCTACTGTAATTCAGATACATACGGGAAAAATAACAAATGCAAGAAATAGAGGATCTTTCTCTGGAAAAATAAACAAACCCTTCATTCCCAAATGGAACTGTTCTTTAATAAAGGAAAGGCAGAACAGCACCATACTAAAAGGAAAGGCAAATTAAAATATTTGTTATCCTATTCTGACACTTCAGTGCAGTAACAGCGCAAGACTCAAAGCCCACATATCATTTCCACATCAATAACAATGAGGAGAAGGTAGTCCTACAGAGCAGTGCAGATCATTTTGGAACTGGGTCCATTCAAACAAAACGGATTGTGTAATGGATGCTAGAGTCGATTATACTGTTCAGCTATTAGATGGAAATGTGTAAAATACCTTATTTAAACTAACTCAGCCATAGCTGGCACAGCATTAAAGGATCTTGTGATGAACACATCTGGTGTGGCTATAAGCAAGCTCTGTGGCTGGTCCATGTCTGGTACAGAGGAACATGACCTAGAGGGGAGTAGTGAGAAGGAAAAGAAAGGTGTGTGGTGGCTTTGTTTTTTCTAAACTTCTGACTACCGCATTGGAGAGACTGAAACTGGAATATTGTGTCCAGTTCTGGTGTCCACATTTTAAAAGCTATATTGAGAAACTGGAAAGGATACAGAGACAGACACACACATGATTTGAGGGCTACAAAAAATATGTTGGAGCAAGAGATTTAAAGAGCTTCATTTGCTACACTTGATCTAAAAGAGAATCAAGAGGTGACTTGTTTAAAGTGCACAAATATCTTTATGCGGAGAAAATACTGGGTAAGAAAGAGCTCTTTAATCTTGCAGAGAACGATCTAACAAGAACCAATGGCGGGAAGGTAAAACCAAAACAACTCAAATTTTAAAAAAGCACAAATTTTTAACCGTAAGGGTGATTAACCATTGGAACAAAACACCAATGGAAGTGGTGGATCTTCCATCCCTTGGTGTCTTCAGATTAAGACTGGATGCTTTTCTGGAAAACCTGTTAGCCAAACACAAGTTATCGAGCTCAATACAGGGGGAACTAGTTGAAATCTATGGCCAGGGTTATGCAGGTGGTCAACACATGATTTAATGGTGCCTTCTGGCCTTAGAATCCATTAATTTCATTCATAGTGTTGCCAAACTCAAGCTTACCAAAATAATTATAAATAACACACATTTTAGTGGGGGTAGGGGGTGGGGAGTCTTTTGATGGGTGGGGGGGGGTTGTTTTTTTCCTTTGTCATCTTCCTTTGTCTTTCAGACTCTAGTGTGCAGTTACTTCACACTTCCAAGCTTTTCTCTGTAATTGTGATGGCTAGAAACTTCTTTTACATTTAAAAAAAAACAAAACAAAAAAGAGCGGAGGTTCATATGGGGTTTAAAACAATACCTACCTGATATCACAAGACTTGTGATTCATATCATGAGAGTAGGCAACATGTCAGCCAGTTCATGGAAAGTACATGACATGACATTTTTTTCAGCAGAATTAAAAAAAAAAAAAAAGGAGGGGGGGCTACAGGAAAATAAAGGAGAGGGAAGTAAACATTGTGTCCGCTCAGATGCCTGTGAACTCCAGAAACTTTGAAAAACAAGGCCAGACTGACTGAGAATGAGCCAATACCAGGTCTCTTCAAACCATCCTCCATAAAAACACTTCCTGTTTCCTCCAAGATACTTAAATTCCAGCAAAGCCTAGAGAATAATGTACCGGTTCTGGTTTCAGCTTCTTTCAGGGATTCCTGAGCATGAGTAAAGACAAATACACCCATTAAAAAGCCGTCTTTTCAGAAACTCTCATCTAAAAGCAGTTCCTAAGGAAATGAGCTCTCTCATGCAACAGGGCTGATGAGCTCTCTGTTCAGAGCCCACCTGTGATGGTCAAGAAGTGACATGGTAATGAAGAGGGAAGTATTCTGTAAACAACAACTCTAAACCACAAATTGACTTGACACTTTCAGCTAAACAGTGTAATAAACTAATTATAGATTATTTCCTTTTTTTTTTTTTTTTTTTTTTTTAAACCTGCCAAGACCTGGCTTTAGGTGCTCTCCCTGCCACTTGCAGTAGTGACTTTTTTGATGCGTAAAGCAATTTAGGGAATGTGGCTTCTCACTTTCGGGGCTTGGCTTCACTGTTTTAAGCTGAGTTATAACTCGAGTTACCCCAGCTCCAGTCCCATCCACACACAAAATGCTTGGGTGACATGGTGTTTTTAACTCAGGTAGGCTGGCCAATTGTGGGGAGATAAGCTACTACATAAGTGAGCACTACTAGTTGGCAGCTTACACAGCTACTCTGTAGGGTGGACACAGGTGAACACTGCTAGTCCTCCAGTACTTTTCCATATTTCCCCCTACATGTCCAGAAAGGACAGACAAGTTTTCCTACAATTCACTGAGAGAGAATTCATGGAGCAGTACAGCTTAGTGCAGTACAAAGATCCATGGAATGCACCTCCCAGAAGTCCTAGCAACACATACGAGTGAGTACAGCACCAGCATAGACTCGCCTCATGTGTTATCTGGAAGCGTGTCTGGTCTGACTCAAGCAAGGCTGACTCAAACGTAGATAACTCAGATTAATGCTGCAGTGAAGACCTGTCCTAGGTGCTAGGACATGTCAGGAAGGAATAAATTCCCAGGTCAGATTGGCAGAGGCCCTGAGGATTTTTCGCCTTCCTCTGCGGCATGGGGAATGAGTCACTTGCTGGTTTCAGCTAGAGTAAATGGTGTATTCACTGTAACTCGACATCTTTAAATCAAGATTTGAGGACTTCAGGCAAATAACTTCTGGCTGAGATACTATTACAGGGGTGCGTGAGGCTCTGGTGACATGCGATGTGCAGGAAGTGAGACCAGATCACGATGGTCCCTTCTGGCCTTAAAGTCTGTGAGTCTGTCTTCAGGAGACCAAGTGCTGAAACCTAGTGTTAGGTCACATCTAATGCAAGATGCTGCTTCTCTTGAAATCCTTTCCATGACCCTTAGATCTCTCCTGTTACTGACCTTGTGAGATGGTGATAATCCTGAAGAGTCCCCAAACTGATACAACTTTATGCCAAAAGGGCCCGTCATAAATAGTCCTGTTGACTTCAGAGGGGCTACTCTCATAAGCAAAGCTGCTGCATCAGGCCCAGAACTGATGAATGGGCTGATTCTTTTACATGTTGGGTTCTTCCAGGATGAAAGTTGTTAGGTGCATACGAGCTTGTTTGCAGGAATCTGAAAGAGTGAGGTCCTCTCTAGACCCTCCTTCTGTAGGGGGGAGAAATAGCCTATTATATATCCTCCAACTTTGAGATGTAAAACAAAGGTCCTGGCCATCTCATGTTAAGAGGAACACATGGCAACTTCACTGTCTCCGCTGACAGGAGGGTTATTTATAATATATTTTGTAACTAGTTTTTTGCCTGGAGAAAACTTCCCCCATCTTGTCAAATCTTGGGGAGCAATCTTGTCTCCCATTTTAACCGTATCTTATTGCTCCAGTCATTCTCAGAAGCCAGGATGCATCCTTCCAGTTGAGGAAGCCATGTCTGCATCCCTGCCCCACATGCAATGGATGGGATAACTGAGAACCAGGCCCTTGTGTCTACCCAATTCCTTTCCCATCTTCAGTCTCTCTCACAACAGTTAGAATTCCTTCCTTCATTTCTGTTTCTTACATGTGTTTGCAATTCTTACCTTCTCTCCATCTGGTTTAATTGCTCCTTATCTGATGTCTTTCTGCCTCTATCCTGATGGCGTTTTAGATTGGTTTCTATTGTAAACTCAGTGGCTCATGTCCTTAAGAGCAGCCTTTAGAGCCCATTTCTAAACAGCTCAGCCAGTGCCCTAGAGTCTATGGTGCAGCATTTGTAGGCATTGTATTTACTGCGGGCAGTAGCTACTTGGTGCAGATAGGGACTAGTGTCCTCTCTTTTTCCTATATCCCAGCTGCCTCATCTCTGCCCAGTAAATAGTTCAGAGTCTCTCTTGTGTTTGGTGTTCATGAAGAATTAGGGAAGGTAGGATATAAATGACTTACTAGTTCACAGAAGTCTGGGAAATCATGCATGTGCACACATAAAAGACACTATGGCTGGAAACACTTTTTTTTTTTTTTTTTTAATCTGATCCCTCTTCCCTCACCCCCCACCTCCCCAACTGTTGTGATTCTTTCTCTCCGTGGCTTGCATTATTATTTAAATGTTTTCGGGCCCAGCACTGACCTCTCTTTCCATAGCTTTAAAGACTCTAGTGATTTCCTGAAGTAGTGGCTGAATTGGGTCTTTCCCCTCTGATGAAAAGCATAAGGTCTAAAATGAAATATGATTTTGAGCTGCAATATACACACAGGTAATGGGGGCTGTAGGTTTGTAAGCTAGAACTGGACCCGAGTTACAAAGTCTATACCCACATTTCTCTGAAATTCCTGGTTATTTGGATATGTGGTTTTGGTTTAGGCCAATCTCTGTTGTTAATATTTCCAGTCTTCAGAGGTAGTTGGGGAGGTTGTTTTGCCTCAACAAAAACCCTTAAAATCCAGTGCAACATCAGAGTACTTTCTAAGCTGCTCCTCTTTCAAATCTGACTAGTCCAGAGGTGGGCAAACTACAGCCCATGGGACCGTCCTACCCGGCCCCTGAGCTCCTCGCCCGGGAGGCTAGTCCCCAGCCCCTCCCCCGCTGTCCCCCCTCAGGGGGCGGTAGGATAGGGCAGAGGTTCGGGGGGGCAGTCAGGGGACAGGGAGGGTTGGATAGGGGGTGGGGTCCTGGGGAGGGTTAGGGGTGGGGATCCCGGGAGGGGGCGGTCAGGGGACAAGGACCAGGGGGGGTGGGATGGGTTGGGAGGTTTTGAGGGGGGCAGGCAGGGGGCAGGAAGTGGTGGGGGGGGCAGGTAGTGGGCAGGGGCCAGGCTGTTTGGGGAGGCACAGCCTTCCCTACCCAGCTCTCCATTCAGTTTCACACCGTAATGTGGCCCTCGGGCCAAAAAGTTTGCCCACCCCTGGACAAGTCCGTAACCTGACATCCTTGCTCAAGACATTGGCAAGTGCATAAAGCTAAAACAGAGCAATACGTGGAGGTCGGTTGCCTGTGTTTCTTATTCCAATGCAGTCATTTCACTGTGAGGACTCTGCACTTCTCTTGCATAGACAAAACTCCAAGGCAACAGTGGGCAGCAGTGAAATGCTTCGAGTTCCTTGGGACTCTGGCAATATCCTGCCCTGCATGATAAATAGCCTACATTTTTGCCTGGGCTGAAGGCCCAGTGACTGTTTCAAGGTCTAATAGTTTGCAAGCCACTAGGTGCAGAGGTGGCTGTTATAGGTCATTGGAAAGCTGAGACTCGTGGATTTCCAAGGACACTTCACATGCCAATGAGGAGTCAACCACCGAAGTTGTATGAAGGAAGCTTGTTTAACTTCAGTGGGCAATTGTAGGACCTCTTGAATAGGAAATTATTAGCATATCAGCAGTAGCGTGGAATTCAAACAGTGTATCAGACATTTTTCCTGGGAGAGGCATCACAGACAAGATATTAAAGTTAATCTGCTAACTTTCTTTGCTACGTTTTTAGTTAGTTAAAGGTTGATGATAAAAGTATGGCGGGGGGGGGGGGAGGAGGCGGTGGAAATAATGCAGTACATTAGGTGATAAGTTTGCTATTATACCTCATGTTCTCTGACTTACCAGGGCAGAGAAGCACAATCGACAGACTAATACAAATGCTTTCAGGATCTTTTCTAAGCATGTGTCCCAGGCAGCACCTGCACCCATCTGCCATTACTGAGTGGAAAGATGCAGAGGCTGGTGGTCTTTTCCCATACACTAAGGAGAAAGGATTGGAGTCTGCCTGAACTGGGTTTGGAAGCAGGTCTACTGTGGCCTCTGTTTGTAGCACAGCATTCTGGCCTGCAATCCAGCCACTGAGTCCCTCCCGCACACACAGCGAGGTTGCTGTACCTGTTACCAATGGAGGTGTTGAAGATTTACAAATTCAGCTGATGTAAATCAGCACAGCTCCACTGTCTTCAGTGGAGCTATGCTGGTTTACACCAGTGGAGATCTGGCCTTCAGTACACATTATAGCATCAATTTATTATTATTTACTATTATTATTTAAATCTCAGGCTGTATTGACCTGAGGTCAAAAAGTTTTCCAAAGATCACAACTGACTGAAAAACGAATGTCCATTTGATTACACATGGTAGTACCAAAACAGGACATCCTAATCACACACTTCACTGCTAAATGGAGAGGCACATAATAGACTGGCTTGTGCCCAAAGGGTAGGAGTTTCAAAAGAGCCTAAGGGAGTTAGCTGCCTCACTCCCGTTGACTCTCCCTGGCAGTTAGCACTTTGTGTGGCTTTTGCCAATGGTGCCCTAATGAACATCCAATGTTGGAGTTAGATATCGTAGTGGGAACACAGTAGCACTAATATTGAATAAAAAGGAGGGAATAGTTAGATGCCAACATGAAAGGCCTGGCAGTTGGAAAGGACTAACTTGAATTTAAGTTCCATATTGTTATCTGAATATGGACACATCACTCCCCTGCAGAAGTAGCAGATGTCCAAGGCCTTTGCAGATCAGCTTCCCAGGGGAGAGGAAATCTGTGATGTGAGGCCAGGGTATAGAGTATGTATAACTTTGCATAATTAATGCTATATATAGCAGTCCTTGGACAGAGGTGGTCACAACCAGCATGAGGCTAGCCCCCTTTTTCCAGAGAAATCATCCCAGGAACCAATGCCCACCTCCCAAGGAACATCTTTTTCTCAGGATTTGACTTTAGTTAGAGAGATTAAAACAGGAAGCAAACTTCTTTGCTGCTTCTCTACAGCAGCCACATGGAAACCACAACAGTAAACCAACAACAATGCGGCATTTTTCCAAATCTGAAAACTTGCTTGTACGCTAAAATCTTGCAAGACTCTGTGTAACAGTGCCATTGTGTGACCCAGCCATAATAGTGCCTATGCAAGCGAGAGGCTCACTTCATAGAACTTCCCCTCCAGTGTTCCAGCTGAACACCCTAGCCAAGTAATTGGGGGGATGATAGAAATTTTCATATGGCTTTCTGCGGGGCAGCTGTTCAGTCACTTGCTTCCATTCGTTCCTGTTGTTGCTCTGGGTTTATAGAGGTCAGGAGGGAAACGAGCCCAGTGACAAGCACAAGTAATGGAGTGTTTCATGCTGAAAGGGATGATAGAATGATAAACAACAATGGATAGAGCAGCTGAAAGACCGCCGGCAGTGTGTGTGTCTAGCTGCACCAGTTCCCCAACAGAGGAGAGGATACAATAACTAGGCACCACTGTATCAGCCATTCAAAAATCATGATTTTAAAAACTAACAAATATGGGGTTCATATTTTATTTGCCTTCCTGGCTGGAGCCTTTAGAGTTTACATTTTCAGACCTTTCTCTACAAACTAGGGCTGTCAAGTGATTAAAAAAAAATAATTGTGATTAATTGCACTGTTAAACAATAATAGAATACCATTTATTTAAATATTTTGGTGTTTTCTACTCTTTCAAATATATTGATTTCAATTACAACACAGAATACAAAGTATACAGTGCTCATTTTATATTTTTTATTACAAGTATTTTGCACTGTAAAAAATCAAGAGGTTTTTTTCAGTTCACCTAATACGAGTACTGTGATGGAATCTCTTTTTATCATTAAAGTTGAACTTACAAATGTAAAATTATTTCAAAAAAACTTTTATTTTTAATGTAAAATTTTAGAGCCTGCAAGTCCACTCAGTCCTACTTCTTGTTCAGCCAATCACTCAGACAAACAAGTTTGTTTATATTTGCAGGAGATAATGCTGCCCGCTTCTTGTTTTCAATGTCCTTTGAAAGTGAGAACAGGTATTCTCAGGGCACTGTTGTAGCCAGTGTCACAAGATATTTACATGGCAGAAGTGCTAAAGATTCATATGTCCCTTGATGCTTCAACCACAATTCCAGAGGACATGCGTCCATGCTGATGACAGGTTCTGCTTGATAACAGTCCAAAGTAGTGCAGACCAACACATGTTCATTTTCATCATCTGAGTCAGATGCCACCAGCAGAAGGTAGATTTTTCTTTTTTGTTTCAGGTTCTGTAGTTTCCGCATCGGAGTGTTGCTCTTTTCAGACTTCTGAAAGCATGCTCCACACCTCGTCCCTCTCAGATTTTGGAATGCACTTCAGATTCTTAAACCTTGGGTCGAGTGTTGTAGCTATCTTTAGAAATCTCACATTGGTACCTTCTTTCACTGTAGATTTCACAAAACGCAAAGTGTTCTTAAAATGAACAAAATGTGCTGGGTCATTGTCCGAGACTGCTATAACATGAAATACATGGCAGAATACGGGTAAAACAGTGCAGGGGCCATACAATTCTCCCCCAAGTAGTTCAGTCACAAATTAACGCTTTTTTTTTTTTTTAACGAGAGTCATCAGCATGGAAGCATGTTCTCTGGAATTGTGGCCAAAGCATGAAGGGCCATAAGAATGTTTAGCATATCTGGCACATAAATACCTTGCAATGCCAGCTACAAAAGTGCCATGCAAATGCCTCTTCTCACTTTCTGGTGACATTGTAAATAAGACGCGGGCAGTATTATATCCTGTAAATGTAAACAAACTTAGCGATTGGCTGAACAAGAAGTAGGACTGAGTGAACTTGTAGACTATGACGTTTTATATTGTTTTTGAGTGCAGTTATGTTACACACACAAATCTACATTTGTAAGCTGCACTTTCACAACAAAGATTGCAGTACTTGTATGAGATGAATTGAAAAATACTATTTTATCACTTTCACAGTGCAAATATTTGTAATTAATATACGCTTTGATTTCAATTACAACACAATACAATATACACGAAAATGTAGAAAAACATCTACAATATTTAATTTTTAATTGGTATTCTATTTAACAGTGCGATTAATCACGATTAATTTTTTTGAGTTAATAGCATGAGTTAACTCTGATTAATCAACAGCCTTATTACAAACATGGCAGCTAGAAGCTTCCATTTAAAAAAAAAAAACTGAGATTCTTGTATCACTTGATGAATCCAGGAGCTCGGGAACTCCAAATACCATGAGGCTCGCATTAACATCATAAGAGTTGGCAACACTGCAAAGTTTTATAGTTGAGGAGGGGCTGATGGAACCCAGCAGAGAGTGGAGGTAATGTGAATTTAGTGAAATTTGCACATAGGATGTGCTTTAGTTAACTGAAATCTTTTCTTCCATCACATCCTTGTGAGAATCAGTATTAATATAACAACCTTTCCTGTTTCCTGCATTCTACCCAAAGTTAACAGCTTCCCAATTGCATCTGGTATCTCTCGCACCCATCTCCAAGCCACCCATGCTAGGAATTGCCACCCAGTTTGACATACACAAAGTTCCTTTCTCCTCCTCCTCCACAATAGTTCTGAAAATTCAGCTGTTCCAAGGAGCATCCTCTCAACAATGACCATGTGCCACTTTGCTTGTTCACTATACTGTAACTATTTATTTGTGCCTTTAGACGGTAAGATCTTTGCATCAGGGACCCTACCTAGCATAGAAATATTCCTATATTGCATAGGATTAGAAGGGGCTTCCTAGGTCATTAAGTCCAATCCTGTGCTAACACAGACAACTCTATCTTTTTAAGCCCATTAAATAAACTTATCAAGCTCTATGTCAAAACTAGTGAGGTTGTTTGCTCCCATTGGAATGCTATCCCAGAAATGTGGCAAATGTTACCTCCTGTAAAGCACCATGTACATTTGCATCAACTTAGAAAAATAACATGCAGAAAGTTTCTGGCAAAAACATCCCCTTGCCTGAATGATATTCCAGGGACCATGTTAGGGTAGCCAAATCCAATTCAAGCCAACATAAAAAAATGAGAGAGAGGGAGCATGCTGTAGTGGCTCCTTGCCCCCTGGGATCCGTTCTTCCAGCTCTAGGAAGTTGCTTGGACAAGCCACTCAACCACTCTGTAAAATAATACTCCCCTGGCTCACAGGTGCTGTGAGGCTTAAGTCATTGAAGTTTGTAAGTGCTTTGGTGAAAGGCTCTCTAGTATTATTCAGAATTAACAAAATTGGTGTGCTCCCTAAGCCATTAAGACTAACAAGGAATATGTCCTTTTAGGGGCAAGATGAAGTCAACCAGTGACGCCAACATGGAAGAGATCTCTCTGGAGGATGAGGACAGAGACACCGTGGAATACAAAGTTCTTATGGCCTATGCCCAGCGGCGTCTCTCTGTGAGTAAATACGGGCAACTTCTGGAAAGGGAGGCGAAGACCTTGAAAGGATCATCTACAGAGAGAGGGGAAAGGGAAGGGATCCCTCAAGCCAATAAGGGTGAGACACACCAAGAATTGTCAGTCCAGGACAAAGGGCCCGCTGCCCAACATAAAAAGCAAAGGAAGAAAAAGTTCATGCAGAGATGCCTGCTGCTTTTCTCCTGTGCCAGAGGAGAGAAGGAGAAGGGCCCACAGGAGCTAGCCACAAACCAAGACACTGTGAATGGGTATGGCTTAAAGTTGCAGATGGCACTCCAGACCTCTTCTCCAGAGTCAGAAGGTGGGTGCCTGAATAGTTTCTCTTTCTGTCTCCAGTACCTTTTTCATTCTGGTTTCTGTTTCTCTCCTAAATAGCTTATTGATGGCTGATAATGCTGCCTTTCTCCTTTACTTGTTAATATATTCTTTCATGCCAGCTGTGGGAATAAAATTGCCAGTCCTGGTCCCTAAATAAAAAAGAGTAGATTCATGCTTGTAATATACCTTTTAGTCTCCACACTGAACCTATACACTGGCCATGAATATCCTGCCATAATTGTACAATTGCACAGATTTGCTTTTCCAAGCACTAGTTTATTGTTCCCTGAACTTGGCTAAAGAATGTAATGAAGAGTAGTTTAAGAAAAACAATAGATGTGGGCCAGACTACAGTCTCCTATGGTAAAATCAGCAAAGAGAGGGCTGAGAGGGACTCATCCAAGGGGTCTACTCAAGCAGTTTTCCTCATAGAATCATAGGATTGGAAGGGGTCATCTAGTCTAGTCGCCTACACTCATGGCAGGACTAAGTATTTGGCCATCTGTGGCAGGTGTTTGTCTAACCTGCTCTTAAAAATCTCCGACGAAGGAGAGTCCACAACCTCACTGGGCAATTTATTCCAATGCTTAACCACCCTGACAGTTCGGAAGTTTTTCCGAATGTCCAATCTAAATCTCTCTTGCTGCAATTTAAGCCCATTGCTCCTTGTCCTATCCTCAGAGGTTCAGGAGAACAATTTTTCTCCCTCCTTCTTGTAACAACCTTTTATGTACTTGAAAACTGTTATCATGTCCCCTCTGTCTTCTCTTCTCCAGACTAAACAAACCCAATATTTTCAGTCTTTCCTCATAGGTCATGTTTTCTAGACCTTTTAATAATTTTTGTTCTTCTTTGAACTCTCCAATTTGTCCACATCTTTCCTGAAATGTAGCGCCCGGAACTGGACACACTAGTCCAGTTGAGGCCTAATCAGCACAGAGTAGAGCAGAAGAATTATTACTTGTGTCTTGCTTGCAACACTCCTGCTAATACATCCCAGAATGATATTTGCGTGTGGTGTGTTTTTGTTTTTGGGTGGTTTTTTTGGTTTGTTTTTGCAGCGTTATATTGTTAACTCATTTAGTTTGTGATCCACTGTGACCCCCAGATCATCTTCTGCAGCATCTATCCTAGGCCGTCATTTCCCATTTTCTGTGTGCAATTGATTGTTCCTTCCTAAGCGGAGTACTTTGCATTTGTCCTTTATTGAATGTCATCCTATTTTCTTCAGACCATTTCTCCAGTTTGTTCAGATCATTTTGAATTTTAATCCTATCCTCCAGACCACTTGCAACCCCTCCCAGCTTGGTATCCTCCGCAAACTTTATAAAAGGACTCTCTGCCATTATCTAAATCACTGATGAAGATATTGAACAGAACCAGACCCAGAACCAATCCCTGTAGGACCTCACTTGGTATGCCCTTCCAGCATGACTGTGAACCACTGATAACTACTCTCTGGGAACGATTTTCCAACCACTTATGCACCCATCTTGTTGTAGCTCTATCTAAGTTCATTTGCAAAGGTAATTTTGCTGGCTCTGCACCCCCAGTGTCCTCTACTCCCTGGCATCATAGTTGAAATAGAAAAGCCTTGGTACAGTGTTTCTAACTTCTCCCACAACAGCCACCATTACTACAGGATCCCTCTTAAAAGGGGTTCCCTACTGAAGAGGGAGGGCAAGGTAACACAGCCCCCAGCTGGGTGCCTTCTCCTGAGGAATCTCCATGGGACCCCAGAAAGATATGGGTCACGTTCCCAGCCCCACCCCCATCCAGTGCAGGCCTACCACCTGGCCCAGGGATCCCAACCCTACAGAGAGCTCTCCATGGAGTCTTGAGAAGAGGGAACAGTGCCACGGAAGTGGCGGAGCCTACCCTCCTCTGACCAGTAGGCAGGAAAGCTGCATGTGGAGGGTGCTTATCTCCATGCTCAGATTTAGCGGGCCACTCTCTGGCCCATTATCAGTGATTTATCATACACCCAGTATCCAAAGGCTATCTCTTAGATAAGGTGCTGTGTCATGGCTGAGACTCCACCAGGTCTCCACAGGCAACTAGCTCCTGCCCTAGAGCACAAGGGTCAAGATAGGTGATAGAATGGCCTGGTTTACCAGGTGTATCCACTGCTTGCAAGGTGGCCCCAGTGTTCTACTCAGAATAAGACACTTGTCCCATCTTCAGTATTATTGGCCGAATTACATCCTGTGGTGGTAGTCATTGCCTTCTCCCCCTTTGCTATATTCACAGGGCCTCCTAAAACAACCCATAACTCACATCTCCAATCCAGTCACCCCACCAGCTTCTAAACCCTCCCAAGCATCTAGGACAAGCCACCCAAGCAGTCATCCTCCCAGCTGTCAAAGCTGGTTACATCTATCGATACAAGATCTCTGCCTACTCCTCCCACCCTTGTGGATAAGTGGGCCTAACCAGACTCTTCCATTGGCAAAAATCATTTGCCCACCTCCAGATGCCATTCCGACCACATACTTTTTAATTTCCTGCCCAGACATTATTAAGGAAGGTGACACTGGCTTGTTTTAGTAATCTGACATTCCTTTCAATGTACCATAAACCAACCAGCAGGTGGCAGTCTGAGCTCAACTACGAATGCTGTTTCCCCCATCAGTACTGTTAGAGGTAGGGTTTGGTCCTAAAACCAGGCTTTAGCAATACGGTAGCAGATCACCCTCCCAAGCCCTAAAACAGTGAACTCACATTTGCAGGGGAACCTGCTACTTGTGTCAGTGTGGGATGCAGGCATCCTTCAGGAAAGGGGGGTGCTTGCTGTGATCATTTGTATGTCAGCCACAGATAGTCTTCCTAGATCAGACATTAGCTCAGCTATGAACTCTGGGGCCCGCATTTCCAAACCTGGATGCCTAATGTTAGGCTTCTAGATTCATGTTTAGGCACTGGAATAAATGACCTGATTTCCACCCTGCAAACTCCACCGCCAAAGGCTGAGCAGACAGCAGCTCTCAGACAAGATCTGCAAAATGATATAAAGGGAGCTCCCTTCAGAGCTGGGTCATCCAGGAGCTGGTCTGGCTGTCTGCTGGTCAACACAGGAGTTGTCCCTTGCGGGATCAGAGTTCAGGTCCCAAGCTCCCAGGGACTTAGTGCAGGAAAGAGCAACTTCCAGCTCGGACAAGCTCGGCAGCAATCTCCCGCTCACTTGGTTGGTATGAGAGATCCTCCGTTTTGGCTGACTGACCATCAGTTTGTAGATCACAAAGGTCCTGGATAGAGTCTTAGCTGCAGGGGAGGAGGGGGGGTGTGTGTGTGTGTGTATGGCATACAGCAAGCTCGGCCACTGGATTAAAGGGCTCTGTTCATGGTCATGTCCGCTCCAGCCTCTTGCCATACAAGAGGAACACAGAGAACTCCCAGCCTGGGAGAGATTGTCTTTTATTAAAACGTATCACCACGGTGTTTTATACAATTGGGCATAGATGAACCAACCATTTACAATATCCCAATACAACCAGCTCTGAAAGCTGCAATCCTGAGGATAGGGTGACCAGATATCCTGATTTTCAGGGCTTTGTCTTATATAGGCGCCTATCACTCCCCACCCCCGTCCTGATTTTTCACACTTGCTGTCTGGTCACCCTACCTAAAGAGCAAAGCAATCTCATCTTCTAATGTGCAATCGTCTCCAGAGGTACAAAGGCATGCAGTAACCAGTGAACATTACATACTATCTTCCACTGGAGAGCTACTGCTCAGATAATGAGAAAAGTTTGTGGTGCATCATGGGTGTGTAGCATTCCCTTCCATTCCTAATTACAGCCACCTGAGCCCAAAGAGCAGCAAGGCTCTGTGATCGGGAAATGTGCCTCTTGATCTTGTCCTGTTCTTCCTCCTCAGGGTTCTGTGAATGCTAATGTGTTGAGCCTGCTTGAGGGACTAACCAGCAGGATTTCTTTTTTCCAGGTGAGGCAGAGGGTTTCCTCCACGTTGCAGACAGACTTGCTAAGATAGTTAATGCCAAGTCGCACTCAGCTCCCCAGGGAGTGGGTTTCAGAGCACTAGAGCGCACTCCAAGTCTAGAGGCAGATGGTGGACAGCTCAAATTCCCTCAGCAAGAGGGAGGTGAAAAAGGTAAGATTGACTGACTGAGAGAGCGCAGTAAAACTACTCAAAAACAACAAGGAGTCCGGTGGCACCTTAAAGACTAACAGGTTTATTTCGGCATAAGCTTTTGTGGGGTAAAAAAACCCACTTCGTCAGATGCATCAACTACTCAGTGTATGATACTATGCTTAGAGCTATACAACTGTAATTGGGGTAGGCTTGTGCTGAAGAAACTAGCTCATTTTCTGGTTATTCAGGTTCCAGGTACCCCTCCTACTACTGTTGTTAATTTGTATTGCAGTAGCACTTAGCGGCACCAGCTGAAATCAGGACCGCACTGTGCTAGCTCCTGCACAAACACTTAGTGGCACACAGAGGCTAGCACAGTAGAGCCCTGCTCTCAGTTGGGGCCTCTGGGTGCTACTGTGGTACAAATAATTAATAAAGCTCATGAGAATCTTGAAGTCTGAATTGAATGTGACAGAGAGCCTGGGTGGGGAAGCAGAGGCACAGGTAGATGAAATGACTTGCCAAGGGTCATGCTGAAGGCAGAGCCAGGAATAAATCCGTAGTCTTCTGATGCCAAGCCCAGTGCCTTATTCACTGGACTATGCTGCCTTTGTGACTTGCTTTCTCCTTCTGCAAGGTGACTGCACTGACTGCATGATCCACTGGCTACACTATATATCTGGATCATTTTGTTTTTCACAGGCTCAGTGGGGATTTCTTTCTCTTTTGGTGTGAGGTTTTCAGGACTCTTTTCATTCAGAGGAGGGCCACCAGACATGGTAGCATGTTCCTTGCTCTGGTTGTTTGGCAAGCGGACGCCTCATAGCTTGCCAGAGCTGCCACTAGCAGATGTTGCTCCTGAGTGGCGGGGTGGAGCCTTGTACTCCCACTAGCCACTTCAGGGTCTTGCCTCCAATATCAGATACTCCTTGAAGAAAGCAAGAATAACAGGGATTAAACCCCAGTCCCACTCCCTGACTAGAGCAAAACTCTATAAGGGCATAATAAATGACTGGCACTCGTAATGGACAAAGAACATCTCGTATTCCAGAGTGTGCTACAAACGTCTGCCTAAAACCTACATGCAGGTCTGTCGTATATTTTACCTGGTTCAAGCCACAAAATGGGAGTTGCTTTCTTACAAAGCTGATCATTCTCTGTGGTGTAGACAATGAGCTAGTTCCTTTAAGTCTGCTACCTGGATCCTGCTAGAAGAAAGTAATTGTTTCTTTCCCCCCCCAACTCCAGATGAAGAAGAGAGGATAATAGAAACGATAGTTGCATTGTTAAGACAATCTGGGGATAAACTGGAAGAAACGGTAATATACACTTTATTTTTTAAATGAACAGTCTGCTCTGTGTACGTTTCATTATACGTTTGCCAGCAGTGAATGCTATGATTAAGATTGCAAAACCGTTTCTATTCTGATCCTTTTTCACACATTTAGAACTTTCTGAAACTTTCATTATTTGGGCTGAGATTTTTCTGTGCTAGGCCTCGCATCTTAAGATTTGGGCTTTAAGATTTTCAAAGGCACAAAAGAAAGTAGTTGCCTGGCCGCTATTCAGTTTCAATGGGAGTTGGACACCTAACTGCCTTTTGGGCTTCTGAAAATCTCCCCCTTTCAGCATTAAGCTTGGCCCATGAGTAGTTTTCAGGGACCGCCCTAAACCAAAAGGTGCCCCAGGTGAGGAGCATCTTCAGTGCCGCCCCCCCTTCCAATTGTTAAACTTTTGAATACCTTATTTTTTATTGCATTTGTATCCCATTTCATGACTTTGGTGCATCATGTGCATGCATGATTTATCCCCGTCATATAAAACAATACACTTTCACGCTAGATCTGTAAATCTGTATCTATTCATGCCGTACAAAAGCAAATAAAAACTTGTTTCCTCTAAGCTTGTAGAAACTTTTTAATTTTAAGAATAACTGAAATGTACTATAAAAACCTGAAACACTTTACTTCAAACATTCTATTTTCCCTTTTGTCGCTAACAACAAAAGCAGCACCTGGAGCCTGGCACCCCAAGTGATCGCCTGCCCCTAAATGTGGCCCTGCCCAGGGAGGTTAAACTCTCTCTGTAACTTTGAAGGGGAAATCTTTTGAATTAAGAGTTAATGTTTGAAAATTCTACCCTGAGCTTATATAAATTGCCCCCTGCATGAATTCATTAGTTGGAGCTGAGGCTGGGATTTTCAGCACTGAAAGCATAGGTCTCTATTACTGTACTTAACTCCTGGAGCTGGTAGTGATAGTAGATTCTTGGTCTCTACATAGACCAACCACTAGAGGGAGGACATGTTAAACCCTGAACCAATAGATTTCACATACACAGACACGTCACTGAGAGTACAATCCTACACACACTTTACTCATGCAAGTAATCCCCACTGAAGTCAGTAGGACTGTGTGAGTAAAGTAACTCCTGTGTGTACGTTTGATAACTCTCATGGGTAAGTTTGCAGGATCAGGCCCTAAGCCTGAAAATGCAGACTTCATACATGAGAGCACATCTCTAGATCTAATAACGAATATGTTGTTGAATGCAGACTCCATGGAGACGCTAGGGTGGATTTCACTTTTCCAAGCACTAGATTCCCCCTCAGTAAAACTCTGTATTTATGACCATGGCTTTAATGGATTAATAGTTATGCTCCTTTTTCAGATAAAAAGGGACAGCACTTTCTATCACTGCGTCACAAAGATGCTCTCCTATGCCTTCTTCAAGAAACTCACTGATCAGTACCTGGAGGAAGTCCCAGGAGATTCTACCAGGGAGACAGAAGGCAAAATACAGTGCACCAAAGCTGCCTTTGTGATGGAAGTTACAACCAGACTTACAGCCGTGGACAACCATCCTATGAACATGGTCCTTGGGTTTGGAGTAAAATACCTCAAAGAAAATTTTAGCCCTTGGATTCAGAACCATGGTGGATGGGTATGAGACTTGTTTCTTTAGAATGATAGGCTAGCACACCTCTATGCAATGAACATCCTTTTGGATTGAAAACAGATATTAGAAAATTGTACAGCTTAAATATCTCTTTTAGAGGATGAGAGTGGTCAGGGACTATATTACATGACTGTACATTCAACAACATATAGAGGGCCTAAACGTATCCAGTTCTGAGAGCAATGAGAGCCATGGGCACTAAGTATCTCTGAAAAACATGCAATTAGGCTCCTGAGGTGCTATCTTGTGATCCCCTGACACAAGACATCTCAGTCTTTGCACATAGAGGCCCAGATCCTCACAAGTATATAGGCTCCTAACTCCCATTAAAATCTGTGGGAGTTAGGAGCCTATATACCTTTTGAGGATCTGGGCCATAGTCCTTTAATCCTGTAATGTAACCCACTAGCATGGCCCTCTTTTGACCATGCAGAGTCCCAGTTCTCTACATCTTCTTCTGTCCTGAAAGCTTCCTTAGTCTGTTTTAGGTCTCAAGTTTATGCCCTCTTCCATGCTGTCCCTTATGGAATGCATTCCCACTTCCGTGCCCCCAACAGCATCTCTCCTCTTTCAGCTGTCTCCTTAGAGCTCACCTTTGAAAAGTCCTCCCAGGCCGATTCCCTTCCCAGCAATGCCTCTGTTAAGGTTACCATATTTGAACATTCAAAAAAGAGGACACTCCCGGGGGGGGGAAGTTTGCTCGTGCCAACTCTGCCTCCTCCCTGCCCCATTGGACCCGGTCCCGCCTCCTCCCCTGAGTGCACCATGTTTCCCCTCCATCCCAGCTGCGCGAAACAGCTGTTTCGTGGTGCACGCGCTGGGAGCTAGGGAGGAAAGAGTGATCAACGTTCACTCTTTTTTGAATGATCAACTCTTCTTTGGGGAAAAATGATAATGGCAAAATCCCAGACATTTTTAGATATTTAAAAATTCCTGGCAGATGGCAATTTAAGAACCAAAAAGCCCGACATGTTCGGGAAAATATGGATGTACTGTAACCCTAGCCTTTTTGCGCCCCCAATCTGCTGACCCACACCTCATTTGCCTGAATTTGATTGCAAGCTCCTCAGGCAAAAGACCTTGTTGTTCTGTGTTCTGCAAAGTAGTGTGGTCAGCTGTGATGCTGTATAAATATGTTGCAGCTCTAGACTCTACGTCAGTGGTAGGCAACCTGCAGCCCATACATGGCCCATCAAGGTAATCCGCTGGCAGGCCGCAAGATAGTGTGTTTACATTGACCGTCTGCAAGCATGTCCACCCGCAGCTCCCAGTGGCTACGGTTTGCCGTTCCCAATCAATGGGAGCTGCGGGTTGCCCACCACTGCTCTACATCAATTCAGATCGCTGGTATGCAGGGCTGTGTGGCTGATGGCCTCACAGGTCAGCAGTGGAGAAATCCATTGTTGTGATGCACACATTGACAGCATTTGAAAAGGGGTATGGTCACACTTCCTATTTTACCAAGTCCTTCTCTTTTCTTCTGTTGCAGGAACATGCCTTGGGATTATTGGACGAGGAAGAAGTAGAATAAACTTGAGCGGATTCACTCTCCAGGGCTTTTAATAGCCTTGGACAGGCACACATGCTGTAGCTTTACAACAATCCAATGCCAGAGTGATTTTGAGAGGGGAGGGTAGAAGAGGAGAATGCTGGGACTTGAAGGTCCCCAAGGGAAGGAACTGTGATCACTCTTCTTGAAGCCTTCTGTTAAGGTGGAAGTGTTAATCAATGTGTAGGAGAACAAGACTAGCTACTTTTCTCAGGGTGAGCAAACATCTCACTGGCCATAGAGTGCCACCTTGTGCCTCATGGCTAACATGACTTCAGATGCCTTTTTAAACCTTGTAATGGATGTATCTTAAGGTTCAAATACCACAGTGTGTAATCCGTGCCAAGCAACACCTGAATGTAACTGAGCTACAGCTGCAAGGCCAGATTTTCATGTGCTCTGAACCCAGCGATGGGGCCAGATTTTCCCACAGAGCTCAGCATGTTAAGTGCTGCACATGCTTTTCGGAAGCTGACCCTTAATGCTATCACCTTACCACTTACAATCACGTCGTCTCCTGCTCATGTGGTATACAGGGCTGTCAACTCTCTCTCCATCTCCCTGTCCAGTGGGATCCCATGAAAGAATGCTCCGATTGATTTCAGTAGAAGGGTTTGGGGTTGTTTGGGAAGGGAGGAAGACTATGAGTTGAGGAAGGCTATTCTTGTCAGACTCTTAGCTCTTTACTTTCATTGTCTTCTCCTTTACATAGACCAACCACTGACCCATTTGTATAGGTATTTTTAATTTGGCCTAGCGCTATTATATTTTCAATTCTCTGGAGCCATAGTGTCCTCCTAAGCATTAATTGGGCGAGTAGTCCAGAAAATACTAGTAGTGTGAAGGCTACATAATTCACAGCATTTAACTTGTCTTTTGAATAGTAAGGAAAATTAGTCTGGAGAAAGAGAGATGCTCCACGTTAAAAGGTAGATTAGAAGAACATCTGATGAAACATTCAGTAACCAGAAGTGGAGCTTTGACCATTGAGACTGAGCAATACACTTATGCGTCCTGATGCCAATCATTATACTGGAGAGAATAAATTACATTGGTGTGGCATTTAGACTATACACAACTGCCAGTGAAACCATTCCCAGTACTGGTCCTTGGATTGTAGCCCACATGGCTGATATTTTTTTAACTGGAAAGAGGAGGAATTTAGAACACTAGCTGACGTTGCAAAATCCTGGAGTTCCCTGCATGACTCTCCACAGGCACAGGGTTACACTTCATGAAAACACTCTACCTTTTTTTTGGAGTTGTCCTTGCATTATATCTCCTCATTCTTTGTTCAGTATATTCACAGGAGATGCTGTAAATGTTGAGTGGAGGAAAGAACATGCTAACTTCTACAAATCCAATTAATCTGAATTAAAGGTCCAGGAAGAGTTTAAATTCTCCACTAAAATATGCCAGGCTTTGAGCAATAACTAAGACTCAGCAGGGATCAAGTATCTTTCTCATAAATTATTTAAATTAACCTTGACAAGATGGTATGTGACAAACTCTGGCTCTAGCCTTGGCTGCACATGGCCTCAAAGTGACTGGGTGCTTAATTTGACACATCTTAAAGGGACCTGTCAGAGGGTTTTGCCATTTTCTCACAATCAGGCCCCTGTGCCTTGTACCATCTCAGATTGGGCACCCTAACTGATTAGTCACTTCTGATAAATTAGGCCATAGACATAGATCACCTAGTATCTGGTGCCTGCTTGATAAATATCCACTCATATTTCCTTCTAGCTTCCATTTTACACCCCCCACCCCACCTCACACACACACACATTCAAAGGAGTCTTTTCAGAAGAGATTAGATTATGCCCATCATGTTGTAGTGTATGTCGCCTCTGATGCTGCAAATGCTGAGGTACAGCTGGACCATAAATGTCAAGGAAGAGCCATGACAGTTTCAAATCAAGAATCATTGAGCCTGTTACAGGGCTAGCTCCTCAGCTGCCATGAATGGGCCATATTTGCCCACATACATCAGTTGAAGATCAGGTCCCTCAGTGTTGGACTATAACAACTCTGCTGTTTTGGACTGCAAGAGGGTGGCTTTTGTTACTCTCATGGGGTCTGGGGGACATTGGTGGTGCAAAGTGAGGTAGTTGCTGCCCTATTATGAACTTGATTCAGGCAATAAGCTGATGGGGTTAAATTCCACACTCAAGCAAGCATGCACAACTCCATCGCAATCAGTGAGGTTATGCTAGAGCTGTATTTGGCCTAGTGTGTGTTTCAGCCAATCAAAGGCCAGTTTGTTATGAAATAAGGTGGATTCTGACCAGGGGACACTGTATTTATTTTCCCTGGCTTGAATCACAGTCCACCGTTCAGCAGGGTCCAGCCAGTGCTGTTTTTAACATGCTGCAAATGGCGTAGCACTGCTGGATCCACATCCCTCTTCTGGTGTGGTGCTGCTAATGTGTTAATTGCTCACCAAGAAGGACAGAGAGACAGAAGTTGGCTTGAATGTAACAGTGAAAATTAGCCATCCAAAAATAAGCAGCTGTTTTTTATTTTGCTCGGTGTTAGGGATTTTTCTCCAGCAGCGGGCGGGGTCAATGCAAAACCTCAGTCAAGTGAGCTGTTTCTTATTTAAACAGTCTTTCATTTTTCATACATGTCACAGTTACTCTTCGAGTGCAACCTACTTCTTCTACAGCAGAGCTCAGTCATACCCCTTGGCCTGAGATGATGGCTTTGATTTGCTGTAGGCTAGTGTGAAAACTTGTGCACCACTCTTGTAATTGCAGTTAATTGCATTCACTGCATCGCAGTCCAAAATTTCATTGCTGGGCCAAACACTAGTTCTCCATGATGAATAAAAGAGTGCAATAAATCTACTTGTGTTTTTTGGAGTGAGGCAGCTGACAACCACCACCTCTAACCCTACCCAAGTACATGTAGTCCACTCTTTATAGAGGGGGGAAATCCTTTTGGATCTTACCACTGACATTCTGTACAGGGCTGAGGGGTTTTTGTTGCATCCAACTACCCCATGTGGGATGGTTGCTGGTGTGGGTTTAACCAGAGCAGGATTATGCTACTTATTATAGCAACAAATCCAGCTTTAAAATGGGGCTGAGCTCTGAGGTGTTTAAGCCACGTTTAGAAATGAGCACAGCTGCTTGCCAGGATGATTTTTGTTTAAAGGGTAACAAACCCATCCTGTAGATCTCCCTCAAGGGGGTACGTCATCAAATGGCTTCCCAAGCCCTACAGAATAATAACCTGAGCACTTGTGATCACTCCAGGCTAACCCATGTGGCCCCTCTAAGAGGCTATGTAGACTGGCCCACCCTCAGCAAATGAAACCTACCATTATCTCCGGTCTCTGGAGCTGACATCTCCTAGCTCTGCTTGCCCTTGCTTGCTGGGCAGGTGACACACAGGGAAAGTGGACTTAGTTTGCCAACTTACTGTGCTGGATTTTCTACCGTACTGCTGTGCAATCTGTATGCAGGTGCTGGTGCCTGCTGCACCAGCCTCTGGTCAATAGGAGGTGCTGAAGAGGTACCTCAGAGCAAGCATTTCACCTCTCCATTATGTACTACTATAATTTTCAGAGGGCCTAAGCGTATCCAGTTCTGAGAGCAATGGGAGCCATGGGCACTAAGTATCTCTGAAAAACATGCAACGAGGCTCCTGAAGTGCAATCTATGCAACCTAGGGCTCTGTGCTCCAAAATTTGCTATCTGCATAACATCATGTGATCACACCTCTCCTACCCACCCATCTCCTTTTCCTGTGTGGGCGGAGAGCTCTCCTCGTGTTTCAGTGGTTGGCAAATCAGCAGGATAAAAAAAGAGAACTATAATGAATTACTGGGGGGAAAGAAACTCAATAGACCCCATTGCCTGAAAAGAGGATGTACTGGCTAGACCTAGCTCCATAAAAAGGCTCATGATCTGGAACAAGTGTTGGGTTAAAAGTTCACAGCTAATTGAAAAGAGAGAGAGAGACACACAACGCCCCACACCTGCATAAATCCAGCTGTGAGCATTAGGAGGCTTTGTGTAGGTGATGTGCTATACATTGCAATTACATCAAAAGCACAAAGGGGGAACGGGGGACCTTATCCTGACTGGGGTTACTGTAATAAAAATATTAAATACTAATCAACCAAAGCTCACGTTGGAGAGTCCGACCATACAGAGTTCTGCCACGTCCCATGACTTTCTCACAGTGGGCACAAGCTGCAGCCACAACTGAAGAAATTTCACTACTCCGATCTGGACAGTCACCCATGAAGTGTCTTGTTTTCTGTGGTGTTTAATGCCCCTAAAGTGTGTGAGTGGCAGCACTGATGCTGAAAAAGTGCGTTCCTACTTGACCCAGCACCATCTCCTCTAATGGCCCTGCTATACCTCACCCACAGGAGCGGTGGAAAATATCACAAAGGTTGCTCTGGCTATTTGCATAGCGCAGATAGAGGTAGGGATGCTGTTATGAGGAAAGGGCTGGACTGCAAGTGTCTCTAGGTGACTTGAATTTGCCATTGCCCAGCTCCTCTGCTCATACAAAAACTACCTCCTCAGCAAGTCTCACCTAGCTTAGAGGCAGCATGATGAGCGCAGTGGTGAGCTGGAGCCGATTCGCGCGAACCAGTTGTTAAATTTTGAAGCCAGTTTAGAACCAGTTGTTAAAGGGGTAGCCGTCCCGCGTGAGCTCTCAGCTGGGGAGGCTCCCCTTAAGAATTTTTACTCACCCAGCAGCACAGCGGGCCTTCGGCAGCACTTCGGCGGCAGGTCCTTTAGTCGCTCGGTGCCGTCGGTGGCAATTCGGCGGCGGGTCCTTCACTCGCTCCGGGTCTTCAGCGGCGGGTCCTTCAGTGCCGCCGAAGACCCAGAGCGAGTGACGGACGTGCCGCCAAAGGCACGGAGCGACTAAAGGAACCGGTTCTTCAGCTTCTGGCAGCTCATCACTGGATGAGCCCCTATACCAGCAACAGGCTCAACTAGCCCCACCCCACTGTGCCTGCAACCAATGCCAAGCCTGGAGGCGGAATAAAAGTAGAGAGGCTGGCCCAGTTCAGGGCTGACTGGCTAGGAAGGAGCTCTGCCTGAAGGGAGCTTTGCTTGTAGCTGTTCCCAAGCCTGAAGGAAAAGGCAGGAAGGCCCCATGGGAGAACTAGTGGGCAGCCCAGTATTAAGGTGGGTTTGCTTTTTGTTTTAGAAAATTTTGGGGCTAAGCCCCTCCACACCTTTTCCCACTCCCACCCAGAAGAGGTAGGACTGAAGGCACAACTACCCCATGGGCTAAAGACCACCTCAGTGGACACTGGAGAGATTTCTCTCCCCATGGTCACATCCCAGTCCATAAGGGGATGCTGCTCCAGCCACAGGCAGGGCACACAGAGAGGCAGAGTGGGTGAGAAAGCGGATTTTTTTTTCTGCTAACTGACTGCCCCCATGGAAAACAAGTGCCAAAAACATCCTGCTCAGCATTAAATGAATTCAGGTGCCCACTGTTTTCTGTCTGTATTTACCATGTGGTTAAAAAAAATCCCTGGAGATTTCAAGAAGCTGAGGCCTGGTCTGCACTTAAAACTTAGCATCACCTAGCTACACTGCTCAGGGCTAGGAAAAATTTCACTCCCCTAGTGCCATAGGTAGGTCGACTTAACCCCCTTTCCCCCTCCGTGTAGATACCAATAGGTCAATGTAAGAATTCTTCTGTCAATCAAGCTACCGCCTCTCTGAGAGGAAGATTATCTACAGCGATGGAAGAACCCCTTCTGTCGCTGTAGAGAAGTATTTATACTAGCGGGCTCGAGTGGCACAGCTGCGGTGTTATGGCGGTGCTGCTATAGTGTAGACACACCCTGAGTCTGGTTGGCTGTGGCCTTTGTCATTGTTTGTTAGTTAAACTTGTGACTTTATGGCTGGGATGAAAGCCCTAGAGCCTGAGGGGGTCTCTGTCCAAAACACAGGGAAAGCAGGGACAGGCTGTGTGTCAGGCCTTTCTGTCAGCAGCTGGGAGAGCAAAGAACGTGCTATAGGGCGGGGACACGTTAACTTCCCTAGGCATGATCACGTTGCAGTTCTAGAGAGAAGGTGGGGGTGTCCTTGTGAGTGCCCTTCTCTAGCAGAGCTGCAGGCCACTAGGAGGAGCCAAATCCAGTCTTTCTGCACCCCAGTGTTGCCAAACCCCAAATTAAAAAAACATGTTAGCACTCCTCCCATGCCACAAAAATCATGGGATGTTCTTTCCGGTTATTTTTTAAAGTTCGGTTCTTTGTATTTGCCTTCTGGATCTTGATCCCCTTGGGTGTGCTTGTGGAAAAAACCCATAAGGACTAGGAACTCTTTTAATGAGAGAGCTGTGATTCTCATGCAACCACAAGACTCCAGGAGCTCAGGGCAAATATTGTGAGACTCATGATAAAATCACAAGAGTTGGTAACACTCACTCCTATTCTGTAGTAAATGTGCTGGAGTGTTTTAGGGGTGGTGTAACCAGGGAGTTGGGGAAAGGGTTTCATTACTCCAGCCATATTTTTTGAACTACTTATTTAGGAAGTTTTTACAAGTTTCCACATCCTTGCCCTATATGTATCAGAAACAAAACAAGCGTTACAAGTTAGCTTTCATTTAAAGAGACATTATAGCAAAATATAATCAGATCTTTCTGTTTAACAGGGTGTCACCATATTACAGAATAGACATCATTACAAAACCCATGTCATTTTTCTAGTGACTATTAAATTGAGTGAAATCTCCATGCACATTTAAGAGAGCAGGTATGTCTATCAAATGTTAATATTCAAATATATTGGACAGGTTGCTGGGCAGGTTTTGGCAGGTGAATGTATTTTGACTACATAAAAGGGAAAAAAAAAGGTAAGCAAATATCTGTCTATCCAACTTCTGTTTACTTTGCTGGGTCCGCAATTGGTGTGTTAATTTTTCCATAACCACAAGCTCCCATTTTTGGGGAACAATTTCTCAATGGTTGGGCTATTTTTCTTTTTCAAATGAGAGGCGGGCAATAGCCAAGCAGCTACTAGGAGATGAGAGATGAATCTCTTGATTTCCTTTTGTGTGACCATTTCCACTAAGAATCCCCAGGAGGATTACCAAGGGAGCATTTGGTAATATATATCCAACCATTTGTGATCTTTGTTTAGGGATTGCATCCTAATACTCTCTAATGACTGGAGACATCCATCATATATGCATAAAATCTCCTCTTTCATCACAATTTCTCCAGCATTTATCACCATTCTATCTCTCTCTATATCTTAATCTGACTGGTGTGAGGTGCTATTGGAAATAGTATCTTAAAGATATTTTCTTTTATTGTGCTACAGGCAGAGGTTACTGGTCCTCCTTTCCAAATCAATCCCCATTTCTCTGGGGTAATTTGTCTATCCCATCCTTTTCCTAGTGTGTCGTATATAGACCGATATAAATTAGCTGTAATTTTTTTGTTTCCTAGCTGACCAGACAATCGCTTCTATTGAAGTCATCTTTCTGTCTAAAACAAGTTTTCTAGAAAGTTGAGGTACGTTGCACCTGACTTGAAAGTCCTGGTACCAGGGGAGTGTGTGCCAGGTTTAAGTTAGTTTTGATCTCTCAATAAGTTAGAAAGGTTTCTTTACTGAATAGCTGGCCAACTGTGTATTCCAAGGCTCCCCCAATCTTTGAAGCTCCCTGGTTCACGCTTTGGCTTAAGAACTGGATTATTTGCAATGGGTGTCATCAGTGAGGGAAAAGAACTGATCTTATCTCTAGTTCTATCCCAAACCCACCAAGTAGCCTTTGCTAAAGGATCTGTGTAAACTCCTGGAGGGATGTGATTTTATTTTTTTAATTAATCCATGGCAGCCTAGTAATGTTTACATTGCCATGATTTTCTTGTTCAATAAAGACCCAGTGTTTGTCTGAATTAGACCACCCCAATCCATCACCATTTTGAGCTGGCTGTCCTCTCTGAATATTTGGAATGGTACTCCAGCCATATATAAACAACTATAAAATAAACACACTGCAAACAGGGATTCTGATGCTTCCCAGAGAAGCCCAGGGTTATGAGGCACCTTGCTACCACTTGCCCGCAGCATGAGGGAGCCTTGTCTATGCCTGACAAGGGTCAGCTCCCCAATTCCACCAGCCACAGGCAACACAAGCCCTCCCCTCTCAGCCTAAGTAGGCTCTGCTGTCCCTTTGCAGGTTAATGACAGGCACTGTCCAAGAACCGCCCTGGCGTATCCACCATCTGTTCCATGGGACAGCTGCTGTATTCACAGAGTCCCTGCTCCTGTTGGAAATGTATCCTTCAGCTTCCTAGATAGACCTCAGATCACTGCTCTGCTTAGCACACAGCACTTAGATATCTATTTAACAAAGAACAGAGATGCCAGTGAGAGCAAGTAGAAATGTTGGAAACAAATGGCTACATATTAAATAAAATCCTAACGTGCTTTCTAGAGCCTAGACAATTAACAAGATAGTCTCATCTCTAATCAGGTATTGCTCACCAGCGCTTTTCATCCAGGCAGTCTGTGATCCCTTGATCATGAGACAAGCCATGCTGTCACTTTGTCCCCTAGGTGTTTCCTGGCATTTTTCTGATATACCAGACCAACCCTTTGATCTTGTTCCCTCCTCCTGTAGATTTTGGGCTCTCTTGTCAATTTTGCAGTCTTGATTACCTGGTGGCTCAGTATGCAGACATGCTTACCTTGGAAGCCACACAAAACACGACCAGACAGAGATAAGCATTTACTACCCCCTGCTTGAATGGAACCTGTCCAAGGCACATCACCTCCTGGTGAGCTGCCTTCAACTTCAAAACTTTAAGAACATAATTTTCACTATAGATGCATAACTTCTTTGGGAAATGTATACAGGGACAATATTAAAGATTATGATGACCAGTGGGCTACTGGCTGTCAGTAGAGACCTTACATGCCACCCTTTGGTGAGTTATTGTGCATATATGTGGCCCAGGGGATCCCTATAAAACTCCTTGTCCCACTGTACCTTCTGCCAGTGGCACAAAGAAGTTCCTGGGTCATAGCTGTTGCTGACAGGAACAGGACTAAAGTCAACAGAGATAATCTACCAACAGCAGCTCAGACAGGGTGGTGGCTCTTCTAGAGAATAGGGAAGCACTTACCAACTTCTCATGTCCTGGGGTAGCCACCTACATTTCAAGGGCAAAAGACAACTTTATGAAAAGGACTTATTATGCTACATTTGCCTTCAACCTCTTCCTTGTCCCCCAGTGTTTCATTAATGGGATACAAACGTATAGATTTATACCAGTGTAAGACCTTTGTATGATTACTACTGAAATATAGAACATTGTGTGTTCCACATTCATGTTAGCCCTACACTGTAGCAGTGACTGTGTATGTGAAGAACTACCCTCTACTGGATGCTATGTGGGAGCAGCTTACCACTGGGAGGTTGTCCAATGGAGGAGCAAAGTAGTAATTATTATAATTGATGATTGCTGAAGTAATAAGGGCTTGTGTATTTGGAGCAGAAAGTCCCATGTTTGGTTTCAATTTGTGACCATAAAGATCATGGATCAAACGTTCAAAAGTACCTAAGTGACTTAGGTGCCTAAATCTCAAAGACTTTCAATGAGATTTAGGCTCCCAAGGTGGCAGACATCCTCGATGGTATTTAGGCACTTAACTCCCATTGATTTAAATGCAGTAAGGCACCTATATGCCTTTGAGGTTCTGGCCCTACATCACTTTTAAAAATGAGACTCCACATGGCTAGGGTGAGCAACATAGAAGAGAGCTATGAAATAGTTTCCAGCTGCAATGGTATCATCTAGCCATGATCTCCTCTTGATTCCAGCAACTGTACCAACACAGTAGAAAGCTCAACACCTGTTCGCCATTCTCACCAGTCTTTATGCAGAGTAAGGTCAAGCCTACTTGTCCCACAAGCTTTATTTAAGCACAAAGAGCCCCTGTGGACCTGGGAAATGTGCTTTCTTTAAGTGAAAACCACTTACAAATTTCTAGTTGCCAAACTTGTTTTTTTATGTGTGCAACCCAAGCCCAAGCGTGAAATGATGCCTGTGGTTTTAATTAAGGCAAATGCAAGTCAGGAAAGACAATATCCCATTATTGCGCAGGGACCATAGTCTTTGTCATGTTGGACGCAGTTTCTGCATTCAGTTAAAGGAGGCAAATTAGGCCCTAGTGCCAGAAGGAAAACCAAATTGAGAGCCAGTTTCATGGACCAAAATTCAATGGGAGACCGGAAGAATTTATCATCTCCACAAAAACTTTGGAATACGCAGTGGAAACACACTTCAGAAATCCATGGAAAGGCTTTGAAGAAGAGTGACTCATGGTCACTTTGAAGATTCAGTTTTCTTCTTTCTTTCCATTTATGAAACAGGTTTTAAGAGTCCCACACCCTATTTTGCTCTAGTTGGGAATCCCAGTTGGTAGGTTCCCCCTTTATCACTACCTCAAAGGCCACAGAGACAGCTTTTCCTTGTAGCTTAGAAGTTGGGCCATTCAAGAATGACACAAAGCACGCCCTAGCTCCCCAAGTGTCCTGTGTCGCTAGCAGTAGGAAGAGTGATTGGGCAATCAGGGGTTGGGACCACATTAAAAATAGACCACAATTGGCCATACATCTACCCATGTGGAGTATTATTAGTCAACACATTTGCTATTGCCCAATATGCAATCCGGTTTGTAGCTAAAGTGCTTAACATGAAAGGAACATAGCTAATTACTTTATGGCCTAGGGTTGGGTCTCTAGTGTAGCTATTGACTTGTAAAGTTTGGAAGACTCAAAGGGTAGGTCTTCATTGCAAAAACAAGCAAACAAAAAACTTGGCAACAAGTCTTATAGCCTAGGGTCTACAGATTTGGGCTCGCAGGGCTCGTGCTATGGCACTAAGAATAGCACTGTAGACATTCCCGCAAAGACTCTGAGAGTCACCCTCTCGCTGGGTTTCAGAGCACAGGTGGGAACACTGACACTGATAATTTGAGCTCTGGAGTACAAGCCCCACGAGCTGCAGTCTGTAGACCCAGGCTCTGAGACTCAGTGCTGCGGGGCTGGGGTTTTTTTTGTCTTGTCTTGTTTTGTTTTTAAGTGTAGACATAGATCTTAGATATTGCAATGGTATGTTTTTGCTGTAATCCTTTCCTGGAAGATGGGGGTAACCATTTGTCAGTTTCTTTGCATACACATGGAAATAGAACAAGAGATAAAAACCATATAAACCCAATAACTCTATCCTTTGAAAAAACTGCAATGGAAATTAACACAAACACCGACAATGAAACACTAAGAGGCAGACTTAGATACAAATGGGGTATCTGCAGCTCTTGCTGGAGTCATATAAAATGGAATAAGTTACAGATGGAGAAAAAAACCCATCATTAAATACAGCCTCCTTGGAAGAACAAGACATGAGAGTCAACACACATTTTCAAGCTGTGGGGTGCAGCCAGGAATGGTTGGCGGGACGTGCCTTCTCCACCCCAGGTCACCTCAGTGGGACACCCAGTCTGTAGCGGAGTGTCAACATCTGCCACTGCCGTGCTGATTTCCACTCCCAGTAGTCTCTGCACCCAGTGCTAGCTCCGCCCCCACCCTGACAACCCAAGGCCAGAGGGGCAGGCATTGTGTCTAATTTTGTCTGATACATTGCAAGGCTAAGATTGAGAATATTGTAGTATCAGCAACACATGCAGCGTTAGGGCCAGGGTACAATTTTACTGTTAATATAACATGAATTTTATGTTAAAAGAGTTTTGGGGCTTGTGAGTAACACAGCATCTTTTCTGGATTTGATTTTCATAATGCTCCTCCTATTTTGCATATGAATGTTCCCTATTCCAGGGTAGCATTTTCACTCCTATCTGGCAGAAAAGCCTTTACAAACTTAGAGTGGGGAGCAGGAATAGAGTTGTCCAGAAATCATTCCAAACCTGAAATGGTCCCATGCTCAAAGAACATTAACATGCCTAAAAGCCTCCACAACTAGAACAGTCCAGTTTTTCATTATTTAAAAGTGGCTGTCAGCAGCACTGCAGTTAGGACACAGATTCTGCCAGTACACAGTTAAAGCAACAGCAGCTAATCATGTGAAATAGCAAGACAAATGCCAGGTAATGAAAAACAAATGTCAAAGGCTTAACTGGGTGTGCAGTAAGCAAGGTATCTTGCCTCTCCAGCCACAATAGTTCTACGGGTGATTTGCAGATTGCTTTTTACAGCCATAGTCAGAGGTGGGTTTGAGTGCTGATTTAAAGTTAATTTAGGAAAATTAATAATAAGGGCACAATGATTCCCCCTCCCCCTTTCATCTTTGTTCTGCTTTTAGGAGAGATGTAAAGTGCAGGATGATTCAAACATCAACAAAGGGGGGTTGGGGGGGATCAACCCCAAAGAACAAGGAGCAAAATGTTATCAGGAAAAAGCAACATCCCTTCCATTAGTCCCCCTCCACCCTGGGCATACACAGAGGGGAAGGTTTAGAGTCCACATTCTGCTCCAACTGAAAACCAAGAGCTTACCTCCCCAATCAGTGCAGTTTACCAAATACATTTCCTTGCCTAACCCCAGGCTGTGGGGGAATTTATAGAAGGGAAGGGGTACTGGAAGCAGCAGGGAAGAAAGTAGTCAGGACTCCCCTCTAGAATCTGAGGACTTAAGATGGTGGACCCGCAGCAGCCCTACTCATCGAGCCCTTGACAAGTGCTGATGAGGAAAAGAGAAAGTCCTAGCAGGACACACAGAAACATTGCCTTCCCAAGTCCCAGTATAGTTCCAATTCATATAAGCTGAGGTCTGGCTTATGCTCTTGGGTTTTATTTAGTTACTAAAGTTTAGCTGGGGTCAGTTCTTTTGTCCAAACAGCAGAGAAACCCCAGGATGTAGAGAGGTAGGTGCGCTGAGGGACTTCTCTCAGGCTTTTCACTGTGCCATAGGTGCCCTGCCTCCAGTCCCCAGATGCATGTCCCAAATTCCCCCTCCCCCCCGCTGTGCAGCACTTACAACCACTCCCTTCCATCACTGCACCTAGACCAGACCAGACCCCTTTCAACCCATAAACCCTTTTTCCACCCACCCACCTAACTAGTACCCTGACCTCCTCATACACACAACCACCAAAACCTGTTTTCAGCTTCCAAAGTGTGCTTGTGAGCTGGGTTTTTTTTTGGGGGGGGGGGGGGGGTAGGGAGAGGGGGTAAAATAGGAAAAGTACATCAATGGATGTCAAAGCATCTGATGCATCATGAGACGTTAACACATTTCATTTTCAGACAGCCCTGCTACCCACAGTAGGTGTTGCTTTCTGATCTTTTCTGCCTTTACTCTTTAATTCTTGGGATATTTGCATAAAAGCTGGATATTTATCTCCAGATGTCACCTGCTGCTCACTCCCCACCTGAAGTCAAATAACCCTGTTTGTATCATCATGCTCATTTCCACAGCAACCAACTGTGATTTCACAGACAGGACAATGATTGCTGCAGTTGAGGAATGAGCCACAAAAGCATATTAAACTCCTTAGGAAGCCAAGATCTGGTTTTCATTAAATACCGCAAGTAATAAGAATCAAGAGAAGTAAAATGCAGGAAAGACTGGGGGACAGCACTGAATAATCCCCTGAAAGCTGGGCCTATGTACTGTCTAAGTGAGACTACATCAGGGCTGACTTGCGCTTAGCAGGACAGGGACCAAATTGCTCCTCTGTTGAGGTACAAGGCTTACAACAACAAAGATTTCCCCCCCCCCCCCATCGCTTGATTATATCCCTCTATCTCTTCCTCTAGCCAGATCTCCACTCCAGTGTGTCCACAATGCTGCCACTATTGGTATGTTTAATTATTTGCAATACAGTAGCGCCCAGAGAGGCCAATGAGATCAGAGCCCCATTGTGCTATGCACTGCACATACCCATAGTGAGAGAGGCAGTCCCTCCTATCCTAAGGAGCTCACAGTCTAAACAGACGAGGCAGAGTAAGGCTGGGAGGGAGACCAGAATCCCAGAGAAGTGGCAGATAGATTAAAAAGTCCAGCTCTGATTTCTGGTCTGTATCGTATTACTCCACTCATCAGGTTATACAAGAAACTTGGCTGATTTCTTTCTCTTTTGAAAAAAGAAAAAGTGCAGGAAATGTTTCTGACTAGAGAACAGCTTCTCTCACTGAGTCATCATTGGGTCCCACATGTTGAAAGGAAAGGCTCTGTTCTGCCCTCATTTGCACAAGTGCACTGACTTATGGAACACAGCAGAACTGGGCACCACAGGTTCCCAAGGAGGGGTGAACAGTTCTCAGAACTCCTTTCAGAACAGCTCCTTTCTTTCATGCGCCTTTTCTCCCCTGCATTTTCAGGCCCTGTAACTTGCCAACATCTGTCCTTCCAGCTGAGAAAAGGTGGTGGGAACACTACCACCTATTTCTAGGGTGCCAACTTTAAATAAACGTGACAGACAAAGGTTGGAAGGGGAAACTGAGGCATGGGGAGGTGAAATGACTTGTCCAAGATTGCACAAAAGCCATGGACTTGAACCAATATCTCCCGTCAGTCCAGTGCCCTATCCACTCACTATGATGCCTCCCCATCATCTTTCCCACCTGCCTTTCACTCTGTCACACTCTTCTCTGAGCCCCTCCAATTGTCTGTCTTACTGTTAGAAACAAGCCGTCAATGCTCTGCACCCACTCTGCCCTGACCTGTAGCTCTGCCTTCGCTTCTGTCACATTCCTCCCTTTGGCCAGCTATCACCACCTTCTCCAGGCCCCCTATACCCAGAACCCCTCCTATCCAGTTGTCTTCCATCCTGTCCGCAGTCAAGTCTCACTCTACCATATTGCCTAGGAATTCATAACTAAAGGAAGAGCCTGAATGAGGAGCTGGGAGGTCTACTTACTGTAACCCTGAGCCTCTCTCATCCTACCCCCTCCCCACCGTTTGTTACTCCGACTTGCTGCAGCACAGCTAAAATTAGACTGGATGTTCTTTGGGGCAGAAACCAAGTGTCTTGTTGTGGGTGACTCCTAGCACACCAGTGGGTGCTGCCAATAGAATAAAGCTGGAAAGAAAGTGGGCTTGGCCTGGGGAAATGACGGGGGAGGAGGAGAGAAAGGGTAAGAGCTTTGACAATATTGGCAAATGTGGGGGGGGGGGGCACTTTATGGGATCCTCCCACTTACACCAACTTTAAGATCCTTCCCAGCCTCCAGACAACCAGGCTGCCCTGTTTTACTGCAGTGTGCCCCCACCCACCCATAGCCCTAAGAGCGCGGCTCAGATCCCAGCTGAATCTGAGCTAGACCCCAGCATGGAGCTTTCCAGTTCAAATATTTTACGTTCTTCCATGAGATGGAGTCTGTAGGGATGCAACCCCCCCTAAAAATTTGGAAAGACTACACTTGCTGCCACCACAGGTGCCTTCTAGTGCATGGGTGTGTGGAGAGGGCAAGGCAGGGCTCACATACAGAGGTCTGCAGCAGCTTAGCTTGGTTTTAAAGTCACTGAGCCAAACACGTATCTCGTGTAGGCCCCCAAGTTGCCAAACCAGGAAAAGCCAGGCATTCAAAGGAGCACATTTGTGTTAGAAATGTACAAAGTGTAATTTAGTTTCAAGCTCTGAGCTTTCCCTTACCTCGCTCTACTGGGCATGCTAGGATTCCTGTGCAATCTCCTGCCAGCTAGGTACAGAATTCCCCTGCTGAATTTAAAACAGGTTGAACAAGTTCAACAGCAACCGCATGAGAGAACACAGGATTTCACATTCCCAGCTTCTTAAAGAAGCACTGGCACGATTGGTGGAGCCCAAAATCTCATCGCTTACCCTTTCACAGCAGCCCAGGCCTCTTCTGCTCCCCCTCCCTCCCAGAGAGTGGTTTTCCCCCGCTCTCCTCTGATATAAAACCAGTTGCAGCATTCCAGCACTCGCACTCAGCTATGCACAATGCAAGAATCATAATTGCGCTAAGGAAACGGATCCATTTCAGGCTTCCCATGGGTCTTATCGGAGAGGCAGGAATATTTTTGGAAGTTATTTTTTACATCAGCCATCCCCAGTGCGCCTCGATTTCATCAGTCCTGCTATACTTTTGGAGGCTATAACTGGTGCAATGAAGAACCATGGTAGGGCTGCAGCAGATCCACAACTTCAACTAGTTTGTTGGCCTGCAATTGTCTTGCCTGCTTATTATTCGCCTCAAGAAGGGGCAGAGGGTGGCTTTAAAAAAAAAAAAGGCAACTCAGAAATGGCCCAGAGGAAATGCAGACCAGTTATTCTGGGATCTGCAGCCTGCCATGCCTCCCTGTGTTGTTTCCCTGTAAGAAATTACTTTTGGGAAGGCAGCTACATTTGTGCATCAAAGCACAACACAACTATTGTGTACATTAGCATACATGAGGGGTCACTAACCCCAACAGAATGTGAACGTTATAAAGTGTCTTCCATCACCACTGACTCAGCACAAGGGGCTGTCACCTTTCAGAGCACAGTCTCTTCTCAGGCTGTAGTAGTGATTTACTAGCCACTAAAGAGAGAGAAGCACAATACTCATCTGGCCCCACAGAGTGAAGGCATGGGTTCACAACAGAGCACAGAAGTTTGTTACGTAACTCCCCCAAACAAAATAACTTTGCACTGTCTTATCCAAGAATCTAACACCATTTTATAAACACTCATTTTCACAGTATTCCTGTAAGACTGGTAAATATTGCCCCCATTTTACATGAGGAAACTGAGGCACAAGAGAGGAGGTGACTTCCTCAAGATCACCTAATGTGGAAGAACTGGGAATAGAACTCTGGAGTCCGGCTATAGCTAATTCCACACTAGTCACACTAGGCCACTAGTTGGACTCATCGGGGATTGGGAAGGGGATTCCTAAGCCGGGTTTTAAAAGCTCACTACACGATGACTGTCCCCACACTTAGCAATCCTTTCCAAACCCACTTCTTTGGCATGGTATCAGGGGTTCTTTGTTTTGTTTTAAAAGTAACAGTAAGGTATTAAATCTGCCTATGTCCCTGATCCTACAAACACTTAATGTCAAGATTGGATATCTTTCAGAAAAGATATGCGCTAGCTCAGCTGGAAGTTATAGGCTTGATCCAGGAATCACTGGGTGAAATTCTATGGCATGCGTTGGGCAGGAGTCCTGATTACATGATCATAACCACCTCTTCTTGCCTTAAAATCTATGAACTCTAAGCAGAAGCAGTCCCCTGGAAGAGAGAGGAAGGATGGTCCAGTGACTAGGATGCTACTAACCTAGGACTTGGGAGCTCTGGGTTAATTCATTGCTTAACCACACACTTCCTGTGTGAACTTGGGCAAGTCACATAGCCTCTCTCTGTCTCAGTTCCCCATCTGGGACAATAGCACTGCCCTACCTCACAGGGGTGCTGTGAAGATATATACATTAAACATCATGAGGTGATCCAATATTATGGTGAGATGGGGTGAGGGGGAGAACAGGTAAGTACCTGAGAGAGATGGAGATTGACTGCAATGGAAGTCAATAGGACGACTTGACGTCAATGCAATTCTTTTTGGGTTTTAAATTAATCATATGCATTAGCATTTGCAAAATCTGGGCCTGTACAATTAGAGAGTTAAATTACATTCTGACATTTACTGGAAGCCAAACCTACCTCAGCTGTTACATTCCTTCCTCTTCTCCCACACAATGCAAAAAACTGAAGTTACTCTATTTTTTTCCACTCAGTTTTATTATAAAAATCAACATTTCATTTGTTACAACTCAGTTGATAGTAATAATTGAAAAGGGATTTTTGTACAAGGTTTATATACAGCTTAAAAGTAAAGCACTTTATTTTACAAAAAAAAAGTTAGTGAATGAGTGGATAGGGCTGACCAAATGTTGGCCATTATAATATAAATACATCCTTGCAAAGCACCATCGTACCAAAGTTGATGAACAAGAGACACCAGCTGGCTTTAAGACAATGACAAACAGTGATTAAAGCTTACAAAAAAGGATAAAAACAAATAAAAATAAAAAGATTTAAAATCTGAAAGCAGCACCAGATCCTTCACTTGCAAACAAGGCTTGTTCAGCTTAAGCCTGGTGGTATCCTCTTTACAAAAGATGCTTCTCTTTTCCCTTCTTGACTCTTAACAGTTTAGCTTAAGGCTACAGCTGCCTTAATGAGTCTTTCCCAGCTTTTCTTCATTTAAAAGATGGGGAAGTATGCAGGATAGCTCTTCAACAATCCCACCCCGCCAGGGTACTTTACTAAGATAACTTCTGGATGGAATCTAGTTGGCAATTGTGCCCTGCATAACTTTGGAGCTGGATTTCCCAGCTCCAATTAATTTTGCTTTAGCATCATTCAGAATCCATCAAGGTTTTCTTCCCTTATTTAAAAAATTACTAAAGAAATTTGCCCAACATTCTACAATTTCCAATAGCATTTGAACCATTAATGCTTAAAAAAAAGTTGAAATATTGTGTGCCTGCCTTGTACTTACTAGCTACAAGAACTATTCCTAATTCATTTTATTTATGCATACTCCACGTGGCAAATAAATTGAGGCTTACGTTTCAAGTGAAATTCCCCCAAAAGCAAGAAAATTCCAGGGTTAGAAAACCTGCTTTGCACAATAATTTAAAAATTACTTTTGCATTCAATAATCAGTAACACATTTACTGATTCTTTCTGGTAGAGGTAATCCACTATTTTTACATGGTGTGTGCAGAAAACAGAGATTCTGCCCGTAACTACGTCATGTGACCTTCACACTAGGGACAAATGTGACATGGAAAGTAACTGATTACTTTTCAGAATGAAATTTTTGAACTGCACCAACTGATCCAGGAATTTCAATTTTAGCATTTCCCTCTAGAATAGGAAAACTTAAAATTCATTCAGGTAATGTCTATCAAGCTGATAAGACTGGAAATACTCACGATAGTTGCCTTAAAAATAAAATTTAGATAGATTGGACATATTCAAAGAAGGGGGGGGGCAATAAAGCAGAACTCAGTTCGGGTGTGTAATTCATGCAATGGACCACTGATAGAAAGCATTCATCATAAAGGTAGGGGTAATGTACAACTTAGAGACCAGAAACCCAACCATCACCAAAACCCAACAATGCAGGAAATGAGATATTCTTCATGCGCCAGCAACGGAGTGTAATATCTGCTGGTACCAAGCAGCTTAAAGGTACACTCATTTATCAGTAAGTGAGGCCTGACAGACTGATTTCCGTGTAGCTGTAAAATACACAGAAAATTCTTACTAATTTGCATTAATTATCAAACTAATGATAATATATCACATAATGGAATTTTTCCTTTTTATTATCAAGTATGACAGAGCATTAGCTTCTTGTAGATATAGTAGTAAATGTTCTGTAGTATGTTCTGTAGATGCAATAAAGTCTAGGTAATATGAGAACACTACAAGCTGCCATTAGCTCTTTGCAGAGAGGCAGGGTGAGCCTTCTGGATTATTAATTATTATTGGTGGGAGTGGGGGAGGAGAAAGTTATTGGCTCTGTTGATCAGGCATCTTCACATTAGCAAAGCTCTGTGTACACACAAACAGAGTTATATTTGGGATTTAGAACACAGGAAATAGTAAATTACAGATCCCACAGCAAATCTCATCCTTTGGTATAAATTGGTTCAACTGCAACTTCTATATTACCAAGTTTCATTTAATGCCTTAATATGTATGTAGGTAGGCAGCTTGGCTGAATTTTGGATTCACGGAAACTAGAATTTTAAGGTTTTAAAATGCTATCAGTAGGAAATAGAATTAAAATGTCCCATCAAAGTAGTTCTTTGCATATAAATCTCCTGGCTTTTAAAAATATGAGGAAAAAAACCCATGTATGTTCCTTTTAGCATGCAACAGGATATGGCAGGTATACATTTGGAGAACCACAATTCAAACATGCAAAGCTACAGATAAGTGTAGTGACCAGAATGTACACCTAGGGAAAATTATACCCATGTTTACTGAAATGGGCTATGTGGTTTTTAAAAAGCTATACCTTTCCCTGCTCCCTCCAATTCAACAAGATGAATTTATTTCCATGTGCAGATATTCAGCTACAGACATTCTGATGCACAGGCAGGATAAATTACACATGGTGCACTTGAGGAAAATGCCCCACTGTATATGGCTCTGATTCAGGAAGGCACTTAAGAGAGCCTAAATTTAAGCATGCATGTCAATGGGACTACTTACGTGCATGCTTAATTTTCAGTATTGAAGCACCTTGCTGACTTGAAGCCAATGTTCAGTGGACTTAAAACTTCATTTCTCAGTCAATTTCAAAGTAGCAAAGCGCATGCTCCCTTATGTGGGATTAGAGACAGCACAAGAAATGTCTGGTTGATGGGAAAGGAAGAGAGAGAGATTGTTCAGTCTCTCTGTCAAATCAGTCCTTGGCTTATCCACCAGGAATGTTCCAACAAGGACGTTTTTGTAGTATGGACATCTACTTAATGGGAACTTCCTTAATCTTAAATCAATTTAAGATTTCCACTTTAGATTCATGTCAAATATCTATGATTGCAAATGTAGGTCTCAACTTTTCCAGCAAAATTCTTTGGTAAATCGGAACAGGAAAAGGAGCTCATCTCCCCAGTTGGTCTTCATCATCTGACAGTCCCCCCCACCCCCCCCCCCCATTAAAATAAAAGCAGCAGCAGCATATTTAAGTACATGCTGCACACAGTGAGAGCCACAGTTCAAATACATTTGGTCAAATTCTGCATTGACTTAAGTTCTCCCTCCCCCGCCCCGCTATTGACTTCAATGGAGTTGTATCTGGGTGCGAATACAAAATCTGGGCATTACTGTCCAAAGCCAGAGAGCTAATTCTTCTAAAACAAATCCCTCCAGTTGTCAAGTTTAACAAGCATGTTATCTGTAGAAAGTCCTTGTAAAAAGTCAGTCTCAAAGAGACAGTCTGACGCTCCCCGTAAGAGGATACCACAGCTTAAGTTGAACCACCTCAGAGTTTTTCAGACAAACAAATTGGCACACTGAAGCATTCTGCAAGTAGAGACCATTGACATCGCAGTACAAGCACTTGGACTGAGATATAACAATGCAATATTCTTCTGAGTTCATTAGTGCAAGTTTCCACATGTGAACCCCACACGGAATGCTGCACATTTAAAAATGTAAACAATGTAGAAGTCTCAATGCTGATCAGCACCCCAGCCTCTGCTCACCCTCTCCCGCTCTTCATATAAATGGATTGGATTTCCCTTTATAGCTCACAATACCTTCAATATCCATCCTACTGGAGACCACAAGCAAGTTTCTTCACCAACAGGAAGAGCCAAAACTTTCTTAGGTACCTAGAAGACAGCTCAAGGTATCAGCTGGGTTAATGTTTATGCAAAAGTTAGTGCACCTGACCCAAAGGTCAATTCCAATTGTCTGAGGATCATTCAGAATTTTTTTTTAAATACTTTGCTCAAAAGCTTCCTTGGATATCTTCAATTATTAGAAAGGTAAAGCAAGAATGCCAAACTTCATGGTTTCCCTTAAAGCTGAAACCGAAAGAGGCTCCAACAGTCGAGCTGAAATGCAGCACGGGCAAGAATCACTCAAAACTTCATGAAAAGTATGGGATTTAAAACTAGAATGTTTTTAGCCCGCATCTCTTAGTAGAAACTGACTTTAACAGAGCAGTCAACCCATCTGGCCCTTATGAAGAGTTATTACACCAATGCTGAGCCCCAGTACCTCAATGCAGGAGTCCCTCAGTATCCTTTGTGAGGAGAGGTAAGATTTAGGGTCTGAACTTTGGAGGTGCTCCTGAAACTCCATTAAAAGCCAATGGAAATAGCAGATTGGTAACACATCCCCAGATCAGATCCATTGTGAGCTCCACTTGTTCAGGCTGTTGAACTCAAACACTGCACTGGAGTCAGGAAGAGTTAAGAAGATCATATGTTGCTCTTCAGTTCATGCAAACTGTTTTTAAAATGAATGCATACTATCCCTTTCTAATTGCCAAAGAAGCTAAGGAGATACAAAAATACAGGATGCTAATATAAAGTGATTTGGTTCAGAATCTCTTAAAATCTGACATTCACAGTGGTTAATACTAAAGTATTAACGCATGCCACGCAAAAGAGGAGGTATGTAGAAATCATACGGAGAAGACCGGCTTACCTAACATGAACACAGCATGAACAGTTAATACAGTAGGGGAAACATTTCTAATGATCAAAATTCCATTTCTTATAGATTGTGTCCCATCCTCCCATCGACAATGTTTAAATGCTTCCTTACTAGGAAATAATATAAATATATATATATATAAATGATTTGTATACTGTGATATTAACTATACACTGAAAGTATTGCAAGGAAACAGGATTCATTTACAGTAAAACTAGTAATTATGGTTAAATTTATAGTTTATAAATATGTTGTCTATATTATATGTGGTATAAAAATACTTGACATTTTGTGGGCACTAAATCAAAACAATTTTTAAGGGACTAAAACGATTCAGGTATATCCATATTACCCTTGTCGATTACATGAGAATTGGGCTGACCTGGTACAAAATGGAACCCTACAGTATCAGCTGAATAAAGAAACCCAAAGCATAACCTGGCACTGCAACACAAGGCTAATAAAAAACAGAGGATGAATTTTCATTAGCCCAATTCTAGAAGTACTTTAAACAAAGAAATTTGATTTAACAAAATGGCTCTGGGGGGGAAAGCAGAGGATGCAGGGGTGGAAAATGCAAAACAAATTAAAGACATTTTTAAAAGTGTACCCAACAAAATTATTGAACTTCTAGAAATGGAGAAAGTTTTAAAATGGGGGGAGTGATGCAAATGTAGGCGAAAAAAATTCAGATGCATTTTAATTTTTAAAAAGTGTGTGACAATATTTTCTAATATTTCATTATATTTGCACACACATATATAATAAAATATTATAACACATATAGTCACTGCTATGATTGCTGTATTCCTGTAGAAAACAAAGCCCTTTGTGTAAGGTTAATATCTGTCCTGACTGTTTCTTCAAGTTTAACTTTCATTGCTGGCCCTCCATAGTTAATGTAGAGGTTATTTGGCTACTTCCAAGTATCTATGGTATGCTGCTCTGAGACGGACTTCTTTTTTAAACTTTTTTGGTATTGACGAACCCCACACTTTGCCTCACTGGACAGTGACGCGTCCTGGTCCTTCCATTTTCTCATGTGCTCGGTCACTTCACTGGATTAAGGCATGGTTTTTTTGTTTCGTTTGCAAAAATAAAAATTTTGTACAAATTTCTATTCTTTTATACAAAAATTTCTTCTTATGGCACAAGCAGCAGATGCTGTTTAAGAAAATATATAAATATCCTTTTTTCTTCTGTACAAATACCTCCAGTATTCCCCACCCCATTTCATAACTTTTAACTGTACACTGTCCTGCCTCCTCCCTCTCCAATAGCTCCCTCCCCCCTCCCTGGTATGGACAATTTGTATTTACACTTTTGTAGTGGAGGAAGTTAAGGAAGGGGGCGGAGGGGCCCTCATGAGGAGTCCGTGCAGGGGGATGGAGGCGGCGGGTAGAGGTGATGGGAATAGCTCCGTTCTGTGTATGGGGAGGGCGGACAGCTTTCATAGTTCTCCTCTGCCGAGAGGTACTGGCTCCTTGGCGTCGGTGGAGGGGGCACGGGCTCGGAATCATAGTTCAAATCACTGGTGTAGCCCTTAGTCACTGCTGTTGTGACCCGCCGGCTGGGGGCGTAGTCGCTGTCACAAACGTCTGTGCTGCAGGGCGTGGTGGGAGGTGCAAAATGCCGGTAGCTGTATGGCCTGTAGCTATGTAAGGAAATTCATAGCAAAGATGTCAGCACTTAGAGAAACTATAAGCCAAAGAGTCAGATAACAGAACACAGGACAGCTGTACTGCCTCAAAGGGAATGCTTATTAGCAGAGCTGTGATTTTTCAGAGTACTGGCAGCTCCAAAACGAGGCCCAAAAACCCCAACCCCACCTGTCTGGGCACAACCATCCCAAAATTTTTCAGAATTTTCGCAAATGGAAAAGCTGGAAATTAATTCATTTCATGTCAAAAGAAATGTTTTGTTTCACTTTTGGGCATCTACTTTTCTTGTCTAAATAAAAGCAAAGGAAATGGAAAGCTACATTAACAAGAGGACTTAATGTGCCATTCACAAAACCAAGGAGGAGGGGCTGGTGATGGAGGTACAGCTGGTGGTGCCCCAGCTTATACCCAATAGCCTAGTGGTTAGGGCAGTCACCTGGGATGTGGAAGAGCCAGGTTCCAGTCCCTGCTTCAGAGCAGGGACTGGAACCCAGGTCTCCCCTCCACCTCTGCCTTGTTTTTGTGAATGGTGTCCAAGTCCCCTAGAGAATCTAGCCAAAAAAATTGAAATGTTTCTTTTCAGAAATGTCAAAACAAACAGTTTTGACATCTTAATTTTTTTTCTTCAACTGAAACCACTTGCCAAAATCAGCATCAATTCATTAAATGTTTCAGTTGACCTGAGTCTGCATTTCTCAGCAAAAAATTTCAAATTTTTGCTCAGTCAAAATATGTTGCCCAGCTCCACTAATTAGCCATCAGCTTGGTCTAGACATCACAAAGCCTCAACCCTGGTCAAACAGGTACAAAAGGGGTGGGATTTGGGGGGTTTTAGAGGTTGGGGGAAACCAGAGTGTGTGGAGTAGATGTTCTATTTCCAGTATCCTCTGTTGATTAATTCGGCACTGGATCAGAGTCCACAGACAGAGAAGCTAGCTCATGTGACTGTTTTACTGCAGCCAGGAGAATCGTCTCCCTGAGCAGCTACTGTAGCTGCAGTTCCCATGTGCTGCTATCAGAAAGAAGTTCTGAAGTGGGTGCAAGAAAAGAATCAAGTTGCACATATAGAGGAGAGCGACTTCTATTGCCCAAGACACTGAGGCTGTAGCAGCCACTATTGTCAGCACCTCTGCCCCAAAATCAAGATGGCCTATTTCTCTAGGTCAGTGATTCTCAACCTTTCCAGATGACTGTACCCCTTTCAGGAGTCTGATTGATCTTGCGTACTCCCAAGTTTCACTTCACTTAAAAACAGACATAAAAATACAAAAGTGTGACAGCACAATACTACTGAAAAATTGCTTCATTGCTCATTTTGTCTGTATGAAATTTTAGTTCGTACTGATTTCGCTAGTGCATTTTATGTAGCTTACTGTAAACTAGGCAAATATCTAGAGGAGTTGATGTACCCCCTGGAAGATCTCTGTGTACCCCCAGTGGTACACACCCCTGGGTTGAAAACCACTGCTCGAGGTAATTGTCAGAATGTGAGGAAAGACAAGATGATCAGAAGCAGCAATAGGATATATTTTTGACTGGGAGAGAAAGTTCTAGAAACATCAAACCCAGCACCACATGCTCAGTATCATTAATGAGATTCAAATGTCACATCAGCTAACAGTGATCAGAATTATCGAAGCTGGTGCCAAGCTTTGATGTTGGTTTGCTTTCTAAGTTGCCAGTCCCTTTTATAGAGTTTTCATAAGGCCAGAAGGGACCACGAGTCTGACCTTCTGCAGAACACTGGCCATATCTTCTGTTAAAGGAGAATACATGATTTTTGAGCCCCAATAATTTATTATCCACAAGCCCATTACAGAGAACTTATTTCTGACAGAGATACACAACTCCCTCTGGTAGTCAACCAGTGCTGCTTGTGTGTCTGGGGTGGGGTGGGGTGGGGTAGTGTAGGGGGGCACGGCCTATAGACTTGGAAAGGTGCTCCTTTTCTTTCATTTGTGGTAAAAACCCAAATAAATTAAAACATAAAATTATTACAGCAAAGAGACTAAACGTCCATCTTCGGGGGAAGGGGAGGGTGTGCATTAACATTACATTAAATAAAAACAATGGGCAAAAGCTTACAAGTCTATAAACAACAACAACAACAAGTGAAATAGGCCATAGTTTAAAAAGGGAGAAAAAAGGAAATATGTAAAAGTTTAACAGTGAAACCCCCCTTTAGCCTCCCCCCCGACCCAAAACAACAAAAAACAAATAGGAAGAGGGTTAAAAAAGGATTTAAAAATTTAAATATAAATACATATTAAAAAAAAAAAAATCAGAAACACCTCATTGTGGAATCAGAAATAATTATGTTGTGCACAAGCTAGGCTATGTATCCACGGTATCTATACAACATTAGTCTCTCTTCTTCCTTTCCTAGGATTTGCTTGTCATCTTTCTCAAGATGGCAAGGCCCAAATGATATATTGTGTGCCAAACAAATTATTCATGCAGGAAACTTAAAATAGCATAAGACATACTCTTCTAGAGTGAATGGCTCTCTCACTATCTTTCTGGTGTAAATGATTTTCAGTAATAAAAGTAATGGGACACCAAGCTTATGCAAAACTTAAATAAATAAGTTTTGGACAAAAACTGAGTGATGTCCCTCAATGACACACATTTGAGAGGAACACTGCTAACATACTTGTTGCATTTTGTCTTAAATTTTTGGCCCCAATCCTTCAAACACTTATGCACATGCTTCAGTGGGACTACCTTTTCAGGGCCAACATACCAAGCAGATCGGACCTGGGGTAAAGATCTGCCAACTGAATGCTGAAGGCCTCTCACAGTCCAAGTACAACTTCCTGGAGAAAATGGTGAAGATGACCAACATCGATGTTCTCACCCATGTTGCAAATGAAAAAAAGACCCGTTGCTACAAAATCCATGGCTATAAACTCATAGCCAGCAATTACCACCCAAAATGGAGGCTGGCAATTTACATCAAGCAGGAGATCAACAAATATGTGGTTCTACCTCCTACATTGCACAAACTACCACCATCTCTGTGCGCATCGGCAAGCTAACCATCATCAATGTATATAAACCACCTGGTACACCATGGCCTCAACCAGCTCTGCAGAAGGTGCAGGACCTTGCTTATTTGTGGGCAGCTTTAAGTCACTACACACAATGAGGCTATGCTGCAAACAATCTTCCAGGCGAAGAACTGACACACTGGACTACAGCAAATGATATACGCCTCCTTTTTGATGCAAAACAGGAGGTCACTTTCCACTCTGCAAGATGGGGCAGAGGATATTGCCCTGACCTGACGTTCATCTCTAAAGAGGATACAGGGCACACCAACACCTATATGCCATGGATCATCCTCAGTGACTTCCTGAACACTCAGGACAGACCCATAATGGAATTCAAATCCCAGTTCTCTACCCAAAACTAGCGCCAGGCTGGAACTTTAAAAAAGCAGACTGGGCCACTTTCACTATGATTGTGGAAAACACCATCTCCCGCATTCCCCCTTTTGACCATTTTACTGCACTCCTAATCTCTGCCATGAAGAACAACATTCTCTGGGGACACAGGTATACTCCCAGCTGGACTGCAAAGAGCCACAAGCTCCTCCACAAATATGATGAGCGTAAAGACCTAAAAACTGGAAACGCCCTCCTGGTGTCACGGGATGCAGTAAGGCAGAAATGGTGGCTTGAATGCGTAGAAGGTCTAAACTTCACACGCTGGAGCAGACATGGCTGGAACATTTGGGGGCTGCAAATCCAACGCATGCTATTAGGCCACAGGTGAAAGCCAATGCCATCGCTGCTAAATGTTTGTGGACTTCAAAACAGCCAGCGAACAGACAGTAGTGCAGACAAGTCGAGCATCAGCTTCAGCTGATGATGTTCACAGGTGCTGCACTGTCCCAACGGTCTGGGCCATTCAGAAGTAAGGAGATCGATACTGCCAATGCAGCCACGAAACTGGGAAAAGCAGCAGGAAAAGATCGTATCTATCCTGAGTTTTTATATAACGTGGATCCACTGGCATGGAAATGGATGATGCAGCTTTTCACCAACATCCTGGTGACTGGTGAAATCCCCCAAGTGTGGAGAGAATCCAAGGTCATTTTCTAAAGCCTCTGCTGTGTGTATTAGCAAACATGGAACTTCCAGCTATCAGTTGAGATAGGGCTACGGCACGAGAACTTAGATGCACCAAAGATTACCCAGAACTTCCCATCTAGCAGGTTATGGATAACATATCCTAACATCAAGTGAAATCGCGAAAACCACTGTGGACCACACATGACCACCTCATGTCTCTGGATCTAGCCAGGGAATGGCAAAGTATCTGGACCGTATCTACCGTTCCAAACAAACACATTCACACTGACCCAACAAGCCGCCCTTTTAGTTTTGACCCGCCATGCGAACTTTGGACCACACTTAACTGCATCCGAACCACCCATGGGAGACGTGGCTACTAGATTAACAAAGACTCCCCATCACGCGACTATGCCGAGAACATCCAAACTATCAATCGCATCATAGCGCAGCCCCCCAAATATGGATTCAAAGGTAAACTGGATGATATCCATAATATCATGGGGGAGGGGAGGTTGAAATGGCTTATGGATCTACCACTGCATCTATAGCATGTTGCTCTGCAGATGGCATGTGCGAGACAGAGAGAGTAGGACTATGCATGTGATTAAAATTAAGCATCTGTATAACTGTTTGCAGGATCAGGGCCTTAGATTGTAAACTCTTTAGGGCAAGGACTGTCTTTTATTCTACGTTTGTACAGCACTTAGTACAATGAGGCTTTGATTCCAATTGAGGCTACTGTACTAAAAAATTACCTGTAGGATCTATGAGTGGAAGGACTGTTTGAAGAATAACCAAATTCCATGGTGTAATGTGAGCGTTCAGTAGCTGGTGATGGCGGAGGGTTCAAAATCTAAAAAAAAAAATAAAAATAAAGAGGCATCTTTTTAAACAGCCACAAAAAAACTTAAAGAGGAAGAAAAAATTAAATACAGCCATGATGCTATTCCTACCCAATATTAAAGAAAACACTAGTGTGTAGTTCATGCATTTCCTTCTTGTTAAGGCAAAGCTCAGTACTGTACCTAGACAAAGCCATGGCCCCTTCCCAGCATAAATTCCTCTCTATAATCTCAACATCCTGCGAACCTCGCTTGTATCCATTTCCATCTAGGCTATCACTAAGCTTGCCTCCTAAGCAGCTGACTACTGTTGCTATTTTGAAGCACTTAATGCTGAAAAGTAAACCCAAACCAGGCAATTCAAGACTAGATTGTCATCAGATATACCGCTATCCTAGGCAAACTGACGGATGACTGCCACAACCAGCTCGCTGTTTCCAGTATTGTTATTTTGCTGCCCCTTGTTCTTTATATGGCTGAATGGATTCTGACTCTTAGAGGAAAGAGGATATTTCAACTGTAGTGAAATAAATATCCTAGGGGGAGTAAGTTATGAGGCTTCCGACATCATGGTCAGCAGTTCAAATTCAGCCCACATTGATAACAATTCAATTTATCACCACCTGATGGGCTGTTTTGTGTGTTATATATGAAGTAGTTGGTAGTATCAGTTGCTACTGGAGGACAAGATTACTTAGGATCTAGACTCTAAAGTCTTTTGGGCATGAACCGTCTTTCTGTTCTGTGTTCTAACACAATGGGGTCCTGGTCCATGACTGCAGCTCCTAGGCGCTACGTTAACAGCATGAAAGCCACCATTGCAACTGGTTCTCCTGCAAGGACTGTGGATAGTAGACTCCCCTTTAGCGAGGATCCCTCCGTGCCAAATTGGAGGTGCCGCAGTGGCGTCAAAGGGGAGAAGTTTTTTCTGCCTGTGCTGTATCTGTTCTATAGTTTAGGGCTTTTACAGTCTCTAGGTCAATCAGTCCAACACCTTTCACCAGCACTAAATCTACTAACTTTTTTAGTTTAGCAAGACATTCCTCTGCAGCTTTGGAAGAGGGCATGCTGTACACACACATTTCCTTCCAGTTCACCCGCTCCATATTCAACCAACCAACCAGATTTGTTAGACTAGAAATCCAAAACAAAACCCTTGCCAAACAGCTAACCCCAGACATGCGTGCTGCTGCTGGACTGAAGGATACCCACGCATGGAAGTGCGACTTACTGGAGGGAAGTAAGTGCCCTTGGTGCTCGAAGAACTACTGGAGGATGCCCCCGTGACATGGGCTCTGTCGTAGGGAGGGCCGCTACTTCCGGCCATAATGCTGAGGGAGCTGATCACAGATTTACCACGAGACATTCCTAAAGAAGATGACAGACAGTATGTACATCAGTATTAAAATCTTTAAAGCAAAACTGAAGAAGGGATGGGGTTAAAGCTAAAATCTCTCTACAGGATACAGGCACTATAAACACATGACTCAAAAAATAAATAAAAAATAAAGCTGTCTGCATTAAACAATCCTAGTCTCCTTGAAGGAAAAGCAAAATGAAGTTACTCAGGGGATAAACATGTTGGCTTAACATTCTAGCCACTGAACTCAGGAACCTGGCACGGGGCTGCATGAAAGCTTGTGCAAAGAGAAATGGATTCCTTTCACTTGAATGGCTTTGAAAGGCTTAAGAGAGAAGGCACTTCAGCACTCTCTCTATACTCAAGAATAAAACATTAAACTGATTTTGCCTGTCTCATGCGTGCGAGAGGAAAGAGATTTTGTTCTTTCTTTTCCACATAGTGAGTTTTTGCAACAAAGTGAAAGGAGACTAGGAGGGAGGTCTGGCAGAAGGGGAAGATGCATGTGAATGCATTCCGGACTACAGCGAAAATTCTGCTCAAAGCTCCCTCTTATGAAAAGCAGCTCATTACAGGAAGGCAAAAGGGGCTGATGCATTGATATAACGCCATAACAGGTTTGCAAAAAGCATTTACAGGTACCTCTTTTGCTCCAGTTAGATCAAAATAAAGCAGCAAGAGTATGGATTTTATTAAAAAGACTTGGCACTGACTAATGACAGCTCATTATTTATAAAGAAACAGATACAGGAGTCATGCACATTAATTAAGACTAAATGCACTTTTGTGACCAGCCTTAGTTTCGTATCTCATCGGATAGATAAGGTTACAACATATGGCTGCTGTTTGCATAATGCTGTTTAAAAGGGTTTACAGAAATGAGGCCATAATTACTCCTGGTCATTAAAGATCCCGCAGAACTCTCCTTAAGCACACAATACAGGACATTTGTCCCCGAGACAGGGCAATTCCCAATCAACATGAGTGACTATACTCCATCTAAATTCCTGTTGATTTAATTCTATTTCCTGAGCCTACACTGCTGTGTAGAATTGTTGGTGCCATTACACTGGCCCCAGAAGAGGATGAATTTCAGTAGTAAAAGAAGTGATCCCCAGGTATGGGTATATACAGTTACCAGTAGTTCTGCTTCTTGTGGATGACTCTGTTAGAAATCAAACAACTGAGTAATACAATTTAGAGGGTTAAATCCTGTCTTCCGAGGGGCAGGTGCCCAGAATTATGTACCTGGTACAAACACCTACTTTGCTGGTGAGCATGCGCAGGAGCATGCATTATAACTATATAGTGCCATTAAGAGGCAGGATAAGGAAACCAGTGTAGTTTTAAAATGCTTAGACATCTTGTTACTTACCTGGGAGAGACCCTGACAGAGAGCTTGGGTGAGGCACATAACCAAGTGGTACGGAGGCTGGTCCATGCACCACATAGTCATTAGTCATTGTTTCCCCATCCCCCTTCATGCGTGGGCACAGCACCCTCTGGCAGATAAAGTACATTGCTCCAACCACAAAAACAGTGAGGATCACTCCAATGATTGAGCCTATGGTATTGTTGGCTTGTGGTGCTGGCTCCTCTGTTGTGTCTAAATGAGGAGAAGGGAAATCAGATTCTGTAACTTACTTTGTTAGGTCCAACCACTTCAGACATGCTAAGATTAGCATTCATGCCACTCTCCCCAAAACAAAAACTGGAAGTCTATGCTACTGAGCTTCCAAGCCACTTACAACAGCCTTCTAATTAAACATGCAGCGTGAACAAACGCCCACTAGGATGACATTTTTACCTGCAATTAAAGACAGCTACTTTTCACATTTGACCTAAGTAGCATATGAACCTAGGGCAAAAGCCAGTGTTCTAATTAATACCATTAACTCCCACTCCTCTGCTTCATGGCCCAGCATTCACTGATGCTAAATAGGAGAACCATGGAAGCAATGATCAACTGTGTCTTGTGGCATTTCTAAAGACACCTAACCTGCCCCATGTGCACTTCCCATTGATGGTAACAGCTACATCTGATCATCTGTCCTAGAAGTATCATCTCTGCAAGGCAGTGCCACCCTGAATTGTTATTACAAGCCCATCAGCAGTCAGACAGGGATACCATTCCTGAAGGTACTGGACCGTAAGCAGTGATATTTCCCAGAACAATGGACAACAACCTGACTATGCCTTGAGAATCTGTGAAGACAAGCAGGTATCAAAGCATTTACCTATTCTATTCAGTGTCTTATATCACACCTATCTCCATGGTATCTAAGTGGCTACTCTTCAATCCACATATCCTTGTTCCCTGAAGTCTGCACCAACCCTTTAACCAATCTCTTTGGCTCCCATATTTTTTCATCTCTGTAGATTCATTAGATAAGACCCTGTCCACATTGGAAGCAGAACAGAACTAGCTACAAACTTATCCCAGTGAATACATTGACCTAACTTCCCTCCTCCCTCATTACAAAGAATAGAGAAGATAGGAAATGGGCTCAGGTCAGTGTAACATGCTGTATGTGCACGTTTGTGATCGTGCCTTCTGGCATCTGGCCCACAGGGAGGATAAGGCACCTACTATTACTGCCAACAAAGGGAGATCTCATTTATCTCTGAAGTAGATTTAGGAGCTAAAGAATTAGGGGTCATTCTGGGTTTACATTTGTGTGTTTTTATTCATTAATTGTGTCTGTTATGTGCAGTACATCAATTGGTTACAATAGGTGAGGAGATTTCCCATTTAATATTTCTAATAATGTAACAATGATGCCAGTGAACTTTAAGGCTGAAATCTATTCTGTTTGGTGTGTAGCTTTTTTTCTAGGGCCCTGGAAGATTTCAAGGCAGGCACGCCCAAAGGATATTATATTCTATAAACCATAATCTGCAACTATAAACCAAGAAGAGAATTACATAGGCTTTAGGCACAAAGGAAACTTTTTAGCATATTTCTATGTGCAGAGACAGGAGCACTCCTAAGGTTCTTAAAGTACCTCTTGTGAATTCTATGGCTGAGAGAACCATGAAGCAGAGCAGAATGGTTACAACAGCCTCAGGACATTTTGAAGAGATTCTTATACCACAGAAGAATGCTTCCATCCATGCATACAAACATATTATTAAGCAAGAGTTCCAAATTTTTAAATTTTTTTTTAAAATATAAGGGGCAGAATTTAACTGTTTTGAATCTGAGACACATTATCGAATAATATATTTTTAACTCCAAAAAGAGCTACATGTCAATTAGCTCTTCCCATGATCCCCAGGCATGAATTATTGGGCAGCAGGTGAGGCAGGAACACCCACCTTAAAATTAATGCATGTGGCTTTAATATTGGGCTGTGAGAGCGAATCCTAACTCACTGAGGAGGTAAACAATCATCTTCACTTGCTGCAACCATGTCTCTGATTCCAGATTTTACACTTACAGCATCCTTGCTCATCGGAGCTGTCACTGCAGTCCAAGTTGTGATCACATTTCTTGTTTTTCCCAATGCACTGGCCACTGGCGCAGCGGAACTGATCGGTTAAACAAAGCACTGGAGGGGGGGTAAAATGTCCAGAAATGTTCAATGTCACATACTCAAGAAAACAAAGACAGGTGATCAGGTTCAGCAGGAGGGTAATACAGTGATAACCTGAGAATGTTGTTTCCTATTTGCAGGGTAGTAAATATAGTATCCTGGGCTGAATGAACTCAGAGGCAGAAGGCCACAGTGTTTATAGGAAATAAACCCAGGATAAAATTAACAGGAAGCACACAAGTTATAATTACTATTAACGTTATCCATTAAATATTTGAATTTTGAATGAGAGAAAAGAATTAAGTTATAAAAACTTGTCAAGCTGCTAAAAGATAAAGTTATTTCTTTTCAAAGAGGTTACAAATTCCTTCCAACACTCTCATCAGACCCTTCCTCCTCCTCCCTCTTTCCCCAGCCCTGCCTTTCCCTCCCTCTAGGTCAGCAAATTTCTAGACCATTGGACAAAATACTTTTGTTGACATTTACATTTTAAACCTGAAGTGGAAGACAGAGGAGGGGGCTGGAACTCTCCCAATTCAGAGTGTAAACATGCATATGTGACCATTAGTCTGGGGAGAAGGGCCCTCCAGTGAGGGAAAGGAGTTAAAAGGGTTTAATTTACAAACAGGTTTGCTGCGCTTGATATCATATTCTTTGCTTTTGTTATATTTTGCTCTGTTTCATGTAAGTTTGGGAGCTTTTTCTTTAGCTGAGATGAGCGACAAGTTGAACCAGAGGTTTTGTGGCTATCAATCAGCTTGAAAATTCAGGGTGTAGGAACCAGTTTAAGGCACAGCATTATGGCAGACTAACACAGTAGAAAGATATGTATAGTCATTGTGTGGTTCTGGAGAAAACTAAACTGAACAATAACTATCCAAATACCTGCACTCTAGGTAATAATGGCTGTCAACTGATCAAAGTACAACGTTTCATATACTGTATGGTTGTAAAATCACTGTACAGTGATTATGTAACTATCAATAAGCGTGCAAGGAATTGTAGGACTAGGGTGTGACAGAGTGACAATATCTTGTCATATCCCAAACAAACCTGACAGAATTAAGATAAACTTAATTCAATAAAGTTAAACCTTATTGAATTAGAGTTAGTATCTTTGGCGTACATTGTATTAAAAATGCAATGATGTATGTGCTATTGTAGAACTGAATGTATCTTTTCTAGTAGGGAGGGGGGAATGCTAGTGAACGTCCTCTTATCAGCTTTGAAAGCCATTGGGGAGATATGCATATACTAGTTCATACTAGACTCTCCAGAGACCAACAGACAAAGAAAAGACTTTTGGATAAAAAAAAACTGAGCTTAGGCTGACTCAGGGGTCTTCTTCCTGATCCAGCAAATGGACAGGAACACTGGTTCACAGAGGGGCCCCAATCCTCATTGGAGGATTGGAAGGCCTTGGCCTACTGAGGCCTCATAAACCTGTGTGGTTGTTCTGAAATGAAGCTCTGATGAACTTGTAACCACAAGGTAACCCCTAGGGTGGGGTGATGCCTGGTAAGCTTATTAGAAGGTTTGCAGGCTCTTTTATTGTTTTTAATATGATTTCTCTGTAACACTTTTTACCTTAAGAATAAAGCAGGCTTGCTTAGAAACAGCTGTGTGATCACTTAAATCTGTAGCAATCACTCTGCTATCTGTCTCTGAAGAGGAAGCAAGCAGATTGTCCTTGCTGGAAATGACATTATCCTTGCTGGAAATGATATAGTGAAGGTAGGGAACTGTGCAGCCTGGAAACATGCCAGGCAGAATGGAGTAAGACGTGGGTCTCTGCCCAGGAAGGCAACATCTAGGGAGCTGGAAGCTAGGAGTTGGATGCCCTGGTTGAACCACTGAGGGGAAATACAGGTACAGCTTCCCTGAATATTGACATATCGGAAATACTATTCTTATTTTCATTAGTAACTGGTGAGCTTTCTTTCTCACACTAATCAGACAGGACAACGCCATATCAGTATGATGTTTTTTAAACCACCTGAAACTTTGCAGCCAGAAGTTTCTCATCCTAGAGACAAGTTATCAACAGAATCAGAATCTAATGATATGAAAGACTGGATGGCGTGGCAGGACTAGAAGTGGATAGGGAGACTTTCATTCCAAACCAGTCAGCTTGTTGAAATCTGGCAGAGATCATTAGTTTCCTAAATCATTCCCAACTGAAGACTGGCTTGGGGCCTGCATTCTCAGCCCTCGTCCTAGCAACTGACTTTAAAGCAGTCCCTTCAGATTCAGAAGTTTTTAAGGCCTCAGAAGAGGAAACTGATTGAACGGATGTGCGAAAATGGCTATCCCCTCACGCTCAGCAGCCGCCCCTCCAGGCCGAGGCTGAGACATACTGTCAGGGCAGTCAGATGGAGGAGGACAACTTGCGTGTGTTACACTTGTTTTACTGACACAGGACTTCAGACTCCAAGCAACTTCCAACCAACATGAAAATTCATTTAATTTATAAAAAACCCTCTAAAACTACAAAAATTGGAGGCTGTTCACATTTGGCACACTAGTATCACTTCTTTGCATGCTGCCTTTTGTTGGAGTTTGCAGGTGGAGGACATCTCCAAAACTCTCTCATCCATCTGCATTCTCACCCATCCACACTCACACGCACTTTAAATTCCATTGTATTCAGATATTATATAATAAATTAATAGTAATCTCATTTTCCCAGTTTCCGTTAATCAATAAGAAGCATTCAAACAGCTCTCTCAGCATACAATTAAACACAAAACTAAGTCCAATGCTTTGAGATTTTTAGAGCTTGAAATAAAATATCATCTCATTCTTAAATGGCATCAGTAGACCTCAAAGTGCTTTACAAAGGAGGTCAGTTTCATTATCCCCATTTTACAGTTGCGGAAACTGAGACACAGACACTTGCCAAAGCTCACACAGCAAACAAGTGACGGAGCTGGGAATCACATCAAGATCTGCTGGCTCCTAATCTAGTGCTCTATCAACCAGGGACCAGATTTTAAAGGTATTTAGGTGCTTAACTCTCAAGCATCCACTATACCTTCACAGTTCTTTTCATCTGAGTTGTCCTGGCAATTTGCCTCTCCATTGCACCGGAAAATGCTGTCTATGCACTGTCCGCTTTCACACTGGAACTGGGAGTCTGAACAGACAGGGCAGTTCTTTTCATCACTATGGTCTTCGCATTCAGTGAATCCATCACAGCGCCAGGCCACTGGGATGCAGTCAATCTCCCCCGTGAAACAGGTGAATTGCTGAGGGGAGCATGTTGGGGGTTCTTTTAAAAAAAGGAAACAAAAACAAACCCAAAGGAACACATCAATAATCCATGTCTACAAGCAGCACATCTTAAAGGAGAGAGGTGGGAGAACCCAACTCTTTGACAAACATACTCCATGCAAGGTATTTTTCCCCCCCTCAGTGATTGGTGCAGCTCTGAGCTTCATATGCCAGAGTGCAGGCTCATGTAACTGGAGTACAGTCTGGCACAAAGAGAGGACGAAGAAACATATGCACGCAAAATTCAAAGGACAATTCTCCACCAGCACAGTATACCCTTCCCTTGTACTTCATTAAGTCTTCAAAGGTTTTCACTTGAAGTCAACACACAGAGAGTGTTTCTCTTCCTCTTTTTCCCCTTTCCCGCAATCCCACTGTGCGCACAAAAAACGGCTCGCTTTCTTTTTAATGTTCAACAATAATTGTATAGAAAACATTAAAAGGATATAATGTGCTGCAGATGGATGTGCTGTGACTCAATGTCTAGTTATGTGCCCTCTATAACTGTGTTCAGCCAAACTTGTTTTAAAAAGACAAAAAAATTGCTCCATCAAGTCAACTCCTGCTATCTCCACACAGCTGTTAGCAGTTATTTAACATTTACTACAGTAACTGTTAATCTTATGTAGTAAGCGTGCATTTTTTTAAAATTTTTTTTTTAAACGAAGAGGCCCTTTTTTGGCCTAACATTAAATTTGCACTCAGAAAATATCTGGATTATGTTAGTTCTTTTTCCACTGCGTGACCACATGTCGCCTTGCTGGCTACAGAATTGCTCAACAAATCCACTCAAAATGTCAACAGAGAATGAAGCTCCTGAGCTCTCTTCTACCTCCCTCCTTGAGCCAGCAGGACCTGGCCAGAGGGGCAGCATCTTCCATTGCTCTATAATGACTCTCCCCCTCCGCCTCCAGCTGCAGTTTCGAGTGGTGTGCATGGGATGACTTTGAAGATGGAAATGAAGAGGAAGGAAGGAAGGATAGATGGTACACAAAGCAGAAGACCCCAGAATCAGAACAATCGACAACAATTTGGGGAAACAATTTGCTATTTTAAAAATTCAGTGCAAGAATTGTTGATCCTCCACCTCTTGTTTTCAGCAGGAGAGAGGGAGTCTGTGTGTGAATTTAGCAGAGGCAAGAAGTTGACAAATCAGCACCCTAGAGATTAAAGTCCTCTGTTTAGCCACAGATCAGGTACAATGAAGGCAAAAGAGGTTCCAGTTCCCCTCACAGTACTCTGCCTAAATTCTCATCTAGAAGAGCCACCTCCAAGCCCCATGGGTTAGTCAGTCCTTGGCCTCCGCTGAGAATACCCCCAAGGGTGCTAATTACCCACCTCTAGGGTGGTGCCAAGGAGTAGACTGAAAAACTCATTTGTACTTCCTGTTTATACTTATTGCAGAATTATGAGCCCCTAAACTGAACCTGCCTGAGGTAGTTACGACAATTTTTTCTATCAAATGTTAATCAGGGCTTTGAGTCTTACTGTACCCACAATGATTTTTATTTTTCCAAGCCACTTAGGCACAGTTCACAAAAATAGTGCTCTGTGCTCCCTCTTTAGCAGCAGCTAATTTAAAAATACCTCTCGCCAAGAGCTGTGTGTTTAGCACTGGTGGTCCTGGGGAAGCCACACAAAAGTGTTGTAGTGTGCTTTAAAGTAGCAGGTTAAACAAAACCAGCTCGATTAATTTCAGCTGTTTTCAAAGCCACCTGTGTGTCAAATAGAAAATGTCATACTAACAAAGGTAGGGAGGGGGAAACAGCTCAGCTTTCTCAGATGGTATTACAAACCACTGAATAAAAAAAAAAAAAAAAACCTGAAATAACTCAGTGTCCTTTTAGTTACTAAGGACAATGGAAATCTATCTTGAAAAGCCTTCTTGCCTCAGAGTTAATTAATACCACTCACTGGGACAGGTTAGTTGTGGAGCTATTGAAGAGACCAAAATGGTATCCACATACTCGGTGTGGAAAAGCATTGTTCAAGACATCTTATGCAGGAAAGCTCATCCCCTCATGGCACTTACCTTTCCCCCTCCAGAACTTCTCCCAGATTGAAGCATGTGGCTAACATGAAGGCCATCCTAACCATATGTTAGGGGTTCAACTAAGGAAATGCAGACAACTGGAAGGACTTACCTCCACAGGATAGTTCATCCTGAAGTAGAACAAGGTGCACTGGACAAGAACACCGGGTTGTACCGTCACCCTTCACAATACAAATGTGCGAACACCCGCCATTATCTTGAGAACAAGGATGCTGTCCTGCAATTTATAAACAAGATCTTTACGCAATATAACCCCAAACCCACATGTCTGGTTGAGATTATTTAGAGAGAAGAAATTAATTAGTAAATCTTGGGTAAAAAATAATCCAGATTTACTTTTTCAGGCCCTGATCCCATAATAAGCTCAGATGGGGTAGATCCCCTGCAGTGGGGCTCCTCATGGACACAGGAGGTTCACCTGCATGGAGCTCATTACGACAATGGCCTGCCTCCCTTTCTCCCTTCCCAAATGGAAAACCTTCAGGACAAGCAGCTCCAGAGTATCTTTTTTCCTTCACAGACATTTATAATTATTTGTGATCTGAAGCATCATAAAAAAAAATCACGCAGTGCAACCTTTTAAAAACAGGAAACAAAACCTAAAGGTTTGTTTCTTGGGAAAGGTGGAATTAGTTCTGGAAGAATACAACAAAGGTGCCTAAAATTTAATACTGCACTCACTTGCTCTCTCTAAGCCAATAAAAAAAAAGCAAACTTTTCTGATTTACAAAGTCTGAAGTATTTGCACTGCCTCCAAAACTCAAATGAATATGATCTAGATAAATATGTCTTTTCATTTTAATGTTTAATAAGGATGCCCTGTTTCTTCTTGAAATTCTTGACAGATTTACTGTGATTAATGGCAAACAAAGCTAGTAGTCGTCTGCTTTAATTAATATCCCCAGACAGTTTCCTAAAAAAATTCTCCAGTTCAAAGCACACATCATACTTATGTTAACGTGATTGCTTCCTCTATGATGGCTGTGGCTCCACTTGGCTGCACCCATCCCCAGCCAACCCCCCATTCATTTCAAGTTAGGAAAAAGTTTGTGCTCTTGAAAAAAAAAGTTTAAAAACTATTTGAGTGTATTTACTCCTGGTGAAAAGGGCTGAAGTCCTCTAAACAGACAAAGCATGTGGCAGGCTAAGCTTAACTACTTCACCCCATGAATGTGCCACAACCCTGATCCAAAGGAACCTCCTCTAGGACTAAGATGGTATTTTAGTCTCTATATCCACTCAATCCTTAGTGTCTGTCATAGGACTACCTATAAGGTTGCCCATTAGGGTATGTCTACACTGGAGCTGAAAGGTGTAATTTCTACCTCAAGGAGACCTGCACTATATCATTCTGATCAGGATCAGAACTCAAGGCAGCTAGCCCCTCCAGGTGCTCGCACCACCATGGCTTCCCTTCTCTTTAGTGTGCCAGCTCAATCAGAGCTAAAGTAGGTATGTCTCCTCAAGCTGGGTATCACACCTTCCAGCACCAGTGTAGAGACATCCTCTGTGACAAAACGTGATAGTGGTTTTTGTGATGGTCTCCTGTCCACTGGGAGTTGTACTGAGAAAACTCCATACAGGCCCCTTATCAGCCTTTTGGCCACTACTGATCTGGGGTGGATTTAAATCAGTGACATCGGAAGAAATGTCTCCCTATGCCATTAATAATCCCCTGTTGCGCCACTTCCCACCCCAACCCCACACCCCCAATTGCTTCTTGCTAATGGGGATGGTACTTACTATATTCCTGGATGTTTAGTTCTTTAACTGCATGTATGTCGCTGAGCTGTGCAATACGAGCCTGGACTTTCGTACGTCCTTCTCGACCAGTCATGTCAATTTTTTCAATCATTTGTTGTTGCTTGTCAATCCAGTACAGCCAGTTTTCAAATACTGTCAGCCCAACGGGTTGCAAGATATTGGAGTCCTCTAAAACTATTCGATTTGCCCCTTTGGAAAGGAGGTTGTGGTTTAACAATTGGAAGAGACCAAGATATCATCATGAACACATTTTACATAGATGTAAATAAGCATATTACACACGCACACACGCACACAGTCATATGTCCTCAGTAGTTGTCTGGATTTAAATTCTGCAGCCAGATCCCCAATATACACAGTACACCAGCGCGGGGAGTGGAAGCTCCAAGGTAGCTTCAGGGAAATGCAAAAAAATGGAAGGTGTTTTTAATTTTATATTACAGTGAGTAGTATAGTGAGCATAGTACCACTTGTGTTACTTTGATATTAAATTCAGCTTTACGCTGACTCAACTTTTTCATTTTGTACTGCAAATTGTACTGTACTGATAACTCACAACTGCATTCTAGAAGCAGCTAGATGTTCCAACTGCTGGAAGGGTATAAGGCATAAGAACGGCAATACAGGGCCAGACCAATGGTCAATCTAGCCCAGCATGCTGTTTTCCGACAGTGGCCAATGTCAGATGCTTCAGAGTGAATGAACTGAACCAGTAATCACTGAGTTATCCATCCCATTGTCTACTCCCAGCTTCTGGCAATCAGAGGCTAGGGACACCCAGAGCATGGGATCGCATCCCTTACATTCTTAGCTAATAGCCATTGATGGATCTGTCCTCCATTAACTTATCTAATTTTTTAATAACCTCATTATAGTTTTGTGCCAGGGCTTGCCCGGGCTGAGCCCAGGCATCTCTAGGCTTGGTGGTTCATAGCCCCAGCATCTCTGGGCTTGTCGCATCAGTTATGAAAGTAAAAAAATTGCTTGAGCCCTGGCACCTCTTTCATTACAAATTAAGTACGGAGTGCATTGCGTGAAGTACTTCCGTTAGTTTGTTTTAAACCTGCTGCCTATTAATTTCAGGGGACCCCAGTTCTTGGGCATCATGAAGGGGTAAATAACTCGTCCTTATTCACTTTCACCATACCAGTCATGATTTTATAGACCTCTATCATATCCCCTCTTAGTCGTCTCTTTTCCATGCTGAACAGTACTATTCTTTTTAATCTCTCCTCATCCAGAACCTGTTCTATACGCAACCATTTTTGTTGCTCTTCTGTGTATCTTTTCCAATTCTAATATATATTTTTTGAAATGAGGTGAATAGAACTGCACACAATATTCAAGATGTGAGCGTACCATGGATTTATATAGAGGCAATATGATATTTTCTGTCTTATTATCTCTTTCTTTCCTAATGGTTCCTAACGTTCTGTTGGGATTAGGTTTTCCAATGTGCATTACTTAGCACTTATCAACACTGAAGTTCATCCACCATTTTGTTGCCCAGTGACCCAGTTTTGTGAAATCCCTTTGTAAATCTGCTTTGGATTTAACGGTCTTCAGTAATTTTGTATCATGTGCTAATTTTGCCACCCATTTACCCCTTTTCCCAGACCCTTTATGAATATGTTGAACAGCACTGGTCCCAGTACAGATTCCTAGGGGACACCACTATTTACCTCTCTCCATTCTGAAAACTGATCATTTATTCCTACCCTTTGTTTCCTGTCTTTTAACCAGTTACTGATCCAGGAGAGGACCTTCCCTCTTATCCCATGACTGCTTAGGTTACTTAAGAGCCTTTGGTGAGGGACCTTGTCAAATGCTGGTATACCATATCCACTTGATCACCCTTGTTTTTTGACCCCCTCAAAGATTCTAGTAGATTGGTGAGGCATGATTTCCCTTTACAAAAGCCATGTTGACTCTTCCCCCAACAAAGCGTGTTCATTTAAGTGTCTAATAATTCTGTTCTTTACTATAGTTTCAACCAATTTACCTGGTACTGAAGTTAGGCTTACCAGCCTGTAATTGCCAGGATTGCTTCTGGAGCCTTTTTTTAAATTTGGTGTCACATTAGCTATCCTCCAGTCATCTGGTACAGAAGCTGATTTAAATGATAGGTTACATACCACAGTTAGTAGTTCTGCAACTTCTCATTTGAGCCCCTTCAGAACTCTTGGGTGAATGCCATATGGTCCTAGTGAATTATTACTGTTAAATTTATCAATTTGTTCCAAAACCTCCTCAACTGACACCTCAATCTGGGACAGTTCCTCAGATCGGTCATCTAACAAGAATGGCTCAGGTGTGGGAATCTTCCTGCATCAGTGTTCACGGCAGAGGATGTGAAAGAATTCACTGAGCTTTTTCAGCAATGGCCGTATTTTCCTGGAGCACCCCTTTAGCACCTCGATTGTCCAGCGGCCCCACTGATTGTTTGGGAGGCTTCCTGCATCTGATGTACTTAAAATTTTTTTTGCTGGTAGTTTGAGTCTTTGGGTAGCTGCTCTTCAAATTCTTTTTTGGCCTGCCTAATTATATTTGCCTTGCCAGAATTTATGCTCATTTCTATTTTCCTCAGTAGGATTTAACTTGCAATTTTTAAAGGATGCATTTTTGCCTTTAACCACTACTTTTACTTTGTTGTTTAGCCATGGTAACATTTTTTTGATCTGCTTACTATGTTTTTTAATTTTAAAATATGTTTAATTTTATTTGAGTCTATTATGGTGTTTTTAAAACATTTCCATGCAACTTGCAAGCATTTCACTTTTGTGACTATACCTTCTAATTTCCATTTAACTAACGTCCTCATTTTTGTGTAGTTCCCCTTTATGAAGTTAAACGCTACTGTGGTGGGCTTCTTTGGTGTTTTCTCCCCCACAAGGATGTTAAATTTAATTACATTATGGTCGCTATTACCAAGTGGTTCAGCTATAAGGCAGTTTGGGGTTTTGGCTCTCATGAGGTGATTAAGACTTTTGGCAAAGAGGAGGGGAAGTACTTTTTTTCCCTAACCCTTCTGGAAAGAATCAATAGCAATTTTAAGTTTTGTGCATGGGCTTGAACTCTTCGGCCTTGTCTTCATCAGGGAAAAAAGGGGAGTTGTTCATTCATCACTAATATGATGTAAAATCCTAGTGAAGACAAGGCACTTTGTAGTTTTCACACTAGTTAGTAGGAAAATGTAAACCCTTGAAGACTATGGGGGAGTTTACTCAACCTGCAAACTAGTGTGAAAATTATAAATTGCCTTGCCTTCACTAGGTTTTTACTTTGCGTTAGTTACCATGTGTTAGTTAATTTGAATTAGGAATATACCCTTTTCCCCAGTGAAGACTCCCTCTCAGTTCTCTATATTAGCAACCCTCGGCAGCGACCAGGAGAAGCACATTAGCTGAATGTTTATGCTACAGTGACAATTATTTAACAGCACTGACTTTTAAATGGTCATTATTAGATTTCAGAGTTAAAATTCCATTCAGATGAAAGGGAGCACAGTTCATACTTGTCTCAGAGCTATTGCTGAAGATGGCCTGTAAACTTACTCTGTGCTACTTTACATTGACTTTTTACATTTATTTTCTTCACAACTCTAGGGCTAGAAACTTATATTTAAAAAAACCCGCAAAGCTTAGATTACACTGCACAATTATACTGTGAATTTGGTGACCTGTAAACAGATTTAGTGAATTTATTATGCCCTACACTTATACTTACTTTTACTCACACACACTCATCACAGGAACTAAAAGTATAGAGAACCCACAGCTGGAATGTTTGGATCCAAATCCAAACACTGCCAAACCTTCCAGGGTGTTCAGGTCATTTCTATCTAAAACTTAAAAAACAAAACAAAAACAAAACAAAAAACCCCTACAGCAGGTAATAGCTTGTGAACATGTTCAACTACACTATGCTTTGCAAAAAAAGTAATTGACATTTTTGAAAAAGACTAGTACAGTGAACCACCACATATAAAAGGAATGTGTGGCCAAGATTTGCTTTTGGGACCAAAAAGTTATCTATTATTATAATGCCTGAATGTTTTATTATTTCATGTTTATTAATATAAATATGTTTTGCATTTTTATAGGCTTTCATTAGATGCTCTCACAGTGCTTTACAGTAAGTTAAACTAATTATCATCTCCATTTTAAGATGGGTAAAGTGAGGCACAGATAAGTTAAGTAGCTTGCCTGATGTCTCATCGTGATTAGCTGATAGATTCTGGCCTGGTCTACACTTAAAACCTAGAGAGTGACTTTCCTACAGTCCACAGTGGTGTTAAAAATCCACATCCCTGAGCGCCGCAACTATGCTGACTCTTAACCCCCAGCACAGACACAGCTAGATCAATGGAAGAATGCGTCCATCAACCTAGCTACCCTTGCTCAGGGAGTAGGAGTTCCTACAATAACAGAAACCCCCCATCTTTCGCTGTAGTCTATGTCTACACTGTAAGGTTATGCTGGCATAGCTAAGGTGCCATAGCTATACTGCTACAGTGCCTGTAGTGTAGACGTGTGTTCTGACACAGCACCTAAGAATCCTCCCCCCGCGGCTTTAAAATACAGACAGCGCTTTCACTTCTTGATCTGGAGCTACACCAGTATTGAATTTGGCCCTAGGAAAGATGTTAATGGATTCTGTAGAAGGACATATCCAGCTTGATGCAGAAATTACCAGGGTGAGGTTCTATGGTGTGTGTAACGCAAGAGGTCAACTAGATGACCACAGCGGTCCCTTCTGGCCTTAAAATCTATGAGTATGAGTCATCTGTTGCGGGAACACTAGCTGTGAGATGCCAAGAAGGGGGTGGAGAGGCGCACAAAGGGAAGCGTGACTGTTACTGTCAACCTTTACAAAAATAAAAAAGTTTTACTTCTTTGGACAGAGTTCTTTTATGATCCAGTGAGGAGGTGGGGGATCTACATGACATTTCTCAACATATTGCACAAACTTTTAGCTTAAAAATCTCAGTCTCTTAAATGTACCTCAGTTTTTCACCCATATTTATGACTGAGATTAATTTACTATTTGTGACTAAACCAAGACCGTGATATTTATCCCTCATATAAATAAGAAATCCTAAAGTGAGGACCACAAAGTTCACAAAGCGTCCACTAGTCCCACCAGGATTGTCATAAAGGAAGATCCTAAAGGCTTAGAAATCCATGTTTGCTGCAGAATGAAACAAGACTAACAGGACTTCTTTCCTGCCATTACTTCCCTCCTACATGGGGGAAACAGACTGGAATAGCCATTTCAGACTAGCTGCCTGTGAGGACACACAGTTCCAGAATAAAAGTCAATGTATTCCAGAATAATTAGTGTGTGTCCAAAATAAACTAATTATTCTGGAATATACTGACCTTTTATTCCAAACTAGTGTCCACATAAGGAACTATTCCAGTCCATTTCCCTGTGTAGACAAGCCTTTACTCATGTGAGAAGTCCAATTGACTTCAATGGGATTTCTATTATTAGGACAACACAACTGGGCCCCAGGTATCTGTTGGGAGCATTCTCCTCTCTCCTATCCTATCACATATATGAAGCACGCGGTCTCTCTTTGTAAGAGTAGCAGCATCTGCAGACACAGGAAGCAAGAGAGTTTTTAAGAACACAATGCAGAAAAATTATGCTCTCAGTTTATAAAAAAAAGGCCTATTAATCAGCATTCTTTAACTAGCAATCTGTCTGAACAGATCGGATTTACACTGATAAATTGCTGTAACTTATCTTGCAGTGCAAATGTCTAAAGATGAGTGTTCTGGAAAAAAATTCTCCATGTTCATGGAAGGAATGGTGAGGTTTTAATAAACAATACAAAAATCTGATGACAGCTTTTTTTTTCTTAAAGTAAGATAATTTAAAAACAAAAGAGTAGGTTTATAATTTACACCAGCCTTCGACTTTGGTGTTCTAAAAATTGACATAACAGATGCAAAAGGAGAAACAAGGAACGAGTAAGTTTCAGATGTCAGTTAAAACCTGCAGATACTGAATCTGTGGTGGTCAAGGTCATCCAAGGATACATCATACCAAAATTTCAATGTTTTAATGCACTAAGTGTGGTCTACTGGTTATAACACCCGATTAAGAGTCAAGAGTTCTTTTTCTGGATCTTCCATTAACTTACCGTGTGTCATTGGGCAAACTGCATACACTTGCAACTGAAATAATACCACTTGTCCTATCATACAGACATGTTATGAAACGTAAATAGAAGACGGAAAGCAAATTGGTGTCGTTGGATGGAATGCACTACAGAATTCCAAAGCATTATTATATCATTAATGAGCATATATCAATGCAATACTTTACTACCAAATTCATTTAGTTTCCATCACCAGTCTCTACTCTTACTCTCATATCTCATACATGCATGCAGATGGGGGAACGGACATGCATCTGAAGTACAAGGACAGACATTGCAGGTATTACATAGTTTATGTTGCCACAGGCACAGAAATGGCCAGTGCATGCCGACTTAACCCTATAGCACAGATTTTTCACCAACTGTACACTTCCTGGTTTGCCTGACAGGTACTAGTACTCCAAAAAAGTGATGTCCATGAAAAAGAGCAGTGATTATTTGTGAACTGGCTTTGAGGGAGAAGCTAACCAAGGTCTTGAAACTAGAAACTGAAGTGAACAGCACTAATATTGAGCAACTAAGAGTGCAAATGAATTTCTAAACATAAGTTTTACTTTACCTGAAAGGTCACTGCTCTCAATTCTCCGGAGTTCTGAATCAGCCCAGAATAACTTGCTCAGCTGGCTGTCAAGGGCCAGGGCTATAGGTTTACTCAAGCCACTGAAAAAGAGGATCTCCCGTTCAGTTCCATCCAGTGCTGCCCTCTCGATTTTGGGTGACCTTTCCTGCAGATTAGTGAAATACATGTACCTGTAACAGGAATAGTTAGAGTCAAACAGATTCGTAAATTATGCAGGTTTTTATTAAATAACTTTTTTCCCTCTAACAATGTCTCAGAGAGACAAACATCCCTTCTCACTACTGTGTGAAGCGGGAGGGAGGAGGCAGCTATTTAAGACAATAACTGATTTGGGAGTAAAAAAACCACATTTTCAATGTCAGGCTAAACTGTCCCTTCCCTTTTGCAGGTGCTCTGTAGGGGTAGGAGGAAGGGAACACAGGATACCTGGGCCTAGTACACATGCAGGAAACAGGCTTGCTCTATCTCTCAGCACTCAGGTGTGCAAGGTGGGAGGAACTGACCATCTGTATAGGAGCTGTTTCTAGGCAGGATGGGGCCATGTCTCTTGCCCTGCATTTCACCAGGAGGCGTGTGAAGAGGGCAGGAACGTAACCAGAATTCTCCTATAGCTGGGGCCCAGAGCTCCCTGCACCCAGCCCCACACACTCCCCCTGCTGCTCCCCAATACCCAGTCCTGCACCCAGCTCCACACATACTCCCCTCCAGCTTCCTCACACTCAGCTCTGAGCTTTCCCAACTGCACCCAGCCCCATGGTCTCCCTGCCCTGAAAAGCACCATCCCCACCAGGAGCCAGGTGGTTTTGGGAGCTCCAGGCCCCATCCTTCTTCTGCATCTCTACTTCCCAGGAAGCCCCAAAAGCTTGGATCCAATCCTCCCCTCTCCTGGGGACTAGGAGTGTTGCCTACTCCACTTCTTCCTAGGGACTGGGGTGCCCATGAGTGCCCAAAGGACTGTAAAGGTGGGGTGGGGGTGAGGAACATGGAGTTGCAACACCCCTCAAATCTATGGGGCAGCTAAGCCAAATTTGAGTGAGTAATGTTGTGACCTGGTGCATGGGGTTGCAGTGTCACTCAAATATGGCCTGGCTGCCTCTCCTTCAGGACAGAGGGGTAGCTGTGCCAAATTTCTAGCTCCAGTCCAAGGCCAAGTGGGGTGGGGTGGGGACGGAGGGAGGGTGAGCCCTCTACCCCCCATTGCACCCATTTAAAGATGTATCAAGTCCTGCCCTGTATTGGGCTTCTCCCCTTCTATAACACAACACTACCACCCTCTAATGGCACCGCCTCTCCATCCCAACAAGGCTCAGCCTCAGGAAGGCCATAATTGAACCCTGCTAACCTTTACCAGTGAAATCCTGGCCCCAATTAAGTCAGTGGAAGAATTCCTATTGACTTCAATGGGCCAGTATTTTACACTAAGAATTTTAGAAGTCTCAACCTTCAGCACCAATGCAAAAGTTCCAAAGACACCTTTATTTTGATGAAGGGTAGCCAGAAGCTAGAAGATTTATTAATAGGATCTCCAGGCTGGATTTTCCCTACTGTTCCACATTACAACTACATACCCTTTCTCTGGGTTCACCACAATGGCCCGGGGCCTGTCGTCTTCTCCTTTCAGCACCACGCCCATCGGTCTCCCATCCAAGCGTGTCACATTAATCACATTAGTGGCTTCACAAGTCCAGTAGATGTAGCGGCTGTAGATGTCAATGCTCAGATCATAGGGCTGCATGTCCAGGTTCTGATTGGGAACCGGACTCGTCACCACAGTAAGGCTCTGGGAAATCACCAGAAGGATATTACATTCAGTGCATCACCTAGAACTGGATCCGCTGTATGTGAAATTCTTCAAAGTTAGAAAGAGGCCTCCAAAATATAATCCTAAACCAGGAACACATGTTCAGTTGTTTCTTGCTCTCTCGGTCCCTTGGTGAGCAACAGCAGAGTGAGCAGTGGACACAAAACATACCCTGGCAGATTTAGGGGGATGGAAATCATACCATTTGGTTGCAGCTCAGAAGAACTGATGTTGTTGTTGGGCTTTGTGGGGGTATCAAAGGTGGCTGGGGGAGTGGCACCGACACTCCCCAGTGCCAGGAGTTTTGAGAGGCTATGAACGCTGTATGACTGGCTGTACTATGCCTTAAAGGACAATTCTTGTCTGCTGAAAGTTTCTCTCTCAATTCACCAACCCAAAACAGATTACATTGGTTAAATCCCAACCACTCTAAGAGAGGAGACAGCTAGATCACTAAAGTCAAGGTTTCCACTTGGAAAGGCACTCTCTGGGCCTTGGCATGGCACAGTTTTGATGTTTCTCTTCCAATTCTATCTCATTCTCTTTTTCTTAAACTCCTTAGACAGTCCAGTTCCTCAGTACACAGACTAATGTGAATACAGAACACACAGCTCTCTACAACAGAAAGTCCATGTCACCAATAATCCCTAACCCTGAGCAGTCTATAGGATAGATCAGGAAAAGAAATGTTCAGGAGACCAGCTGATGGCTTGGACAACAGCTCTTGCATCAATCCTCCTCCATCATTTTCATCACATATGTGAGGAGGAAAAATCACATTAGGGAACCCTTGTAATTGGTAGAGGGGATATCTGCTAGCACTGGTCCTTGGTCTAGGTATGAAATTTAGCACTTTGGAATTTTCCCATTTTACTCCCTTCTGAGTTTTCCCTGTTTTTCCAAGTATTTCAACTACATGTAATCCCCCTTTCTGGCCCTCTTCAATGTATAGAAAATTATTATGCAGACATTATAATCTCTCCACAGATAAGATCGAAGTAGTCTTCCCTGTGACAAACATGATTTACCCCACCCAGACAACTTCATTAAAGACATATCGATCCAGCTGAAATTCCATGTATCACATCTTAGCCTCCGACAGTCTCTCTGGAAAGCCTGGAGTAAATTCAATGTGACATTCTGGGGACAAAGGTGCTCTGTAAAGTAGCTTGTCTTGCACTTTTGGAAAAGTTGTCAATCTTTTTTTTTTTGGCTTGTCACATCTTCCAAAGCACTTGGCCTAGAAACTGCACACTTGTTTTATTCTGCTGGTCCTGGAGAGATCTGACACTTTTGACCAGTTTTGGATGTTAAATTATTTAGACGTTCACAAAAAACATCCCTAAATAGGAGTGAAGGATGATCGAGCATTTCAACGGAATCCAACTCACATTTCCCACCCCCTCCTTAAGAAACTGCACTTTCTTTTAACAAAAAAAATTTATGTCTTCAATTCCCTGCCACCAAAAATAAATAAAAGATTTTAAAAGTCTGAGAATGAACAATTGTACAAGCCTTAATCAATTACTGTTACCTCACCCATCCTGCACCACGCTTTGTCTCCGGCCCCATCCATGCCTCCTCTCTGCTCCCCAATCATGTGCTCCCTTTCCATGCTGCTGGGACTCTTGCAACTCTGTTTCATGCCTCTCATCCAGAGTCCCACTGGTCTACTACCCCACTCTCCTCATGCCTACACCAGAATTCCCCAACTCCTAGACAGGAGTGGCATACCACCCCAAATCTCTTACCCTCAAGTCAGTGTACCTTCCCCGGTCATCTCTATTCCCCTGCACAGACTATTGCCCCTTCTGTATTTCCTACATGAATCCTACTATCCATTTCTACTGAGGTTCTCATCACCACCAGTTCAGACCAGCTACAGCGAACCTGGAGCTAGCAGGAAGTCTGTCCGTCTATATTATTTAAAATTTAATCATTGATTCGTATAAACAGTGCCTCATCTCTTTGCAATTCCTCTCACTGGATACCTGGCTGCCATCTTCTTGTGCCTTCCGGATAATGTTCTGCCGAGAGTCAATCCAGTAAAGTTGCTTATCTAGGGGGTCATAATCGATGGCCCGGACATTCCTGAGACTGTGGATAGGGAGTATGATATCTGGACTCTGTTGCTCATCTATCACCATGCGATTAATTGCGTTCTTCTGACTGAACAACAGGAAAGTTGTAGGAGCTTTAAAAAAAGGGGGAAACACACAGAGCAGAAACACCAGTTATCTATATACCCACTACTAACATTACTACACAAAAGCTATCAATACCTTACTTTCCCCTAGAACCCACCCCTTTCCTCCTTCCCACATATACACACATCTGCACAGACAGAGGTTTTTGGGGTTTTTTTAGGCTTTAAAGGCATCTTTTAAAATAAATTCTTATGTGTGGGGATGTAAAAAGCAAGGATAATTTCAAATGCAAAAAAAAAGAAAGAAAGAATATGGACACACTCTTTGAAATCATGACAAGATCCAGGTACTCAATTTAAAACACTTTTCCCAAGTCTCTTCACAGCATCCTTTTAGCCCAGTGGTCTTTCCTGCAATAAAGTTACAGTGCACTGTAGAACAAGGTCCAGCAGCCTCAGTAAAGTAGATCTCAAGCCTGGAAAGATCAGCAGGGGGACATTTCACCCACAGGGGGACATTTCACCTATAAACCAGGCGAGGCAACACCTGGGGGAGTGAGGTTCCAGAGAACATTCTCTGTCTTTATTATTTTAGGCATGTACTTTGAGTATTTTTTCTGGCTGCTGCTAAGAAAAAAGTTTCACTGGCATAAAAATATACTTTTCACACTGTTCAAAATTCTGACCTAGGTGCAAGTTATTTTTGCTTTCTGAAAAACCTGGATTTCCCCCCAAGCATTTCACCAGTGACTTTTTTCTACATTTAATCACTAATTAATAGAAGATAAGACAAAAGCAAACCAACCGCCCCCACCCCCCTACACACACACACAAAATTTGTTGTACGTATGTAGTATATAAACAGCAAAACACCACATTTGGAAAGGTCAAATCCCTTATTCATTAGATAAACCAGAATTTTAAGGGACACATGCAAAAGAGAAAGTTTTAGACCAAAACAAAGGAAGTTGTAACTGAAAGCATGCAAGCCTCCTTTCACAGTCAAATCCCTCTGCTCCCCCCTTCCAGAGACCCTTTGTCATTCTCAGAGATCCACTCAGTAAGAACTTCAAAAGGAAAGGTATTAAATAATTGTCTTCTTGATATCTGCAAACTCAGACTTCTCTAGCATTAGTATTATCCAAATGAATCGCTCATTGTATGTGGCGGTAGGGTAAATTTCCCATTTTAAGTCCCCCCATTCTCTGGAACTCAGTCTGGGTTTTGGAAAACATTTTTTATTCTCCAACGTAGTTTCTCCCAACAGTCATGTTTTAACTATATTTCTGGAAGGAACTGTAGGTGAAACACAGCAGCATCCCAGCTGGGGAACTGCTCTTGAAGCTTAATAATGTAGCGTTGGCTCTGAAAGTTTGAGTTCCCAGATCTCGTCGCAGCAGCATCTCCTTCCCATAATTAAAAGAATATGTGCACACATGTGCATTGTGGTCAACAAAGGGAGGAATTGGCCTCTAAACAGAATCTGTGCTAGAATAATGCTCAGAAACACATAACCAAGTAAAATAGGCAACAGAAAGTTAAAATGATCCATGCGCCAATTACAGAGGCCAAGAGAAAACTTAAATTACAAGCAGAAAAATCTAAGTCTCCAATTACCTACAAATGAGAAGTGGGAAATCTACCAGGGTTGAACATGGCTGAAAAGCTGTTAATGCCTAATGAAAGACTCTGAACCATACTATTTAGGAACAGTTCTACATCTTTATAACATAACATGTTTCCTGTATTTTTCTCGTTGCTTTGTAACGAAACATTTCCATGAAAACAGGATCTTTACGTGACTACTACTTATTTCTCGTCCGAAGACAAAATTCCCCGCTTATATCATCATAGTTATCACAACAACTATGTCAATTATTCTTTTGACATGCAGTGAAGGAGGACATGGTACAAAGATTTTGTTCGCATGCAAGTGGTCCCTTGTAATAAACAGAAAAGAAATAGTGAAAATGTGGAGTGTGCAAAGCAGAAATGTTTCCAAGAGGATGATTTTCAAAGTATTCCATGGAGGTGACATTCTCAGAATAAGTGACACCTGATTTGGGTTTAGTGCAGCAGTTAGATCTCTTTACTCATGCATAATGCAGATGAGATAATATCTGATTCTCTTAAGCCACTGACTAATCTGAATGACACCAGCAGAAACCATCCAAGCATCCTGGCAGTCAAAAATGGAGGTTACTTACCAGTAACTGGAGTTTCTTCAAGACGTGTGGTCCCTATCTGTGTTCCACACATTAGGTATGCATGCGCACTGTGTGCTTGAGTCCAAAAGTTTTTGCAAGCAGTGTCCATTGGCTCACACATGTGCTGTAACTCTCCTCATACTCCAAACCAAGTGCATAAAAGGTGATGCGGGCCAATGCCTTTCCAGTTTTCCATTCTTACAGCAGTTCAAACAATCCACAGCAGAGGGGATGGAGGGCAGGTAGTCGGGGACCACACATCTTGAATAGCATCCAGTTAACAGTAAGTAGCCTGCATTGCTTCCTCGAGTGATGGTCTCTATGTGTATTCCCCATGTGGGAGATTAACAAGCAGTGGTAAGCCAAGAGGTGGGTGCAAGGAGGCCAACGCTGACTGTACTACTGCTTTCCTCACAGCTGTCTGCATTTGACCAGACCGGAGTGTTATGTCTTGCAATGGTCTGCAAAGAGCTCCAATTAGCTGCCCTTCATACCTCTGGGAGGGGTACGTCTCTCAGCAATGCAGCCGAAATAACCTGCCCTCTAGTAGAATTAGCCCTCACCTGCTCCGGAGCGGGAATATAAGCTAGTTGGTAACAAAGGGTAACACAACTCGAGATCCATTTTGAATGTCTGTGTGTCTATGTAGCTTGACCCCTTGATCACTCTGCTACGAAAACAAATAGTTTAGGTGTCTTTTAACATCATTTGTTCTTTGCAGATAAAAGGCCAAAGCACTTGAGACACCAGAGAATGCAGTCATCTCCCTTCATCTGAGGCATGCAGTTTTGGAAAAGCTACCGGTAAATGGACTACCCGACTCATATGAAACTCAGAAGCTATTTTAGGAATGAATCTAGGGTGGGGTTATAACACGACCTTTTCTTTATAGAATGTAGCATACGGTGGGTCCACCATGAGCACTCCCAGCTCACTAACCCTTCTGGCTGACATTATGGCTATTAGAAAGGCCACCTTCATGGACAGGTGGGTCAGAGAACATGTGGCTAGAAGCTGAAAGGGGGAAGGGGAGCAAGCGAACAACAACAAAACAAAATTGAGGTTCCACTAAGGTCAGGGGTGAAAGTAAGTAGAGTGACTTACCGGTACTCTGGGGCCAGCTCTGGCCCCTGGAAGGGGCAGGGACTAGGGCAGAAGAGGGGTGGGGGGGTTGAGGGAGTCAGAGCCAGCCCCAGCCCGCCCTGTAAGGTAAGTGCCCCCCCACTGGGGTAGCAGCAACAGCCCGGGGCTCCAGAGGCTATTTAAAGGGCCCGGAGCGCCCCTCTTCTACCGCCCTTTAAACAGCCGCTGGAGCCCTGGGGAAGCGGCGGGGCTCCAGCGGTTATTTAAAGGACCAGGGCGGCAGAGACAGCTGGAGCCCCGGCCCTTTAAATAGCCCCTGGAGCCCCCGCTACCCCAGGGCTCCGGGGGCTATTTAAAGGGGCCGTGGCTCCCCTGCTTCTACCGCCCCAGTCCTTTAAATAGCTGCTGGAGCCCTGGAGTAGCGGCAGCAGGGCTCCACTGGCTATTTAAAGGGTCCGGGCGGTAGAAGCAGGGGAGCCTCAGGCCCTTTAAATAGCTGCTGGAGCCCTGCAGCTGCTACCCCAGGGCTCCAGCAGCGGGGCTCTGGAGGCAATTTAAAGGGCCTGGGGCTCCAGCCACTGCTGGGATTGCCCTCTGGGGAAGCCAGGCTGCCCCAGTACGGGTACACCGGCTCTTACCGGTACGCTGGACCGGGGCGTAGGAGCTTACTTTCACCTCTGACTAAGGTGCAAACTTCACCAATGGTGGAAAGGCTCCGAGACTCCTCTTCAGAAATCTAGTTGTGACAGGATCAGTGAATACTGTATGGTATTTAGAGAACAGAAATTACTGATCGCTACTAAATATACTCGCAGAGAATTGAGCATGAGACCTGAAGACTTAAGAATAAGTAGATACTCTAAGATAGGAAGGATCCCAGCAGATTTTGGACACAAGTTGCATTGGTGAGCCCAGGCGGAGAAATGCTTCCATTTTGCTTAGTAACAGCTTCTCACAGACTCTTTTCTGCTTTGGTTAAGGATGGATTGCACCCTTTTAGAACGAGTATTCTATTTCTGATGCCCATCCAAATACAAGGCCCTAAGTTGCAACAGTCCCAAGTTGGGATGCTAGGACTTGCCCTTATGCACTCAAAGTCCGGCACCCTGGGGATGTTCTTGGGTGGGTGAACTGAGGCCTTCAGCAGATTGTAAACCGAACTGTCTCAACCAGTTGGGTGCAAACAGGAAAACATAATCTCTGTCTTCATGAATCTTTGGTAGCACTAGTGGTGTCAAAGGCATACCCCAGGCAACCCTTCCATGACACCAGTAGGGCATCTTCTGTCAAGCCCTTGCCCAGGGCTACTCTGGAGAGGTACTGAGGAAGTTTCCTGTCCTCCCATGAGGTGAAAACGTCTGATGTCAGCATTCCTATTGGATGAAGACGTCATCAAGAACCAAATTATGAATCTCCCGTACGTGATGTGTGGAAAAATGTCTCCTCGAGCAGTCCACTGGGGAGTTTTGCACCCCCTGGTAAAGAAGCTGCCAATAGGAATATGCGATGGCTGATGCACCAGTTCCAAAGGGTGACTGCCTCTATGCACAAAGGGAGAGATCTCATTCTCCCTTGTTGTTTACATAAAATACTGTTGTCATGTTGTCCAACATTATTTGGACATGTCTGGATTGGATGACAGAGGAAGGAGTTACAGGCTCACGGGACCACCTGGAATTCTAGTAAACTAGTACTCCCAAAGAGTCCAGATGCTTTGTGCCATGTAATTACCCACGTGAGCATCCCAACTGAAGAGGAAAGCATCAGGATTGAGGATTGGCTCAGGGGTCAGTGTGAGGAAAGGGATCCCCAAACCTTCTCCACTTTTGTCCACCAGAGTTTGTTTAAAACTTTAGGCAGAACTGTCACCTCTGTTTATGTTGCCTTTCTTTGGTGAGTGAGTCCACAGAGAGAAAACAGGCAGTGAAAATAAAGCTTGGCAAACAGTGTCATGTGTGTGCATGAAGCCACATGACCGAGGAGGGAAAAGGCAAGTTCTGATTTATGTCCTGGTTCTGACAGTGATCTGATGTATGAGCACGCTCATGGCCTGAAACATCTTGAGAGGCAGATATGCTCTTGCCGCAGTCGAATCCAATATCACCCCTATAAAATTTATGAGACTCATGGGGGTCAACATGGATTTTCATGACTGATGCAGAAACCCAGGAAAGGCAGAAGGCTGAGCAGAACATTGGTTGCTTGCTAGACTTCCTTGTAGGAACCGCCCATCAGTAGCCAGTCATCAAGGTAGGGGAAGACTGTAAATCCCTCTCTTCTCATCCAAGGTGCCACTATTGAATAGACCTTAGTAAAGACCCTGTGTGCAGTAGCTAGCCCAAAGTGGGAGGGACTCTAAATTAGTAATGCTCATCGAAGAGGCACCTGAGGAACCTCTTGTGGGCTGGGTGGATGTCTATGTGAAAATGTATGTCTCATGTTGAGAGCCACGAACCATGTGTGCTCCTCTAATGTGGGAATTACGGATGCCAAGGAAATCATGTGGAATTTTAGTTTTCAAATGAACCTGTTCAACTGTCTCAGATCATGAATTGGCCTCCATCCCCCATTCTTCTTGTGGATGGAGAAGTAAGGGAGATAGAATCCCCTCTCTTGATGTTGAGGTGGAACCCTTTCTATGGCTCCCCTGAGAAGGGAGTTCACCTCTTGCCTCAGAATCGCCTCATGAGAATGGTCCGTGAAAAAGAACGAAGAAGGGGGTTTGTGGGTAGGAGGTACCAGAGACTCCATCAGCTAGCTGCCATGAATAATCTTTAATACCCATTTATCTGTAGTTAGGGCAGTTTTTGCCAAATGGGCTGTGGAAGCCTTTGAATATCAGAGCAGGGGAATGAAGCGGCATCAATAAAGGGACACAGGTCTCAACAGTCCCATGGAAAAAACCTCTTCACTTGGGGTTAGAGTATGATGTGGTAGTGAATGTTGCAGAGGCTGGGTTCCTGGGTCTATAAACCCTCTGTCTCTTGAGTGGTAGCTCCTGAGAACATTGGTGGTAAAATGGCTGAGGAGGTGGTCTTGCCCTATTAGCCCAGTTTATAGGGTTTTCTCTTAGGTGCAAGGATATAAATGCCTGTGAATCAAGTTTTGTCCTCAAGTCTTTGAGGAAACAGAGACACTCATCAGTCTTCTTGTGGAATAGGTTGATAGTATCAAAGGGCAGATCTTGGATGGTACTCTGCACCTCTGGGAAAACCTGAGGATCGTAACCACAAATCTCTCCTCATAACAATGGCCATAGCCATTCCCCTAGATGCAGTATAGTTGTGTCCACCACGGCCTGGAGGGAAATTCTGGCTATCAATCTGCCCTCATCCACTAAGGCCTGGAAGCAGGCCCTATGCCCCTCAGGGAATCTGAATTCCAAAACTTCTTATAATTAGTAAAATCTGATTTGGCCAAGAGGGCCTGATAATTTGAGATCCTGAACTGGAGGGAGGTGAAAGAAGACCCTTCTCCTTAGAAGGTTGAGTCGCTTGTGTCCCTTCTTACAGGGAGTAACCTTTGGGTGCTGTTACCTGGACCACTCTGTAGCCACCTGCACCACCAAAGCATCAGGACAAAAACTTTCCCCCCTTGGATGGAACAAAGCACTGCTTCTTAGCCCAATTAGGAGTGAGAGCACAAGAAACAGAAGTGTGGCAAATCATCTTTGCTGGATCCATGATAACGACCTTGTGATGGGGAGGGTCACTTGACTGGGACCAGATGGGTGCAGAACATCCAGCAAACTATGCTGAGGTTCCTGATCTCCCTCAAGCCGAATCTAACTCTGAAGCCACCCTGGGCATAAGCTTTTGATATTGTTTAAAGTCATCTGACAGGGATGGAGAAGATGGAGTAACTGCTTCATCTGATGAAGACGACGAGATTGCTACTGTAACCAGCTCACCTTCCCTTTCTGAATATGCTGACGGGGCCGGTTGTGGGTATCCGGGAAGTGGCAAATAGGATTCCTGCACCGATTCCAAGTGTCTAGGGTAGGGCTCCCATGATCCCCAATATTGCCAGTAGGATGGATCAACTGCCAAAGGAGAACCCCATGGCATGGGGTGGGGGAGCCTGTTTCTTGGCCAACTGTATCTGCCTGGAGGTCAGAACCATGATCTGCTGGGGCTCCTGTTTTGTGCCACCTTTGCCTGATGCTGCAAGGGCTAAGACTCATCCGAACAGAAAGCTGGATCCTTATCTCCAACAGAACCAACGGTACCACTGATTGAGCCTCAAGGCTGGCATGTGGGATGGGAGAATGACTCTGTCTCATCGGGACATGACTGTCTTCTTCTGGTGTACCAATGTCCCAGAATAAAGATGGTTCTGACAGGAGGGCTCAATGTGGATAGGGAAGAGCAAAGATGTCCGCTTCAGGGAGACGCAAGTCTGATTGTCCTGGGGTATGAGGAGAGTCCACAGGCAGAGCAGTCTGAACTAGAGCTTCCCTAGTCACTGTGGTACGTGTCGCTACAGGTACCGCTTTGACTCTAGAAGTGGATGGGAGCATCAGGAGCTGTTTATCCCAAGCCAATTGGATTGGGGTTTCATAGCCTTCTCCAGGAGATATTTTCTGAGTCTCAGTTCCAGACGCTCATGAATTCTGGGGGGAAAAGAGCAGCAGATGCTCACAGAAATATAAGCCTCACCCAGGCAGTAGAGGCAGTGCTGATGTTTGTCATTCACCGAAAAGGAGTGAAGGCAGGAAACACAATTTTTGAACCCTAGGTATAACCCCAGACTTCTCCAGGGAAAATAAAATGGGTGGGGAAACACTCACTACAGAAGAACCTCAGAGTTACGAACTGGTCAGCCACACCCCTCATTTGGAACCGGAAGTACACAATCAGGAAGCAGAGACCAAAAAAGGCAAATACTGTAATGGCAATTAAATGTAAACTGCTATAAAAAATTAAGGGAAAGGTTAAAAAAAAGACTTGACATGGTAAGGAAACCATTTCTGTGCTTGTTTCACTTAATTTAAGATACTTAAAAGCAGCATTTTTTTCCTGTGCAGTAAAGTTTCGAAGCTGTATTAAGTCAATTTTCAGTTGTAAACTTTTGAAAGAACCACCATAATGTTTTGTTCAGTTACAAACATTTCAGTGCAGAACCACCTCCATTCCTGAGGTGTTCATAACGCTGAGGTTCTACTGTATACTATAAAAACTACTAAAACTAATTATGTACAACATTTTACAGCAATGACGCAGTAAAAAAAAAAAAAGGGGGGGGGGGGGAGGAAATGAGGACACCAAAGATCTCGATTCAGACCACGCAGCCATAAGCAGGAGCTGAAGCGGTGTAGGCCTGCACCACTTTTCATGCCCTGGGTTTGGAGCATGAGAAAAGCTACAGCACATGTACAGGCCAATGGCCACTGCTTGCAAAAAAATTCTGGAGTCAAACACATGGTGCTCATGTGTGGAATACATGTAGGGACCATCATATGAAGAATTATGAGTGCTGCACTGGAAGCCACTTATTGAGAGAAAGATGAATTATTTGGCTAGAAACTAACTGTGGCCGGCCTAAGGGCCTTGTGGTTCACACACTGCACAACAATGAAAAAAACTGGGGGTTGGCTGCTTGCTGTCTCTACTGTGATCAGGAACTGGAAGTGCTGTGAAGGCAGCACCCTGGGGCCTCTTTTCTCACTCAAAAAAATGCCTTTAGCCACACTGGGGTGAGCTCTGAAGGAAGGTCTGTCCAGCACCCCTTCAAGCTGGAATATAAATCACAACTAAATTCACCTCCAACAACCTAAAACGCATCCAACATTCCAAAACATACACCAAAATCCCATTAATCCTCTATGCCTGGTAAATCTCAAAAAAATAAAAGGGGACATGAAGTAACTTTCATGGGCCAGCACAAAAGCAGAAGTGTTTCCAGCCTCTCTTCTTACCCAGCCTTATTCTGCTTGGCAGAATGAATAAAAAGGTTCACTGAAATTAATCCCGTTGCCAAGCTGTTGGCCTGGAATTTTTTTTTAAAATATCATAACTTTTACTCAATTGCCTGGTAGGATTTTAGTATGGTTAGAAAACAAAATCCAGCCAGTTTTATTGCCACATTCACACACACACACACACCCTCTGCCAGAACATCCTGCTTTAAAACTTTGTATTGGAACTGGAAAGGTTTTTAAATAACCTTTCAGTATCAAAGGTAGAAATGAGCCATGACTTGGCACATTATGTTCCTGCACCAAAGCAAATGGTCTCCTCTTTGTTGCTACTCAAAATAAATAGAGAAGAAATGAAAATGTTTCTTTTTTTTCCTAGTAAAATACTTTTATCTGTTACCAAATTGCATTTGCTTCCATAATTTATTCCCATTGGAACAACAAACATGGCATTCTTTTCCCTATGTCTCTAATTTGTCATTTGTGCTTAGGGCTTACCACTACAGGTCCTGTTGTCAGAATTCAAGGAATAGTGAGCTGGGCATCCACACACAAAACCACCAACTGGCACTGCCAAGCAAAGATGGGAGCAGTGCCCATTGCTAGATGCACATTCATTCCAGCCTGCCTGTCTTGAGGAATGGAAGACCAGGATATCCATCACATAATCCAAATGGCCTTGGATGATGGTCCGGTTCTGGCCACTGGTCTTGTTGGCTCGCTCAATGCTGCGCCGGCTCCAATCTGTCCAATAGATGTAATCCTGGTATTGAGTCAAGCCAAACGGGTGAGGCAAGTCATCAGCTATAACCTCACGGTCAAGGCCTGTTTTCAAAAAAGGGAGAGAGGAAAACAAGAAGAATTACTGGGGACAAACTGCGTTTTTCTAACAATGTGTTAGACATTGCTTCTTCGTGGATAGGTTAAAAAATGCAACAAAAAAAAATTAGTTTAAAAATCAGCTTCCACCAGGATTGCCAGTCTTCTGTAACAACCCGTCTGCAGCATGAGGCCCCTTCCTCATCTGTCTCTCTTTCACACATACGTCCTACTCTCATGCCTGATGCATACAATGGAGTGCACCTACTTTAAAAAAAATTTTTTTTTTAAATCAGTTCTGAGCGTATTAAATCTATGAGCTTTTTTGCAGTTTGGCTTTCCTACCACCTCTCCACAACAAATGCAGGTTATATTTTTTGCCGGACAGGACACTCCAAAAGCTATCAGTTGACAGCTTTGTCCTACATGTAACTAAAAATACACAGCTTGCACAGAAAAAGCAACAGCAGCTTACCTAGCATATTTGAAGATTCTATTAAGTTGGTATCTAGATCAGTCCAGTAAAGTCTTCTTTTTGCATAATCAATTGTTAGCCCATTAGCTCGCCCCACGTTTGGTACCAAAGTAGTACGTTCACTTCCATCCATGGCAGCTCGGTCAATCTTGGGCTTCCCACCCCACTCAGTCCAGTACATAAACCTGTATAAAAATGCCAGAAATTTCTCATTTATCTGATATAGAAGTTTTGTGCTGATGCAGACTCTTAACATTTCTTGCGAGTACATGAAAGGAAAAAACAACACAAAAGCAAGAAAAAAGGGAACAGAAAAATCAGAGTTACAAATTTAAGTGTTTTAATAAACACATTACATTAAATATTTTTCTCAAAATACAAGCTAGGAAATGAGTCAGACTTCCTTATACTGTTTTCAATAATATTTGCTCCATCCAAAGCTGGACCCTTACCAAGGACTTCCTTACTAGAGCCCTTCAGTCTTTAACTAGTTCACGTGTGTTAGCTAATAATAAACAGGATGGCATCTGGGTACATTAAATTGCACATTGTTCTTTATCAAAAATTGGTCCAAAGCACATTGCATGAGCAACAAAAATTGCCTTCTGCTTCTATTCAATCCTCCACTGAACACCAAACTAAATGTTTCTTTTAAAATAGGTGAGTGTGAGGATATTTCCTTTCTCCACTAATTTCCACACCAGAGATTGGTTTTATAGGTAGCAATGGACTAGACTATTTTCATGGTTGAAGTACCACAAAACTGTATGGTATTTCCATTCCACTCAGATATAGATACAAAGGATCACACACCTGCTTCTTGATGCCTCACTTGTTGCCAATGTGGAGTTATCAAGGATACAACAACATTTTACATACCAGTGTATGTTTTACTAAAGGATGTTATACTGTTTTAGGAAGGATTTTGTGGTGTGTATTTCTTGTGCAGACATTTGGTATCAGCAAGGCAAGTACACATCTTCCAAAATGTTATGACTACATAGTGTTTAAAATTTGAATATAACATAACTAGCCATATTAAACACCATTATCCCAGGTCATAACAACGTTCAGACAAACCTGATTTGCATCAACCCAACCTCTCCAGGGAGGGATAGGTTTCTGAAGTAACTGCCTGATGATCAAGGAAAAATGTTTCTTCCTTTGGCTGTCAGGGTACCTGAAAAGCTTTTCACCCAGTCAGATGCCCAGCACAGATCTAGTACAAATCTCCACAACAAAAAGGCCATGGGAAGTTTCATTTAAGTGATATGAAAGTTGCAATAACAATCTGGCATGCGTGGGGGGGGGGGGGGGGAAGAGGAGAGGAGAAGGAGGAGGAGGAAAGGAAATGGATTTGTTCCAGATCTAGTACTGGGTTGAGGCAGCTGACCACAAATGGGAACTAAGCTTAACTAATTTTGTGTGACAAAGTGGTGCTCTGCAGGACATTTTAAAGTTCTTCTCCCATGTACTCCCAACAAGCTGAATCGTAACAGATTGTCCAGAATGAAAGCTCAAGTATTCCTAATTGCAAATTTGAATCATGCAGAACAACACTGTATTCATTCAGATTGAGAGTCTCTGGCCTTGCAAACAGATCTCAGAGGCTTTCCACTGCAGTTGGGTAACGATACACTTCATCTCAGATACTGCTGAACCAAGGTAATGCTCTCACCCTCCTATGTATAGAATACAGATCATCTAAGTACTGTCATAGCGGTCACCACATAAGCATATATTATTGTTCTCTGGCATCACTGGATTGCAGCAGGGAGATGTGTTTCCATATGTATGATACCAAATTCTTTGTATTGCCTGCCATGGACTATGCTGACCCTAATATCTTGAACACACAACACCCAAAAAGGTTAGATAGGTAAGCTAAACTAAATAAGATCACTATGAGTGTGAAGTGATCTGACAGAATATGTTCTGGCCAAGATTATAAAGAAATGGATAGATAATGGATAGGTTCCTAAATACATAGGCTCATTATTCAAAGGGAGCTGCTGAGTTAGGTGTCTAAACATAGGATTAAGAAAAAAACCCACTTCTGAAAATCTTGGTGATTATTTATTGTTTTAAAAACAACAGGAGAGAATACAAGTAAAGCAACTTCACTGTCGGGGCCCAGTGTGAATTTAAGATGAGGAACTGAGAACCACTCTGGTCTACGTGTGTTTTGACAATATTTCTGGCCGGACAGCTATTAGAGCAAGGGAAAATGAGGAACTTTGCAGTAAATGAGAAATACTAGCTCTTGTGAATACCAGTGATGAAAAGGAGTCACAAACCTCAAGGTAAGTGGTAATTCCAGGGATTGAGCAGCTTTGAGGGACTACGTGGACACAGCATACTCCCAAAACATCTGGCTCAGATTTGCATATCACATCCGCAGATTTAGTTCTCTCCCACTTTGGATGAACATTTTTGGTATTTAGCAAACTTTAACTGCTATTTTTCAAGTGAAAGATGGTATGGAGAGGCAGCTCTACCTAGTGAATGGGAGCCTGGAAATCCTGAGACTTTCCAAGCTCCGCAGTGACTCAGTCTGGACTCGAACACATAATTCAGTGCCTGATTTTCAGAGTTCCTGAGCTCCTACAGTTCCAACTGAAGTCAGTGTAAACTGCGGGAATTCAGGGTGTTTGAAAACCAGACCCTAAATTGCTCTGTCTCAGTTTCCTCATCTGTAAAATTGGGGTAATACATAACTAGCGTCTCTCACGTGGATTTTGCAAGGAATAAATTAGTAAATGCTTGTAAAGCATTTCAAGGTTATAAAGTGCTATTTAGATGTTAAGTATTATGACCGTTTTTTTCTTATTACATTTTAATGTGATTGAGTCCATTTTCCTGGAGAAAAGAGTTCTCCCTTTATAAAATCTTACATTTTGGATTGGCAGATAGCGCATCCACGAAAACTGCTCTATTTCCCTCCCCTGCCTTCCAAACTTGTCCCTTCCCTCCAAAATAATTGCTCTCCTTATTCTCACACAGTGAGCTTCCCCTTCCCCTCAGAGGCAGAGCACATAATACCCTCACAACACCCTAATCTGTGATGAAGGGAGCTCCATTTTAAAAGGACAAATATTTTCAGAGCTTTCAGTGTGATGGACCTTTTCTAATTAACGAATTCCATAAACCCAAAGCTACTTCGATTTTATGATTAATTAAAAAACTAAATATAAATCCTTTTTTAATGAGCTTCTCTGATTTTTGTGAAGTATTCCTAATGATTATTCAAGGACATTAAGAGCACATTCCTCCAGCCCTTGTATTCTAAATTACTAGGTTATATTCCCCAAGCTGAGTTCTCTCAGGATTTATATACTGGTGCCTCATTAACATGCCCTACAGAAATTATGCATGTGTTATTTTTAAGAAGTTTGTAAACATAAAATTAAGTCAGCAAGTTACCCTTCAGCAGGGTCTAATGCCAGTGCCCGGGGGCTGTCCAGATCCTTCCACACCAATACTTGACGATGTTGTCCATCCAGCTTTGACACTTCAATACGATTTGTTCCGGTATCAGCCCAATAGAGGTTCTTCCCTAGCCAGTCTACTGCCATGCCTTCTGGGTAATCCAAGCCAAACTCCACCACATGTTCGAGTGCACTGCCGTTCATAAATGCCCTGCTGATAGTCTTCAGGGATACAATGATACACAGGCAAATTAGGAACTTTACCAGTCTGTCATTGGGGTTTGCATTTAAAAACTTTCAGATTTCAGGCATCTTGTAGAAAAGAAGTTCATACAATATGCTACTTACTCCTACAATTAACAATAAGGCCTATTCAAGAGTGTTCATTTACTATGCTCTATGAAAGGTCACTGAAGAAATAAATGGGTTGACTTTAGTTGGGTTCCATTAAGCAGTCTACATGCCACACTGACCTTAACAACTCACTGACAGCTTTGAGGAGAAAACATTTTGGAATTCTCAGGCTCATGCTGAAGCTTCTATGCTACAACGAGGAGCAATATTTTAGAGTCACAGAGACAGCATTTAAAGGCAAGAAGGGACCACCAGACCATCTAACCCAACCTCCTGTATATCACATGCCACTCCCCACCCAACCACTCCACGCCACATTATTAATTATGTTTATTATGGTAGTGCCCAAGGATCAATCAACAGCAGGGACCACTGTGGTAGGCACAATACAGATTAGTAGACAGTCCCTTCCCCGAAGAGCTTACAATCTAAATACACAAGACAGCACACAGGCTGGAGGGGGCAGGCGGGCAGAACACACAAGCACAGTGAACACTGTGATTGTGAGAAATGTCTTGTGTCAGTGCCATGATTTATTTTAAACAAGATCCTCATCTAAAAAGTTCAGAACAAATCATCACCCAAATGAAAACAATCAATGGCCAAGAAGTCAGTTAGCTCTGTAGTGCCAGTGTTTATGGATGTATGGTAAGCAACTAATTTAATTCTCCATTAAGAAGAGTTCTGATCTCTCTTTTGTCCAAAAGATTTCTCTCTCTTAACTCTCAACTTCATAGACCTTCCTATGACAACAGAGGCAGCCATAATTGTATAATATTTCACAGCTTAGCCATTCACTGGTATACAATTATGACCAAGAAGCCCGAAGATAACATATCTTTGCCAAGGGACAATGGTATGCAAACACTAGTTTCCTCCCATCCCTCACTCCTCATGTTTCTAACACTGCAGAAGTCAAAGTTCAATTCTGTTTGCTTACAGTTTGTGCGCTAGAACCAGTGATGTCACAAGAGTGTCCATAATTGGGAGTTCAGAGTCCCTTAATCCCTATCTACAATGCCCTTTCAAACCAACATTGGGAGCCATGTTTAATCTATTTCAACCACAGTTCAAGTTAAACCAGTTTCTACAACAGTTTGGCCAGCTTCCCTCTTGGAAACTCATTTTTAAGCTATGTTTTGAGCCCTTGTGTGCCCAACTCCTAAATTACAGAGTGCCGAACACAGCAAGTTATTGTGTAAGCCTTTATTTAAAAAATCCTGATATTTCCATTTCTGAATAAATTTACTCCTCCTGAAAATGAGTGTGTGAAACTAGACTGGTGGATATCGATGCTGAAACCTGTATACCATTTGTCTGCCTTATGCCTGTTTCTGATCTGCAATACTCCCCAATATTTCAGTCTCAACCGAATAATCTAGCTATTTCAGTATAACTTATCATTCATACCATATTTCACCTAATGTATGGTATCTTCATAACTAATGCATACTGAAGTAAGATTAACATCAGTTTCACTTCAGGCTCAAGTCACAGTTCCCTCCCACAATGTATTTGGCAAGATATCCATATTAAGTCCCCCAAATCTCCCTCAAAGTGGTGTTTTCCCCCAGTTTCAGTTTTCCACGAAATGATGACTTTTATCCTTGAAAATTCATTGTGTATGTGAAAAAACATACACCCATTGATTTAAAAAGAACACATCTGAATTTAGCCAGGATATGAAGACATTTTGTGTTGGGTCACGCTTTTCCCTCTGAACTAGAATTATGTAAAACTTATTTGTTGGTCAGTTCTTGAGTTTAAAGTGTTTTGAGAATGCAGCAATAGCAGGACTGCATGGGCGGAGAGTGAACCCTGGGCTCGGGGAGGCTAGCCAGCCAGCCCCTGGCCCAGCTTGTCCCTTCTACACGAGGCCCCACCCCTCCCACTCCCGCTTCCCCACAGGAGCACTGGGCTGGTGGTGCGCCCTCCCCGCCCCCGAACACTGGGCAGTGCGAGCACCAGTTCCAGCCACCAGGAGTCCCCGGCCCCACGCCGGGGTTCTCGCCACGGAGGAAGAGCCGCAGAGCCCCAGCGGGAAGCAGGAGGAGACCTGGGAGCGGAGCGTGGGCGGGACAACACAGGGCTGTTTGGGGAGGCACAGCCTCCCCCGGCCTTTGATACCTGCTGCCCACGCAGGACTGAACACTAGACAAAGACAACTCCTTCCTTTACCTTCAGCGAGATATCTGTCCAGTAAATCCGATTGTCTGTCACATCAAAATCCAGAGCAGAAGCTTCTTTGACTCCCGTAAGTGGGATGGCAACATTGTTGTTGTTGGTTTCCAAAGAGATTCGCCTGATATCTGCTCTCCGAGAAAAGAGCAGGAAAGCTTCTGGGACAATGCAAGTCCTCATATCACTGATGAGCTCTAAGCCTATGGGACAGGCGCAGCGAGGGCCCTGAGGTCTGTACAGACAGAGGTGGCTGCAACCACCATTGTCCTCTGCACAAGGGTTTGCACCTGCACATTCAGTAGAAGCAAAAAGAATTATTTGACATTGTCCTCCTTTTCAAGATAATTATCCTCAGACAGAAGTGCTAACTTTCTCCACAGTACATTGCACCACAATCTACCTCAGCCTTGTCCTATAGCAAATACCTTAAGAATGGAAACAGCTGCAGACTTCACACCCATTCAGACCACTAATAAAGAAGATTATTGTGATAGTTTTTTGTGTATGTTATGGAAGTCTGTCTATTAAGAGCTGCACCGACATCACCAAACACTCATTTCACACAGGCCAAACAGCTGGGAGGAGGCCTGCATTTGACACATGTAACTTAGTGCCCATTTAGACCAATCAGTGCACATGCAAAACCTGAGTCGCTCCTAGCTTTCGTGCAGACACAGAGAGCACAGTTCGTAGACAGGTTGTGAGATGAAGGCATATAGAACAGTCTTAGCTTTATTAACCAACCGTTGGTCCTAAAGAAATACAAATCAACACGTAACTAAACTGAATTCTGTACATGTTCTAATAAGGCCCGTCTACACTAGAAAATTAAGTCAGCCTAACCATGTCACTCAGGGGTGTGAAAAATCCACCCCCCTAAGTGGCGTAGTTAAGCGCACCTAAGTCCGTGCACAGACAGCACTAGGTCGACGGAAAAATTCTTCTACCACCCCTTGGGGAGGTGGATTACCCATGCCAATGGGAGAACGCCTTCTGTCGGAGTAGGCAGTGTCTACATGGAAGCAGTACAGCAGCGCAGCTGTAGCATTTGAAGAGCAGATGAGCCCTAAGATGACAACCAGGCTATCGAGCCCTCAAAGCCTGCAGAAGGTCATTGACGACACCGTTCCCTACTCTCACTAGCCGAGTTAAATACAACCACAGATTTTCTCTCTGTTCTTGTTTACACTGTGGGGTAGTGTCTTTACAGTGTGAAAGAAACCAGTTACCCCATTCAGCTGCTTCTGAAGCTGCTTTTCACACTTTTTGTCCAGATCTGATTTTCAGTCACTCACCAATGATCTGATGGACATTAGTAGCTTTCAGGCCCATTAGGTCAGGCAGTTGGTCTATGATGATTTCTCTTTCTGCTGTACGCTTATGCACTCGCTCAATGCTACGTCTTTGCCAATCGGTCCAATAGATGTAATCTCCCAGCAAAGTGAATCCAAAGATGTGAGGCAGCTTGTCCTCCACCAGAACTCTCCTGCTACTGCCATCTGCATTCATGACCTGTGCAGAAACAGAAACATTTGAATGAGAGAAACCCTGCCAATATGCACAATAATTTCTCCAGACAGCCCACAATTAATAACTAACTTTCAACACAAAATAAAAAAAACCAACAACTAAACTATCAGAAAGGCTTTTGGCAAATCCTCCATCCACAAACCCATGCAGGACCTGTACATCTAAGGCTATATCCTTATAAGCAAAATCCTGATAAACAGATCCTAAAGTGAGGTTATGACTCAGCAAATCCTATAGTAAGAACATGCAAGAACTGCTATGCTGGTTCAGACCAACGGTACATCCATCTCCAACGGTAGCCAGTACTAGAACTTCATGGGGAATAAACAGAACTGGACAGTTGGAGTGATCCACGCCATCTTCCCCGCTCCCAACTTCCGGCAGTCAGAGATTTAGGGTTGCCCCAAAAACAGGGTTACATCCCTGACCATCTTGGCTATCCTCCATTAACTTATCTAGTACTTTCTGAAACCCAGTTATACTTTTGGCCTTCACAACATCCCCGGGCAATGAGTTCCACAGGTTAATTGTGTGTTATGTGAAAAAGTACTTCCTCTTGTTTGTATTAAGTCTACTGCCTGTTAATTTAATCAGATCACCCCTGATTTTTGTATTGTGTTGAAAGAGTAAATAACACTTCCCTATTTACTTTTTCCACACCATTCATGACTTCACAAACCTCTATCACAGTGATGCCCAAACTTTTCCTCTCAGCCTCTTCCCCCTCCTTACCAGTAAAGGAATGTGTCCACGCCCCCCTGGGCCAGGAGCAGAGTCATGGCTAAGCAGGGGGCCAGGAGCAGGGCCTCAGCCAGGCACAGGGCCACAGCTAGGGCAGGGCCACGTGATGCTCCCTCCTCACTCTCGCATGGGGGTTGGCTGGGGCTCTGCCACGCTCCCCGGACATTCCTCCATGCTGCCCTAGGGGGCGCACCCTACAGTTTGGTGACCATTACTCTAGCATATCCCCCTTTAGTCATGTCTCTTCTCACTAAACAGCCCTAATCTTTTTAGTTCCTCCTTGTAATGAAGTCAGTCCATACCTGGATTATCTTTGCCGTCTTCTCTGAACCCTTTTTCCAGTTCCACTATGCCTTTTTGAGATGTGGCAACCAGAACTGGTTTTCAAGAACCAGAACTGGTATTCAAGATATCGGTATTTATATAGTGGCATGATATTTTCCATCTTATTTTCTACCCCTTTTCAATTAAACTTTTTGACTGCTGCTGCATATTGACCTGAAGTTTTCAGAGATCTATCCATGGTGACTCCAAGATCTTTCTTGAGTGGTAACAGCTATTTTAGAACCCATCATCATATATGTGTAGTTCGGGTTATTTTTCCAGATGTGCATTACTATACTTTGCATTTACCTGTGTTGAATTTTCTCTTTTTTTTTTGCCCAGTCACTCAGTTTTGTTTGGATTTAACGATCTTGAATATTTTTGTATCATTTGCAAACTCTGCCTCCTCAGTTTTCACTCCCTTTTTCAGATCACTAATGAATGCGTTGAACAGCACAGGTCCCAGTACCGATCCTTGAGGGACCCTGACGTTTACCTCTCACTGTTGTGAAAACTGACCATTTATTCAAATCCTTTGCTTCCTACATTTTAAACCACTTTATGATCCATGAGAAGACACTCTCTCTCTTATGCCATGACTACTTAGTTTACTTAAAAAAAACAGGAGTACTTTTGGCATCTTAGAGACTAACAAATTTATTAGAGCGTAAGCTTTCGTGGGCTACAGCCCAGTTCATTGGATGCATTGAATGGAACATATAGTAAGAAGATATATATACACATACAGAGAAGGTGGAAGTTGCCATACAAACAGTAAGAGGCTAATTAATTAAGATGAGCTATTATCACATCAGGAAAAAAAAAACTTTTGTAGTGATAAGCAAGATGGCCCATTTAGACAGTTGACAAGAAGGTGTGAGGATACCTAACATGTGGAAATAAATTCAATATGTGTAATGACCCAGCCATTCCCAGTCTCTATTCAAACCCAGGTTAATGGTATCTTGTTTGCATATTAATTCAAGCTCAGCAGTTTCTCGTTGGAGTCTGTTTTTGAAGCTTTTCTGCTGCAGAATTGCCACCCTTAAGTGTTTTACTGAGTGGCCAGAGAGATTGAAATGTTTTTGAATGTTATAATTCTTGACGTCTGATTTGTGTCCATTTATTCTTTTGTGTAGAGACTGTCCGGTTTGGCCAATATACATGGCAGAGGGGCATTGCTGGCACATGATGGCATATATCACATTGGTAGATGTGCAGGTGAACTAGCCCCTGATGGCATGGCTAATGTGATTCGGTCCTATGATGGTGTCACTTGAATAAATATGTGGACAGAGTTGGCATCGGGCTTTGTTGCAAGGATAGGTTCCTGGGTTAGTGTTTTTTTTTCTGGTATGTGGTTGCTGGAGAGTATTTGCTTCAGGCTGGGGGGCTGTCTGTAAGCGAGGACTGGTCTGTCTCCCAAGATCTTAAGAGCCTTTCATGAGGGACCTTGTCAAATGCTTTCTGAAAGCCCACGTATACTATATCACCTGGATCATCCTTATCCACACGCTTACAGATACCCTCAAATAATTCCAATAGATTGGTGAGGCATGACTTCCCTTTACAAAAGCTGCGCTGACTCTTTCTCAACTTACTGTGTTCACATATGTGCCTTATCATTCTGTTATTATAGGTTTGTTTGTTTGTTTGTTTGTTTTTTACCAATTTGCCCAATATTCAAGTTAGGCTTACCAGCCTCCAACTGCCAGGATTGCCTCCGGAGACATTTTTAAAATCACCACATTAGTTGCTATTTATTTTGTGATCCCAAACTAGGCATATCAGTCACACCTCCAGTCCTATACCTCCGATCTCCTTTCTATGTTATCTTTATTACTTTTCATTTTAAATGGGAGGGGTAGTGTGATCTGGAGAATGAATACAAGTTTAGAATGTCAGGAAGTCTTGGCTCAGCATATAGGCTAGTTAGCAGTCCCTTCTATGACAGCTTAGTCCAGCTCAGGACGAATGATAATATTCCACACAGCAGATTCTGCAAACTAGAGGGTTAGGGAGAACTAACTGTATCCATCATTTTAAATAACAAGCCATTTTTGTGTTCTTTACAACTAAGATCAACATCTTCTGAACAATAAAAATAATGTAAATCACTTGGTGACTTTGGTCAAGACACTTCAATTCTCTACCTCAGTTTCCCCGTTGCTAAAACTGTGTAATTCTTACCTTCCTCAAAGGGGCACTGGGAGGATTAACTAACCTTTGTACAGCATTTGACCATGTTAAAGCACTGGGTAAGTGCTAAATATTATTAGTAAATACTAAGTGATGGAGGTGGAAGGAAACTAATATTTTAAAAGACGTATTTCTATGTCAACGTAACAATCATGTTACAACATGATTTGATATGATTACTGAATTTTGTGCAAAGAGAAATCACTACTGAAATATACTGCATTTACTTTAAATATTTTTCCATTTGTTTTCAACAAATGAACATTTCAGGAAAGACTTTTCCTTTTACTTCCATGCCAAAATATTGCATAACTTGTAAAATTCATCCATCTTTCGGAAAACTTTATGAAGTATCCAGATAGCATTCTCATCCCTGCAACAGCTCAAAAAGCATCAACTTTTCTCCCCCTTCTAGAACCTACAGTGTTACCCAAGATCTTCTGACAAAACCGCCTTATTTTGGAACACTAGATTGGGGACAGCAGAAACTTCTGAATCACATTCACGTATTGTTTTAAATGGGCCCTGCGCATCCCTGGAAGAGCCCTGGGGGCTTCCTCTTCTCTCCATGACCCACCCTAAAGATGTGTGCAAAGACAACCTTCAGTGTCAGTCAACACCAATGCATTAACCAGGGGGGCCACTGTTTTGTGGTTAGAAAAACTTCCTAGCACTACGGGATTAGCAGCCTGCCTCTCTAGTGCACCATCCCCCCTTCCACTCCCACTTGCAATCCTCAGGGCAGTGGCGGCCAGGGTGAAGGGGGAAATGAAGAACAAAAAAAACCCAAATCTTTCTCGGCATAATGCAGAGCAGGCTAGTTATTTTTTTTTAAAAGGTAATTTCTAATATCTTCCATATTAAAAAAATTTTTCCAGCCACCACTTTGGACCACCACCATAGTCTCCAAACACATCTTTTTGATCAGAAGTGATTATGTCGCAAAACTTTCTGGTAATGCTCAATTTTCCCCATCCCACATTGAGTACCCAGTCCTGTGAGCCTTCCCTCCTTGGACAGAAATCCTTCTGAAAATAGAAGCTTTGTATGTTTGCTGGCTTGGAGGAATGGGCTTTAAATTTGTCTTAGAAGTAAATTCAAAATTACTCCATGAAATGGTCACATCAAAAAGTTTTAGCCCATTATTGTACACTGTATATTTACACCCACACACACACAGTGTCCACAAAAATAAGGTAGGCATTACATTTTACTTTGTGAAATTTATATTGCTACATGTATTAAGATTCTTTTGAAAGTACAATAAGCACATTTTTCCAAACCTAATTTTGTATTAAGGTACATTTACCAACCTAGGTCTACACCTTAAGCTTTTTACACCAATAACCAAATCCAAATGCTGCTCTTCTCATTACAGATCGTTTAATTTTTAGACTTCCTTTCGAAAACTGTGCTGTTATTCTACTTCAGAAACTTTCAACATCTGCTGACTTCCCCCATTTTTTCCTAGCTGCATGGTTCCCCGACATTCTTTTTTGACAAATGAGGTGCCTGAACAAAGATGCTTAACTGAAGAACCATGAAACTGCTCTAAAAAATGTCTGTAAGGCAAACTGTGACTAACACCTTTTGCTCAAGCCAACAGTCTCTCCAACCTTCAAGCCACTAGTCTCTCTAATCAGCGTGCAGAGCCCCCTTTTACAAAAATCTTCACTGGTAAAGAAAACATCTCCACCCTTTAAGTGAAACTCACCATCCACATTTTATCTTATCAGCATCTTGCTGACTTTCACAGTTGTTCTAATTCTCTGTGCTGACTTCACTTTTTTCCTCCCGAAGCCATAAAGATAAGCCACTTGTCTGTAACTAATTAATTCACAATAATTAGTGCTTGCTAAGCAGAACAGCCAGCTATGGGGCATGCCTAGACATAAACAGATCCTGTAAGTGGAAGTGACCAAATAAAATAAACAGTAGTCATCATTAAAATGTCACTAGTTACCAAAAGTAGCCACCACACTGCATTAGCTAAGCTACCACACTTTCACCCTGTACTTACAACAGAATACAATTGTGGTATTAGAGACGGTGTCCTGGGAACTGCTGGTAAAAGATTACTTAAAAAGCGTGCACTGTGAACTAAATGGAAGCTCACATAAGCTTTAAATGGCAAGCTATGCTATTAAAACAGAGCAATCTACCACACTTGTCATGAAAGGAAGGTGGGGAGGGGGCAGGGAGGAGAAGAGAAAGGAAACCATCACCTAGCCCTTTGTGAATTTCTGCTTTGGAGTGTTTAAGAAGATTACTTACCTGCAACTGGAGGTTCTTTGTGATGTGGGGCCCATATCTCTATTCCACTGTGGGTTACGCATGCGCACCATGCGCTGGGAGTCAGAAAATTTGAAAGTAGTGTCGATTGGTCTGCACATGTGCCCTGTCTTGCTTGGTGCTTCCGACAGAGGCAATAAAGGGCGAGACAGACCAACCACCTCTTCAGGTCCTTTTCTACTGTGAATAAGGGAGGGTGGGTATTGGAATATAGAGAGGGACCACACTTCTCAAAGAACCTCCAGGTACGGGTAAGTAACCTCCTCTGGTTCCTGGAGTGATGGTCCCTATTGCATTCCACTGTGTGTGACTGACAAGTAGTATCTAAGCAGGGGGAAGGCGTGAGGCTGAGGCTGGTAAGGTTGAATGGAAAACTGCCATCCAAAAGGAGGCATCAGCAGCTGAGTCCTGTACCAGGGCATAATGCCTGGTAATTGTGTGGACAGCGCTCCACGTGGCCAGTTTACAGGTATCTAGGAGGGGTACGTCCTGAAGAGACACTATGGTTGTTGCTTGAGCTCTAGTGTAGTGAACTCGTACCCCTGTAGGGGGAGGGAGGCTTGAGAGCTGATAGAGTAGAATGCAGCCAGAGACCCATTTGGAAATTCTCTAGGTGGAGATGGCATGCCCTCTGACTCTCTCCACTACAGTGACAAACAATCTCGGGGACTTCCTGATTGGTTTTGTTCTCTGTTGATAAAAGGCCAAGGCTTGTCATACGTTGACCGAGTGGAGTCTGTTATTCTAGAAATGTATGTGGTTTTGGGAAGAATACAGGTAAGTGAATGGATTGGTTAAGGTGAAATTCCATAACCACTTTAGGGATAAATTTGGGATGTAAGTTTAAAGAAACTTTATCTTTATGAAACATGGTTTATGGAGGGTCTGCCTTCGCCGACTCTCCTCACCGATGGGATTACAAAAAAGGTGACCTTCATGAAGAGGAGGGAGATGGAGCAAGTAGCAAAGGGCTCAAAGGGAGCACTTGTCAGTACCAAAAGAACAAGTTTCGAGTCCAATTGGGGTGCAATCTTTTGAGAAGGTGGCAAAGTTCTTATCAGGCCTTTCCAGAAGTCGGAACCGACTGGTTTGTGGTTGTGCGAAAATAGAGTAGCCCTCAGTAGGTTGATGGAATGCACTGACTGCTGCCAAGTAGACTATCATGGTACTGAGGGAGAAACCCGATGTCTTCAAAGTTAGAATATAGTGTAGGATGAGTGGAATATCCGTAGCTTCTGGTAGAACACCTCTTTGTTGTGTCCAGGACAAGAAATGTTTCCATTTAGCTAGGTCCCTAGTCAAGTCCTTTCTGCTATCAGAGAGGATCTCTCACAGGGCTGAGAAGCATGTACAGTCTAGGGATGGTGCCCATCCAAATACCACATCCTGAGCAGACATGCCAAACCCGTGGAGAAAAAAAAACGCAGAAATTGGGCTTGTTATTGGCTTGAGAGTTGCTTGTTGGCTAGTTTTTGGCTTGTAGCTTGTTGGGCTTGTAGTGTGTTGGTTGTTGCTGCTTCCTTCCCTTTTTTTTTTTTTTTTTTTAAAATCGGCTCCCGGCAAGCAGGGGAAAGGTGAGAAGAGAGTCGGGGTGCACAGCGGGCTCACCACAGTCCCAGATTTCACGCCAGGGGGATCTAGTCACAGAGTGTTGGGGTTCTTAGGGATTGGCTTGTTTTGGCCTGGTTTTGAAATGGGATTAGCTTGATTTTTGGCTTATTGTGAAAGTCAGGGTTTTTATTTACTGCATGAAAGTTGGCAACTGTGGTCCTGAGATGGAGTGGTCATGGTTTAGAGTGTTAGATCTTGCTGCTGTATTGGGTCAGGAGCTCGGGAAACATTGGCAGTGAAATTGGCAGACGAGACAACATGCACAGGAGGTTGGGGAACCAGAACTGTCTAGGCCAAAAAGGGGTGATCAGGATGACTGTTGCCCTGTACCGCCAGATCTTGCATAGCATTCACTGCAGGAGCGGCAGTGGAGACAAGGCATAGTTGAACAGCTCTGATCAGGAAAGAAGGAGAGCATCACCCTGGGAGCAGTAACCTAGGGCTCCTCTGGAGCAATAGGTGGTGCACATGTTGTTGGCCTGGGAAGCAAACATCACGTGAAAATGCCATGCAGCACTTGTCGTGATTTTCCCCACTTGCAGTCGATAGCAAAGTGCCTGCTGAGGGAGACAGAGTACATTCTGCTTCCCTAGAAGCTAGGCTGTAAATAGGGTGATCTGACTGCTGATGCACCGGTTCCAGAGATTGACTGCTTCTGCACACAGAGAGGCAGATCTTGCTCTGTCTTGCTTGTTGATGTAGAAAACCGTCACGGTGTTGGTCTGACATTATCAGGATATGGTGAGAGTGGATGAATGGAAGAAAAAATTCACATGCCTGCCTTCTCACCCTTAATTCCAGGGCACTGATGTGCATTCTGGACTCTAGAGTTGTCCATGTTCCTTGCACCGGGTGGTTGCCCACATGGGCTCCCCAACCTAGTAGGGACGCATCTATAATTATGACCTTGTTCAGTGAAGAGGAGAGAAAGGGGACCCCCACACATACATATGAAGATTTGTCCTTGGTGGGAACTGTCAGTGTGAGTTTTGTGGAATGATCGCTTGGAGAATAAACCAACTGTAGCCATGTTTGAAGGCAACAAAGGTGGAGACTTGCGAATGGAGTATCGTATGTGCACAAGGCCATGTGGCCAAGTAGGGACACAGTGACCAAGTAGTGACCTGAGGGTTGCTCAAGATGTGAGCTATATCATCATTCATGGTCTGGAACTTGTCTGTGGGCAAGTACACCCTTGCAGTGACAGAGTTCAGGGTTGCCTCAATGAAATCCAAAGATTGCAGGGGGTAAGAACAGATTTTTCAATGTTTACTCTGACTCCCAGTGAGGAAAGGAGGCAGAGCATTATAGAGGCTGACATACAGACTTCTTGGCATGATTTGGTGGTGAAGAGCCAGTCATTAAAGTATGGGAAAACAATGTCTGACATGAGCTGCTACCACTGAAAATATCTTGGTAAAGACTCTAGGGGTGGTAGCTATCCCAAAGGGTAGGACTCCGTATTGGAAATGGCTGGAGCCCATAAATCTGAGATATAGTCTGTGAGTGGGATAAATATTGATGTGAAAGGGACAGCAGTACCATTGGAGCCTAATGTTTCTGGCTTCTTGTCTTGCCTGTGGGACTTAGGACATCTTAAGTCCTCATGGGCTGAACTGGTGGATTTGCTTACAGGCACATCCGATTTCTTTGAAGTGGACTTAAAGTAAGACTTATTCCCTTGCTTATGAGGAGTGCTTCCTAACTTCCCAAGTAGGCCCTGCCATGGGGTGTGTGGGGCTGGATTCCCTGGCACCGGGGTTGGACTTTGCAGCAGAAGGCACGCTACTTGATGACTCAGGCCAATGTATGGAGTTGAGGGGGGGTTTCCAATCAGGGTCTCATTGCCTTCTCCATGAGATACTTGCGGAGATTAAACGCCCACCCTTCTTGGGTACGGCTGGGGAAGGACTGGCAAACACTGCACCAAGCCATGATATGAACTTCTCCCAAGCAGCAGAGACAGCACTGGTAGTCATCAGTGACTGAGAAGGACTGTGGACAGCAAGCGCAGAGTTTGAAGCCCAGAGTTCTGGGAATAGTCTGATACCCAAACAGAGTATGAGGGGTTCCCCCATAGCTTAATCTAAAGCTAAAAGATACTAAAAACTATTAAAATTATTAAATCTATTAAAGTTTATTAAGAACTATTCAAACCCAGGTCTTTCTCCTCCTCTGTTGCATCCAACTGATCAGACCCCAGTTTATAGCAAAAATTCTTGTTGCATGACCTTTCATTTTGTACTATTAAATTTCATCCCACTTCTCTTACTCCAGTTTTCAAGGTTGTCCAAATCTTCTTGTATGATATTCCAGTCCTCTTCCATATTGGCACTGCTTCCCATCTTTGTGCCATCCATAAATTTTATTACCAAACTCCTACTTTTTCTGCCAAGATCATTCATGAAAATGTTAAACAACACTGGTCCCAAGACTGATCCTTGAGGAACTCTACTAGTAACCTCCCTCCATCCTAGCAATTCACCTTTCAGTATGATCCGTTGTTGTCTTTTCTTTAACCAGTTCCTTACCCACCTTTTAATTCTCATATTAATCCCCATCTTCTCCAATTTAACTAATAATTGACAATGTGTGAAATCCATAGATTAGATCTACAGCATGACCTTTGTCTTGAAAATTGGTTATCTTCTCAAAGAAAGAGATCAGGTTACTGTGGCATGATCTACGTTTTGCAAAACTATGTTGTATTTTACCCCAATTACTATTTACCTCTATGTCCTTAACTACTCTTTCAAAATTTGTTCTCAGTTCTTGCATACAACTGAGGTCAAACTAAGAGGCCTGTCGTTTCCCAGATCACTTTTTCCCACCTTTCATAAAATATAGGTAACATATTTGCAATTCTCCAGTCATAGGGTATGACCCCTAAGTTTACAGAGTCATTGAAAATCCTTGCTATTGGGCTTGCAATTTAATGTATCAGTTCCTTTGATACTCTTGGATGGAGATTATCTGAGCCCCCAGATTCTGTCCCATTAAACTACTTGAGTTTGGCTTCCGCCTCAGATATGGTCATTTCTACTTCCACATCCTTGTTCCCATTAACCAGCCGGCCACTGCCCCCCAAACTCCTCATTATCCTTATTAAAAAGTGAGGCAAAGTATTCTTTTAAGTATTGGCCCATAGGTAGATTATCTTTAATCTCCACTCCCTCCTCTGTGTTTAGCAGTCCCACCTCTTTCCTTGTTTTCTTTTTATTTATACGGCTAAAGAACTTTTTACTAATTGTTTTAATTTCCATTGGAAGGTCCAACTTTGCTTGGCTTTTGGCAGTTTTCTCACTTTTCCCCCTATATTTTCTGAGTTCCAACAGGTAGCTTTTCTTGCTGATCCATCCCTTCTTCCATTCCTTGTAGGTTTTCTGCTTTCTCTTAATAACCTGTTTGAATGCTTGCTCATCCAGTTTAGTCTGTAATCTTTCCTCACGAATTTTTTCCCTTTGCTCAGGATGCAGGCCTCTGATAGTTTCTGCATCTTTGACTTCCAATAATTCCAAGCCTCCTCTACATTCAGATACTGAAGTTCTTCAGTACAGTCCACTTCCCTAACTAATTCCCTTAATTTTATACCATTTGCCGTTTTGAAATCAACCCTAGCTGCAGACCTATTTTTGTTTATCCTTCCATTTAGCAAGCATGTAGGACCATTAATCATCTCCTGATGCACAGAACTGAGATTCTCAGCACCATGCAGGACCTAGTGGATGGATCTGCAGCAATGAGTTCCCGAACTGTGGTGGGGAGACAGACAGCATGCTCATCCCTATTTTGGCACTAGCCCACCTTGCTACTGAGTACTTCAACAGAAAGGCTACTTTTCTATCGTTATGCAAGCAATGATGGATCACAGAGAATGCTTCATTGATATCTCACATTTTGAAGAACACAGGACTTAGAAAGCTCAGAAAGCTGCAAGCAGAAACATTCTTTCCCAACCGGCAGATTACCATCAGTGACGCTGAAATGCCCATGCTGATCCTGGAGGACTCAGCCTACCCCTTGCTCCCCTGGCTCATGAAGCTGGGCACTGGCCACCTTGACAGCACCAAGGAAAGATTCAACTACCGGCTCAGACTGGCTAGGCTGTGGAGGAGCCTCAAATAGGTCCTGGCTTGCGGCATGGTCGGAATCCCCCCCTCACTGTTCACAAAAGGGGCTTCTGTTTTGGGCTCCTCAAAGGTACCCATAGTGGTTTGCGGAGTGCTGGTGGGGTCTCTGCCAAATATGGCATGCAGGTCCGCGGCTCAGTACCTGATCTGCTGTTATGCTCCTAGGCCTGGTATCCCTGACAAAGTTCCTTCGCTTTCACGCGGCACTGCTGCTGCTCTCTGTCATACCCCTTTGCCCGCATCCCCTGTGCAATATGATCGTAGATGTCCATGTTTCTATGGTTGGTCCGTAGCTGTGCTTTCACAGCCTCTTCTCCCCACAGGCTAAGGAGATCCAATACTTGTGTATTCCAGGCAGAAACACACCTAGTCGTACATGATCTGTTGGGCAGCTGCACATAAGGGTGAGCTCCTAGGTGTGTAATCAGGATGAGGCACTCCACAAACATGTGGGAAGCTTAAGGGGTGGATGTGGCTTCTGGGCTCCATGACCCCAGGACAGTGGAGTTTAAAACTGTGGCCAGAATGGTCACTGTCACAGGGAACGGGGCATTGTGAGACAGCTGCTGAAAGACTGTTAGGGTCGAGTCAGGTCACGTAGTGTCTACACTCACATGATGTTGCCCTCATTAGGTCAACCATGGCTCTACGCCATTCAGGGAGATGGTTTTACTATACTGCTGTAAATGGATGCTTATGTCAGCTGGCGACAGATTTGAACATAGACACGCATACACAGACCTAACTTTGTAGTGTAGATCAGGCCTAAGTAACTTGCCCAAGATCACTCAGGAAGTCTGTAGCAGAGCAGGGAATAGAACCCAGGTCTCCCAAGTCCTAGGTGGGCAACAAGAAAACTTGGTTATTTAAGTGAACTTAACACTGGTGAAAAGGTGCTGGATTGGCAGTCCAGGTACAGCACTATGGCCGTGCAACCTTGCCCACACATGCCCCAATCCTCACCTGGAAGGGTGGGAGCATAAATCAGGTTCCATGCCCATTCAAACCATAACCACTCGGCAGAGACTGGCAAGAAGTGTTGTTAATTAGTGCCAACTGTGGTGAAGAAGTTTCTTAAAGGGCACATCTGTCTACAAAGAGCTGGAGTTAGAGCAGCAGTAATTCCATCGTGACCAAACAGACAGCAACATTTAGTTCCTACTGACCTTAGCTGGATTTCAAAAGGTTTTAAAAGGATCCCGATGTGTAATTCACAAAACAAAAAAGAACCAGAGTGATGCAGGGGGAAAAGCAAGAAGGGATGCTGGGGCGATGCATACATTCTATACAGAAGAGAGGAAAAAACAGTCATAAATCAACTCATTCTAGAGGATTTCAACATACACTCTTCAGACTGTGAAATTCAGAGAACAATCAGGTCACATGCTGATCTTCCTTGCATGTGTACTCCTCTGAGGGATCCCAAACTGGATTATTCAGCCAAACTGATAACCAGGCACTCTGAATCCCTGGTTAAGAAACCTGCCTTATAATCTGAACTAGTGTCTCCAGTGGTTTGTGCTGCTTTAACCACAGTGTGGTGTGGGTTTCACATTCTGAGGCCATTCTAAATACTTCAGACCACAGTGAGAATACAGGCTACAACAGGAAACAGATGTGGCTTAACCACAAACACTACCTTTACTGAAAGAGCGAGTAGTTCTATGAAAGGGGGGGAGGAGGAAATCACACACAAGAAATGCAAATGGTCTTTCCTCTGGGCAAGGGTCTTGCAAATCAGTCAAAGAAAACAATATCAATACAAAACTTCAAAAAAAATATAGCATGTTGAAAATAAAATTAATTAAAACAAAAAACAGTGGCCATATCTTAAGATGCTGATGACCAAACACGATGTGAATAATACATACAACTTAATCTCTCATAGTATTGTTTCCATCTGAAACCAAAAAACTTCAGAGTGGAATTTTGCACCAGAGCAATTTGTTCGGTGTCTCAATTTTTGCCAAATATTCTAGATGTAATTCACTTCTGAATACCAACAACAACGAAGTGATATAAGTGGGCTGATACAGTGACATTCCACTTCTGGCAGCGCTAGCTGACATTTGACTGGTGGTCTCAATCTAGTCAAAACACCTTGGCCATTTCATCAGTAAATTCCAGTCAGTTCCCATTAGAACAGGAAGGTTTGGCAAATCATTACTATGGTGTATTGGCAGAGTTATATGGGGGGACCCCAGTGAAGTGACCTTTCAGCATTTTCAGTATTATTTCTATTGTCATTCTGAAGATTACCTTAGCATCATTTCAGAACATGACTGAAAACACTCTTGGTGTTCGGTTCAGCTTACCTGATTTTGGGAGATTTTTGTATTAATTATTTCTGAAGAAAGGACAATGGTTTTAATGCTATGTACTGTGGTCACTTCATGAAATTAAAAAAAAGCATTTAATAGGCACCTTGTTGCTGTAAGAACAACAGCTTTAAAAATAATTCAAAAGAATATAAGACACCCCAACAACATTTCACACCAAGTTGTCCCTCCTCAAAAATGCCCTCCCACCCCAAAAACAAAACCAAAAATCCACATTCTAAATAATCAATATGCTACACACTCCCCTGGAAAATCTGGCACTGTCATAGGCAGCATACTGAGCGGGATGGATCATTGGTCTGACCTAGTATGGCCATTCTTAAATTCAGATTTGGCCAAGTTTGAAAGGCCTTACGCTCATCTTGATATAGTGTAGTTGTAGCCATGCTGGTCCCAGGATATTAGAGACACCAGGTGGGTGAGACAAGGTCTTTTATTGGATCAACTTCTGAAGATATTACCTCTCCCACCTTGTCACTCAACTTGATGGCATTTCAGAACACAATAACTTTTGAATGCCACATCTGATCAACTCCAATATGCCAGGGAATGTTCTACGCATCAATGGGCACAACCATATTGATTTGGGTGAAATTCAGGAGACAGGAAAAGGAAAACGGAGGACACACAAAGCCCCTGGCATCTGGTTGCAAACTTAGCAACTCCAACCACCTCTGTAACTGTCTATAGATCAAAGAACCAGCAGATGGCAGCCATTACCACCTTCCAGCATAACACACCCATCTCAGCTCTGCCCTTCCTCCCAACACGGTTTAAAATGTCGACACCCTGAATTACTTATCTCCCACACAGAAAGAACATAAATAAGAATGGTGGAGGTAAGGGGGAAAATGGGGGCACACAAAGAGCCCCTAGCATGGAAGCGAGAATGGGGAACCCTGGTATGGGGGAGAAAGTGACACGGAGAGCACACACAGCCCCTGCCATGGGGAGCTTGGGGGTTTCAGGAAATACAGTGGTCCAGGAAGGTGGCACACAAAGAGCTCGTCAGGGGTGAATGCAGGAATCCAAGGAGCCTCTAGTGTATGCAATGTGCCTATCTTACACAAGCAACGAAGTGTGACCCTCTAGTTCAGACATTTTAATTGTTGAGGTAGTTATTAGCTGGTCTAGCATGGGATCTGTACATGTATATACACAACAGTATGCAAAACTAATATCATTACTTAGTATGGATAATACTTATAATGTGATGGTAAAGAAGGCAAATTTGTAATAATTCTACTCAAGATCTAATTGTTCTTTCCATGTTAGGTGTTACAGAACCCACTTTTGCTCTCAGATAAAACACCGTAAGTGTATAACAAGGATATTGCCCAAAAACTTACTAAAATTATATCTTTTCTGCATTTCCTTTTCTATTACTGCAGACATCATAAACATAGCACTTAGAGAAGAGGAAAGTGATCAGGAACAGTCAGCATGGATTCACCAAGGACAAGTCATGCCTGACTAATCTAATTGCCTTCTATGACGAGATAACTGGTTCTGTGGATGAAGGGAAAGCAGTGGACGTGTTGTTCCTTGACTTTAGCAAAGCTTTTGACACAGTCTCCCACAGTATTCTTGCCAGCAAGTTAAAGAAGTATGGGCTGGATGAATGGACTATAAGGTTGATAGAAAGCTGGCTAGATTGTCGGGCTCAACGGGTAGTGATCAATGGCTCCATGTCTAGTTGGCAGCCGGTATCAAGTGGAATGCCCCAAGGGTCGGTTTTGTTCAATATCTTCATAAATGATCTGGAGGATGGTGTGGATTGCACCCTCAGCAAATTTGCAGATGACATTAAACTGGGAGGAGAGGTAGATACGCTGGAGGGTAGGGATAGGATACAAAGGGACCTAGACAAATCGGAGGATTGGGCCAAAAAAAATCTCAAGAGGTTCAACAAGGACAAGTGCAGAGTCCTGCACTTAGGACGGAAGAATCCCATGCACCGCTACAGACTAGGGACCGAATGGCTCAGCAGCAGCTCTGCAGAAAAGGACCTAGGAGTTACAGTGGACGAGAAGCTGGATATGAGTCAACAGTGTGCCCTTGTTGCCAAGAAGGCCAATGGCATTTTGGGATGTATAAGTAGGGGCATTGCCAGCAGATCGAGGGACGTAATCGTTCCCCTCTATTCGACACTGGTTAGGCCTCATCTGGAGTAGTGTGTCCAGTTTTGGGCCCCACACTACAAGAAGGATGTGGAAAAATTGGAAAGAGTCCAGTGGAGGGCAACAAAAATGATTAGGGGACTGGAACATGACTTATGAGGAGATGGGGATGTTTAGTCTATGGAAGACAAGAATGAGGGGGGATTTGATAGCTGCTTTCAACTACCTGAAAGGGGGTTCCAAAGAGGATGGCTCTAGACTGTTCTCAGTGGTAGCAGATGACAGAACAAGGAGTAATGGTCTCAAGTTGCAGTGGGGGAGATTTAGGTTGGATATTAGGAAAAACTTTTTCACTAGGAGGGTGGTGAAACACTGGAATGCGTTACCTAGGGAGGTGGTGGAATCTCCTTCCTTAGAAGTTTTTAAGGTCAGGCTTGACAAAGCCCTGGCTGGGATGATTTAATTGAGGATCGGTCCTGCTTTGAGCAGGGGGTCGGACTAGATGACCTCCTGAGGTCCCTTCCAACCCTGATATTCTATGATTCTATTCCACTTCTGTTATTGCATAAATTCACTCATTTCCCATCAGACAGCTTCTCCCAATGTATCAATTAAGCAGTGTCTCAAATCTAGCATTTTTAACACCCTAATTACTTTCATGGTGACAAATTGATTTCAGAAACAATGGATTGTGTTATCAATGGGATTGACTCAGGCCAAAGATACCCAAGTAAATAGGGGAAAAACAGCTTCTGTTTACAAACTTCCTGACAATCAACAATGACATCCTCTAGGAAATCTCAGTAATACAAAAGAAACTACATTTGGTAGTAAAGGATCAGACAGAAATTACAGTTGAAATGAAGGATAAACAGGGTTGAGAGCACAGTGACAACCTAAAAAATGTCAGAGAGAGAGAGGGGTAACATCTATATACAAATAAAAAGTTTTAAATGGGCAAATAAGTATTCCTGATAATGGAATAGAAACTTCAAGCATTCAACACTTCTAAAACATGGTGGAATGACCTCAAAGGGGTAATATATTACGTGGGCACAAACTACACAAGGATAGATTAGATTGTAGATATGGAGGGGGAGCACAACAACTTAAAGATTCCATGAAAACAACACACCAGAGTGGAAGGGACCATAAAGTTTGGATATAAATCCCAAATCATAAGAATAGGAATATATCTACTAGGGTTGTATTACCACACTTCAGAGAATGAAAGATATTAGGTTTGTAGTGTTGAGGGTGATCTGAGAGAGAATTTAAAGTTAATGAGGCAATAAAAATGGGTGATTTCAACCACCCACATATAAACTGGTCATATGGTTTAGAGTTCGTGGAACAGCTACTTCGAGAACACACAAGAGGAGAAGTTACTCTGGATTTAATCCTAAATCCAACATCCATCTCAGCTCAATGTGCAGCTGAGATGGAAACAGAAGAGTTCAGACACAAAATCCCTCAGCCCGTGGTGCTTCCTGCAGCCCCCATTGGCCTGGAATGGTGAACCACGGCCAGTGGGAGCTGCGACTGGCCAACCCTGCAGAAGCTGCAGGTAAACAAACTGGCCCAGCCCACCAGCAGCTTTCCCTGATGGGACGCGTGCCAAAGGTTGCCAATCCCGGATATAAAACAGTTTCTGTCTGGAGAAAAAAATTTCCCTGGAACCTAACCCCCGCTATTTAAATGAATTCTTATGGGAAATTGGATTCGCTTAACATTGTTTCGCTTAAAGTAGCATTTTTCAGGAACATAACTACAACGTTAAGCAAGGAGTTACTGTACATCTCTCATTTGTACAATATACCAGGGGCAGAATTAAGAGGCAAAGCGGTTTCAGATGTATGCTTCATCTGCATTTACTTCTAATATCTACAAGAGCTATTGGTTCTGTCTAAATGTAACTATACAAAAACATGTGTGTTCAACTTGGCAGGGAGTTGACTGTTTCTACCTCTCAATTTTCAGTGCTTTATTAAAAAGTGGGGGTTGAACAAAAGCAATCAAGCTTGTCTACGCATCAGTATTTCACAATATACAGATATATGAAACAAAGAATGTCTCAATACCATTTTTTTGAATGCTTGGAAAACAAAATTTTCTTATTAGGGTACTGATGAAATAGAGAGAGTGTTGTCATCAAAGGAAAATGTAGCCCTACAATTTCAGGATTAGAATGCAGAATGGAGCATTCTCCAGATGCCAAGCTTTTAATTCCCTGGTCATACACAATAAGGTCTTCTCTGTTCAAGACCTTTGTACCCCCCAAAAAAATCTTAATAGCTTCCATTTTCTGTTGCTCGATGAAGCTGTGTTCTGAAAGCATGTGTGTACTTATGCTGAAAAGAAGCAAGATATAAAAGACGTTCCCCATTAATCATCAGGGTTAGGGAAACTAATGCTAGGCATGATAAATAGAGTTGGGCATACAGAAACATTTCAAGTTAGAACTGCACTCAAAATCATTAGATAATGGTTGGATCTGTATGGGAAGCACACAGTCTTTGCTCAAAGCTGCCCCCCCCCCCCCGCCCTCTCCTCCAGTAGGTGTATGTTTGTTTCATCACTGGATTTGAGAAGAATGGAGAAAAGGAAGGAGGACTGATAAAAGATAACTGAAGCAAAAACACACTGAAAAATTGCAAGGAAACCAGCTGTATCAATCATCAGAGGGGTAGCCGCGTTAGTCTGGATCTGTAAAAGCAGCGAAGAGTCCTGTGGCACCTTATAGACTAACAGACGTATTGGAGCATAAGCTTTCGTGGGTGAATACCCACACACACTCTATACAATACAGGTTTTGCTGGCCATTTAAAATCCATCCTAGGTCTTAAAACAGGTAGCATACGTGTCCAGAAGACCGTATTCACTTGAGCAGGAAAACAAAAAAACAGTTCAACAGAGCAGATCATACATTTTTAACCTCATAGCACGGCAGGAAAATCCTTTAAACCTGTAGCAAGTCAATGAGAAATCTTCCCCACTGGTAAGCACAATAGCAGCCATCCATTTCAATAGAAGTTTATCAGCAGTGAAACCTGACCGAGATAAATGAGGAAGCTTTTGAGCCACACAGCCTGCTTCTGCCTGCTGCAGGCTGCCAGATAAAATGGGAACAAAAGCTCCCTGCTGCACCCCCTACCATTCTCCATTAACCCCTGCTGATGTTTTATCATCATCTGGGGGCTCCAGAAAAGCATAGCATGAATCAGTGCGTAAAAATAAATAATAGAGCACATATGTGGCACAAACATACCAGAAATCTGGCTTGCAGGAGACACTGACTTCTTTAGTGATGCAATAAGATTACTATTTGAGTAATGCCACACATTGAAAAACAAAAAAGCAAGCACTATTTAATGATTTTGTGTGGAAAATCTACTTGTATACAATAATGCGTAATCACACTGAAATGTCTCTTTGTCCATACACAAGGTCACTTATCAAGCAGGAGCAGGCTGAGTTTTCCTGACACCAGTTCCAAGTTCTACAATTAGACCATGCATAAGGCCCTTCATTTTCAGTTTTTATTTTTTAAAAGAACTTCACAGGAATTTATTAGTATTTATTCTAAAATTTTAAAAATGAGTGAAAAATAATTAAAAATTAAAAAGGAAGGGTATGGGCAAGGCAGGGCAGTAGAGTGACCACCTTTTCAGAAAGCAAAAGCAGGACACATGCAGGTGCCCTGCCCTCTGTGTGGTCCTGCCCCTCCTCTTCCTCCCAAGTCCCTACCTCCTGCTCCTCCTCTTCCCCCGAGGCCCCACCCCATGGGCTAGGCTGGAAGCTGGAGCAGGACTGTGTTAAGAGCCACCTAGGGAGTCCAGGCTGCTATGGGGAACCTCAGACCCTCCATCTGTCCTGGAGCAGCCTCTGGGGTGCACCGCCCAAGGGCAGGTGGAGGGTCTGGGACTCCAGGGCTCCCCACAGCAGCACAGGCTCCCTGGGTGGTTCTTACATGCCCAGCTCCGGCTTCTGGCCTGGCAGAGGCCTCAGGAGGGAGAGGAGGAGGAGCGGGGGGCAGGACCTCATGGTGAGGAGGGAGACTAAGGTCCACCTCTGCCCCTCCACCCTGCACCAGGAAGACGCAGGCATCACCCTGAGCCTCATACAGGCGCAGACCAGTGACGCAGGGAATCCAGGACAAATGCTGTCCCATAGACATTGAGCCCGGAACCAGGACTTGGGCTCTGCATTTCATGACTGTCCAGCCCATTTCAGGGTGGGTGGTCACCCTACAGAGCAGGAGGTATACTTACTACTCACAGGGGTTGGGGATGTGATGTACTTGTGATATAGCCTCGTCTCCTAGGACCCGGGCTCCCTGCCTGTCTCGCTCCCCAACTGCGCAGAGGAAGCAGAGAGGACTCCGGCACTTCAGCATGGCCAAGACAACAGTAGGCTACACCTTGGGAGTACTGACCCCCCCAACTCCCGCAGGGCATAGCCCTCTCCTGAACACAGCCTTTCAGAATAACGCCGTCCACTTCCTGGGGTCACACTGAAGGGTATGGGTCAGGATAGGGCTTTGTCCAGCAGGGAGCTCAGTACTCACAGAGTCTAATTGCTGGCTGGTACACAGTGGGGGAGAGAGATGGGCAGGGAGCTGGGTCCTGGCAGTCGAGACCACATGCACAAAGTGCCATCCACTTCCCCTGCAGGACAGAGCCCCCAACCCTGCCCCTGGCCATTTAGTGTGATCCCAGGAACCAGATAGGGCTACACTGAAAGGGCCAACAGGGGGCTCTCTCTGGGAAGTGGACAGGGTGCAGCCTTCTGCTCCCCTTTTGTGCCTGATCCCGTCCACTTCCGCCACAAAAAATTCCTGGGCCCTGAAAAAGCTAAAATTGGTGAAAACTGGGTAAAGCCCGAATACTGACTTTTTCAAAATCCAAGAATTTTTTTTTGGAGAAAAATCAATAAATACCGAAAACAGGCTACACAACAAATTTAATTCTGAGCTCCTTTTTTCTCTCCAAGGTTAAAGGATCATCTTATACTAAGGCTACACAAATAGTGGGGTTTGTTTACTTTTTTTAAACAGCAGAGATCTAGTAATCTCCTTAGCATATGTACCATTTTGGTGAAAATGGTATTTGATATTCAGTTGTTTACAGTCTCAAAGGCTTGTACATTAGACACAAAGAGAGAGCAAATTTAGCCCAAAATTAAAATGTATGAAAATTGGCCTATGGCAAATAGAAATGTTTCTTGTCCTCCCCTTTCCTCATTTTGCCCTTCACCGTTTCTTTTTTAAAAGAAATGAAAGGGGGAAGGAGAGAAACCTATTCCCCCTGCAATGTTTGAAACCCTTACAACATTGTGCTACGCAGATAAGAACTTGGAAATGAAATTGACTAGAAATATGTGAAAATGACTAATTTATTTTAAAACTGTCTGAATTGGAAAAAAAGCACAAATAGTAAAACGCACATATGTTTACATAATTTTTTCCTAATGTGTTATTACCAATGTAAGTAAGGAAATCTGTTTTTTTTTTAAACATATGGCTAAAGGTGTCCTTTTTAAACAAATCCTCCCAATAGCAACCCATCCCCACTCCCCAGACCTGGTTATTATTCCCAATTTATAGATAGAGAAACTGAAGAAGAGTAGTGAAGTGACTTGCCCAAGGCCACAGAGGAAGTCCCTGGGATTAGAATTAAAGAGTTCCTCATTCAGAGTAAATCCTCCACACCTATGCTGCCTCCTGAAGACCTTCATGGCAAATATATCAGTGTCTATAGCTAGACAAATGGAAGTTGCTCTATCGTCTTAACTGTGTAGAATTAATTAAAAATGCCATTAACAAACCTCAATTTTGTCTGTTTTCGCATCTCCCCAATATATTTTGCTTTCTGCATAATCCAGGGCCAGTCCATTTGGCCAGCCAAGCGAAGTATTCACCAGCACAACTCTGTCTGACCCATCTAATGCAGCCCTCTCAATCTTTGGAATTTCTCCCCAGTCAGTCCAATACATGTATCTGCAATGGAGAGCAGAAGAGAAGTTTAAAAATACTTTAAAACCAATGCTTTCAACATTAATGCAGCTCATCTCTAATACCCCCACACCAAAACTATGTGATCAGAAGACATACAACACAGACCAATGCATTTCTAGAACATGATTTCTATCACTGAGGTGGTAAAATTCAACTTGTGCAATATGTCCTCAATGGTGCTTATATGTGTAAATGCACTGGTCAGTTTAAACAGAATTCCCATAACAACCCGCTGCAATTCTCATAATTGTATAGCCATTTTTAACGAGCTTCAATTAATAGCCAGTTCTACTTAGTTACCCAAATCTGGAAACATGGGCAGAGACCAGAAAGAAATAAAGAGGACCAGTCAATTAATCAAAAAGTAGAAATAGTTCATTTGTCCCCATTTGGTAACTTGCAGATAATCCAGGTTTTTTAATTTCAAGCAAAAAGAGTATATGTAATATTCATGTTCCACTATCTGCACCGGTGTACATATAGGCATCAGTTCCTATTTTACTAGATTTTTGTTTGTGTTTTATATTCAGAGACAGGGTTGACTTTTTTAAAAATCTTTTTCAGCTAGAGATGTTCAAGCACAGTGTTAAACAAGAACTGACACTAATGGTTCAGATGTAATTTATTTAGTAATTCTGAGAAATTGCAAAATGAGAAACAGGAAAAGAATAGGAGGAAGAGGTTGAAAAAAACTAAAAAATTTTAACTTTGGAAACGTAAGACCTCCCGCAAATCAAATGGTATTAAAGATCACTTGTTCTTAAATTTTCAAATCAGTGTACATATATCTGCATAGCCCAGATCATGTTACAGTTAAAAGCCAGATGAGTGAAAGTGAGTTTAATATCATGATAAAAAAATTGGTATTATTTATACTCCTGAAAACAGACAGGCTTGAACTCCACTAGAAAGATCACTAGGGTTTGTATTTTTTGTTTGCCTTTTAAAGAGACCATAGTGTATTTGGCATCAGAGAGCTACAATGAATCTCTGCCATTGTTAAAGGGTACACATTACATTTCTGAATGATACAACTTTCTAAAACATTTATAAACACTTCCTTACCCAATCATGGGATCCAATACGATTGCTCTTGGTTCTTCCAAGTCTTCTGATATCAAGATCTTTCTCATAGTCCCGTTAAGTCTTGTCACTTCTATGCGATCAGTGCCGGTGTCAGTCCAATAAAGGTTTCGGGCAACCCAGTCCACAGCAATGCCATCGGGATGCGCAATCTGTGCCGTGACAACGAACTGGCTAGCTGATCCATCTATGAAAGAGCGGCGAATGGCCCTCACCTCATCATCAGTCCAATAGATGTATCCTTCCACGGGATCATAGTCAATAGCAATGGCATGACGGATGTCCTCTAGCTGCAAGACAATGTCTGTAAAATCCGGGGTATCCAAGGAAATGCGCCTCAAGTCCGTCCTCCGGGCTAGGAGCAGTAATTCGGTGGCACCTGAATACACCAAAACCAAACAAAAAAAAAATACCCTTAATTCAAAAATTGCACATGATAAATATGTAGATTCTTAGCAAGATTCTCAGCTGGTGCCAATTAGTGTGGCCCCACAGACTTCAGTGGTACTATGCAGATTGATTTGCACCTCTGGAGAATCTGGCTCAAACTTCTTCAGTGTGAATTTTGGATCCAGTGCTGAATGATTCAGAGGACATTTCCTGTAGAAATGGACTATTAAAATCTGCATGATATTAAGAAAATGTTGATGAATAGTGCCCTTTTGGTCCAACTTGAATTGTACATAGCATGTAAATTTTGCAAAGTTTAATATATTACAGTATGTTTTAGATACGTAGACTTGGCAAAATTAGATTTTTTTATATATAATTTCAATGGCTAATACCCGTTAATTTTTAAGGTTTTTTTAAGACTGAAAATGTAAATCGATAACAAAGCTGTGGAAAATTAAGGGAGGGTTTATAACTGTTACAATATAAATTGTCGACATCACATGTCAAAATATACAAGGTAAAATATGCTTAAATCAAATAAATAAACTCTCAAGCAGCATTTTCTTATTCTATCTGTAAATTTTAATCATCAATGGAAATACTTTTTCATCGGGGTGTGTGTATGGCGAAATCAATATTTACCGATATTTATCAATAAAAATTGAGTCCTTCCAAAAGCAGTGAAACCAAATCAACAAATCTGTTGTGACTATATTGGAACCAACAGTTGGCTACCCTCTGATAGATAACATATCTGGTGGCAATAGGGAAAAACCTTTTATTAAAAAAAAAAAGTGTGTTTAAACAGTGACATACCTATGAAACAAGCTAATATAAAACAATGAGAGTGACCCTCCTGTGAAATTCCTGTGTCAATCAACCTGGTTTGTTTAACGGGGGAAATGCATCATATTGCTGGGATTGACTCTCATGAAGCTGGATGGACTCTTCATTAACACATCTAATGAAAGAAGTCTGTATCAAGATGTGAAGACCACTACTACATAGGCTTACAAAGTCATGCTGAAATGAAGTGTACTGATGCCTTTACAACCTTTACATTTACAGAGGGAAAAAAAATCTGTTCATTTATGCTGTAGCTGATTTTTCCACGGAGTACAGCACAAGCTAGTGGTGAATTTGTCATTGTATCTGAAAATATTTTTATTTTCAATAATAATTTATTTTGCAGGATTTTAAAGTTTTTATCCTATGCCAATGAATTTCATTTTTATTTAAGATAAACCAACTTAACTGGAATGGGTGAGGTGATTTATCTATTTGGTAAGAGTCACCAGATGGGTTTAAGAGGATCACAAGCAGGGCTGGGTTTAGGGGGTAGAAAGCAGAGCAATTGCTTGGGCCCCAGAAAGCTAACGTACATGTTTCAGCCCTGAGCAGCGGCTGAAGCCCAAAGCCCTGAGCTTAAGGTAAGTGGCCGTAAGTTTTTCTAGTGCGGGGTGGGGGTCACACTTTACTGTCTGTTTGTTTTTTAAGTCCAAAGAGGGTCGCCAGCACAAAATGGTTGAGAAACACTGCTAAAGAAGATGGTGATTTTGAACAATAAAAGTTTAGAACATTAATACAAGTGTTCTTTCTTAAAAATGGACTAAAAAGACTGTAAAAAGAAAAAAGAAAAGGAGTACTTGTGGCACCCTAGAGACTAACCAGTTCATTTGAGCATGAGCTTTCGTGAGCTACAGCTCACCTCATCGGATGCATAGCATATCGTGGAAACTGCAGAAGACATTATATACATGGTCTCTGTGTGTATATAATGTCTTCTGCAGTTTCCACGATATGCTATGCATCCGATGAGGTGAGCTGTAGCTCACGAAAGCTCATGCTCAAATGAACTGGTTAGTCTCTAGGGTGCCACAAGTACTCCTTTTCTTTTTTCTTTTTGCGAATACAGACTAACACGGCTGTTACTCTAAAAAGACTGTTATACTCCATCCTAAACCATCGCGTTCTCGTTTAGAAATGTATGTATACATTTTTCAGCTATTTAGCTAGCAGAAAACTCTTCTTTTATGCATTATCCAATGTAGGTTTTCCCCATCCCGCAGCTATATTTTATGCCTTCTTTAAACTTTAACATGAGACTTAAACAAAAGAAAAAGAGACCAGGGTTACAAGGGTATGCTACACAGCAATTAAACACTCGCGGTTGGCCCACGTCAGCTGACTCAAGCTCAGGTTGCGAGGCTATAAATATACAGGGTAGATGTCCGGGCACAGGTTGGTGCCCAGGCTCTGGGACCCTCCCCCATCACAGAATCTGGAACCCAGGCTCCAGCCTGAGCCTGAACGTCTACACTGCAATTAAACAGCCCGAAAGACTGAGCCTGAGTCAGCTGACATAGGCCAGCTGCGGGTGTTTAATTGATGTGTAGAAATACACTATAAGTCCCATGATTACAAAAGTTAAAAAAAAGTAAGCAACCTTGTCACAGAAGTCTATTAACGTACTATATCCACAAAAAATAAATAAATAAATAAATAAATAAAATCTTGATTCGATGTCAAGGTCAAAACATACTTACATTGAATTACCATATATACAGTAATAGATGCACAAATAATCAATTTGCACCAACTACCTCAACTATTCATAGTCAATTAACAAAAGATTCTCCAATACAGCCTCATCAGAATCCACATCATCTTTTATCCAAGCTTCCATTTGACCTAAATTGTAGAAATCATCATCATCATCATCAACTGCAGTTAAAGTGGTAGGAATGCATTACCATCAGGTTTGCAGATGATCAAAAGAAGTCATATGAAGTATTTCAGATAGTAATTTTAATATGTAACTTTAAAAAACTTTCTTGGACATGGGTGAAAGTTATGATCATTTTGAAGAACTATTGCCAGTTTGCCAGAAAGACTTCAGCTGAGTAAAGTACTGTCTGTGCTGAAATTCACCCTTAAAATTGACAAATTGACCTTCTGATTGTTCTCAAATAAGCTCCATTTCAACACAGCATTGACAAAAGAAAAAAGAATTTTGTTTTGTCAAACAGACTGCAGGCTGGTCTCCACTGTAGAACATACATCGACATAGCTACATCTCTCAGGAGTGTGAAAAATCCATACCCCTGAGAGACGTAAACATACCGACCTAACCCCTGGTGTAGACAGTGGTATGTCTATGGAAGAATTTGTCTGTTGGCCTAGCTACTGCCTTTTGGGGAGAATTACCAGTGCCGACAGAAGTACCCCTCCCATCAACGGAAGTATTGTCTACACTGAAGTGCTACAGCGGGGCAGCTGTAGTGTTGCACATGTGCTGCCATAGCACTTTAAGTGTAGACATATCTGTGTCTCTAGGACCCGTGTCTCTAAGACCTCATTCAATATCAGGAAATTATTGGCTTTCAGTTAACCTATGTTGCACACCGGATCTTTGAGCTAAGAATTTCATGGTCTTTATCTAGGAGCATAGCAAACATTCCACTCATCAAACAAAACCAACCCCGCAAACATGGCCAATCAAGCAATAAAGAGTTAAAAATGTTCTTTAAAGCGATTATCCACACCTCTGTAAACAGACAACTTATCTGGCTAGTTATATCGCTTTTGAAAGCCATTCTGTTGGGAAAATGGGAATTGATTAGCAGAGAAGCACCTCATCAGAAGTTTAGGTTGAAGCGGTGTAACTTCAGATGATCTCAGCAGGCTCTCCTTGTCCTGACTAATACCAAAAGTAGTAAATCTCAGAGGTTGGAATATCTATAGGATGACCACTGGCCACATATCACCACCTTGGAACAAATAAGGGAAGACTCCAAACTAAAAACTAGACAAACTTGTACAAAACATCCGTTGAAAAGCCTCATATAACATTGGATTGTGAGGACTATGTTCAGAGGACTATGCAAGACATGTAGGTTGCGCAAGACATGAAGTTTTTAAATCTCAGTATTTTGTTAATTCAAATTCCAGAGGTCATTAAAAACAAACACACACACACAGGACTAACGTCCAGCTTCAAGACTCTGTACATACACCATCAATTTTCTAAGATAGTTACCCAGAATAGTTGCAGCTTGTAACTTTTGTCCTTTGACCCCACGGTAACGAAGTTTCACTTAAAATTTTTGCATTTTTGTTTTGCTTTGGTACAAGATTAAAAACAAAACCAAAACCAAAAAGCTTCTGCCTCCACCGGTGAACAATACAGGAAAAAATCATACCGGGTACACATACTTAAGAGGAAAAAATGCAGGAAAGAGGATTTCAGAGGATTGTGCGTGCCTGTGTATAGGGTTTCAAGTCATCATTTACTGGGGCACTGTAACTCCTTATGAATATATAAAATGGCTCATAACCCCACTACCACCATGACTTCAGTGGGAGAGGGGAACACACTGGAGCTACCAAATGTAATGTGCTTTTTTAATTCAAGTGTAACGGAACTATATTTAAAGTTAGCATTTAACAGAAAGCCAAAAATACTGAAGTAGTGCTATAAATTAAACAATCGGGCAGGTTTTGAAAATCAGGTCCTCAGATTACCATCTTGCTGATCTCCCATACAATTTATGAGAATTTTAGCACCCAATAGTTTATATACGATTAAAGTTGGAGACCAAGACCAACATTTAAAAAAAATATCTATCTGTCTATCCGGGTTCCTAAAGTTAGGTGTTCATGGGAACTCACTGGGTGCTCAGTTCTTTTTGAAAAGTCAAGCCACTTATTTAGGTGTCTAAATATGGACACAGAAGCCTTACTTTAGGGCACCCATGTTTGAAAACTTTAGCCTACTTTTATTAAGCAGTTTGAAAGCTGGCTTTGCAAGCTGGCAGTGCATTGTATTAGTTCTACTACTCCTAATATTTCTCTAGAAAGTCTCTACTAATAATCAAGTCTAATTTAAACACATGGGGGGAGGAAGAGAGATCTAGGAAAGAATGGGAAGAAGCAAGCGGATACTTGCAATGACATGACTTTAAAGTCACGTGTGTCACGACCTGCCACGCTTTACAATGAATTCCAGCTTTACAATAGTATAAACAAAGCATCTGCTTGTTGCCCTGGTGATGTGTACATTATTTTACTTTAAAACCATTGTTGGTCCCTCAGAATAACAGTATTTTCTTGGTATCGGTCCAGGACTATATAAATAACAAGACCCAGGCCTAGCACAAGTCTAATTCTCTCTCTGTGCCTTATCAAGCGTAAATAATGAATAAATTCTCAATACAATTATTACATATTTGATTAAACTTCCTGCTCCTAAAAATCTTTGCCTTGATTTTTATTCCATCCATTGTTGTACCTGTTGCTGTCAGTCTGCCCCTGCTACTACAGGAGGAGAGAAGAGATAGAACCCCAGCAAGATTTCTCATCTAGATGACAACAGCCTTGAATTTGCAGAGGAAAAGGAAGAAGTGTCCAGAAATTAATGGCAAATTTCTCTCTTGTTTAAAGGGAGGTGGGGAAAGGAACAATTTTAAAGTTAAGAATCTTGATATGTATAAGGAAATCTGGATTCGGGCTTTACAGGCTGTGGAGGCAGAGAATTTAGGAGTTTCAAGGGGTACTCTTAAACTGCAACAGAAAATACAGAGTTCTGGTAGCTGTCCTCAAGACAAGAAAAAAAAAGAAAAACAAACAGTATAAGGGTTGCTAGATATGGATGGGATAAAGAATGTCTCTTCTTGACAGTGAACAGGAAAACCAAAGCAAGATTCACAGTCAAAAAAAATATATATTTATTTATTTATTTATTAACAATGCTACATTAGAAAAATATTAGGTCTCCTCACTGAGTGAAAGCAACTACTGTAGTGTTTATTCCTTTCCAAGTGCCAACAGTTAAACTGTACTGGTGGTAGAAAAAGTGGGAAAGAAGAAGAAAATGTCTAGCGCACATAAGGACACAGAGTGCAAGTGAATGAATGGGGAGATCTTCCCAAGATAAACAAGAACGCAGTAGGCCTCTAAAAACAAACTCAAATTTTACCATTAAACAAAAAGAAATGTCAATCAAACAGCATATATACAGCCAGAGTGTCAATAGAATTAGGTTCATATGGATGCATGTCATACTGAAAAACACCCCAAAGTGCTTTACAGAACAGCAAGCTAAAGCATCAGTAGTTCAATGACAACGTAAGTAAAGTATACTGGCTGTAGCAGTTGCATGCTCAAAATAGCTCAGTTAGCCTTGGACATATCGATTGAGGAATTGCTGGCTGGCAACCGGGTCATTCTCCCTCTCTTTTCTTTGAGTAATAGGGATTTTTGAACTTTCACCCAGATGTTGGAGGAGTGTTAGCATTGGAAGTAAGCCAAAGTCCCAATTACATAACTGTTTTCTTTTGGAAGGGGAGTGGAAATTAAAAGTGACTGACCAGTCAGTATAATTAGTCATGAGGAGAATAACTAACTTTATCCCAGCTCATACATCAACCCTTCCTAAAATACTTTGGAGAGAAGTTTATGGAATCTACCCAAAACAGGAAAGGGGAAAAAAAAGAAAATGTATTGTTCTGAATAGTCAGAAAAAATGAAGTTCCTCTAAGGTGCGATTTAAAAAAACCCAAAACACTAGAAAACACACTTTGCTATAAACTGAAACTATTAAAAAATGCTAGTTGTCATGGAAACTGCTCAACGAGGGTCAGCCAGCCTCACCTTTGGCTGCAAGGTTCATCTGTCAATGCCAAACCACTGCAAACATGCACACAATAATCACCCTCCAAATCTTTCCTGTTCTGGCCAGCGCACTAATCTAACATTCCAGAAAAATAAGGATCTCTGCTTCTCAGAGGTATTCCTTTCAGTATGAAACAATTTATTATTTAGTTTCAGAGCTATCATGATTTTTGCTCAGACCACCACTAGAAGATAAAATTGCCTTGAAAGAAAGAGACATTGTCTCTCTCCTCATTTTCACTGCTTTTTAACTGGAAATCATCTTTTTTCCCAGCAAAGTCAAAAACATGTTACATTTCAAAACCTCATCTGAAACTTTAATTATTCAGCTTTTTTGGTTCTTTCAGCACAACTGAAATTTACTGAATGGATCTGGCTCACAGGGAAAAATTGATTTTTTTAATTCACTGTGTTCAGTTTCACTCTTTCCAGGACAGACACATTTAACAGGCCAACTGCAGAGTAAAAATGGAAAATCAATTTATTTCACTAATATCAGTAAGCAGCCTACAAGAGGAAGTCTACACATAAACAAGAACAGATTTACTTTTTAGATCCTTGGGAGTCCTGCTGGCCTGCTCTTTTTAACTGCAATGCCCCACAAAATTCACAATTTTGACATTTCACAACTACCAAAAGCAATTGAAGGCAACTTGGAGCTGGCCCTGTAGGGCTCAGGAAAGTCCTGCCTCCCTCACCCACAGCAGCCCCAAGTCTCTGTCACCTTCACCACCTCAAAGAAGGAGCACAATTGTCAAAGATACTTTTTTTTTTTATTATTATTATATAATCTCTGGGCAAAGCATAACAACTTTGAAAGCTGGACCATACCCCACACACAGGCCTTCCCTGGTTCCCTTTGGTCCTATCCTCCCCCAGCAAAAGTCTCTTAGCAACTGTGATTTACCAGAATGATGCGTACTGGGGCATTAGGTAAGCACAGTGGGACATCCTAGAATGTGAAACAAGGCTTGAGGTGTATATATTTTTACTTTGTTTTGCACTGACTACTCTAATCCTGTTTAGCAGTGGGGTATACAGCACGTATTGACTAAGGAAATGGATTTTCCATTTTTAATTTCCATTCCACCTCTTAAAAGGTGGGCTTGTTATTTTGGATCATTCAGAGAGTCAGGCAGAGTCATAGAGTTTAAGACCAGAGTGACCACCAGATCATCTCATCTGATCTCCTGTATATCAGAGGCCACAAAACACCACCCAGCCGCCTCCACACCGAACAACCATAATTAGATCAAAGTATTATAGCCCTCAGGAGACTAAACTATTGTGTGCCACAGGCAGAGAACAGGAGGAACACACAACTTGATATTGATATGATCATCTAAGTCTCTGTTGCACATACTCTACATATCACTTGCACAATGCTTTAAAGTGATTCTTAGTAAATAAAATCACTGATATATGAAGAGCTATGCTGTATGTCTGAACAGGAGCACACTAATGGTTCAGTATCTCATGTTCTTATGGAGAGAATGGAGTAAAAATTGACTCATCATGAACCAGACAAAGAAATAAGCTGATATATTTTATGGCTGTGAATATCCAGAATCTGATATCAGAATTTAAATTATATGAGATTTTTATTTATGAAAATAAATACTCTTCATCCACATGCCTCAGATAATTTATTTTGACAGGTAATAAAAACATTAGCTTGTTCATCATGGTAAGGGTGGGAAAGTAAATTTTTTGCATGGGCTGGCAATTCCTCATGACGATTTTGCAAGGCTGCTTTAGAATCTTTATGCTTTTTTGCTCTTCTATGTACAAGAGGCAATTTATTTTAATAAGGTTCTCACGGACACAACTAGCCATGTTAAACAATCAGGCGGAGTGAAATAGGAGGAGATAAGAGGAAACACTGAAGAGCAGCTGACAAGTCCTAGAAAATGTCTTATATTAAATATAAAAGGGAACGTTAATAAAATAAACATTTTTTTCAAATTATTCTATTTAAAATTAATTCTGCCTGTATCATTTTATGGGTTCCCCCCCCCCTTGCTAACTTTTCAGTGGGGAGAGAGTCTGCATGAAAAAAGGTTCTTTGTTTTACAAGAGTTAATTTGATCCTGATACTTACTCTTCAGCTGTTTGACATCAGGATCATTATAGCAATCCGATCCAATGTTAAAAATTATTTAGATTTTCAAACTTGAGTGCCTAAAGTTAGGCACCTGAATCTATATTTAGGCACTTTAGTAAACATCACTTGATTTTCAGGGAGGGGTGTTGAGCAGTCATATTTCCCTAACAAGTCAGCTAGACCTCTGGGTGCTCAACACCTCTGGAAATAATGCCACACTTATTTTAGTGCCTAAATATAGATTCAAGTGCCTAACTTTAAGCACATGATCTGAAAGTTTCAGCCTATGATGTTAGGTATGAATGGGGTAGGATAAGTGGCAGCATTAAAGAGATATTTTGCTTGGTTGGATCTCGAAGAAGGGATGAAAATATTTAATGTACAACAACAACAGAAGTGCTTTACAGACATTAATTCATTGAGGCCAGGTCTACACTACAGACTTACATCAGTAGAACTGTGCTGCTCAGGGGTGTGAAAAGTCCACATCCCTGAGCGTCAGAGTTATACCAACCTAACCTCCGGCATACAAAGGGGAGAGCTTCTCCGTCAATATAGCTCCCACCTCTCAGGGAGGTGGATTAACTGTACCGATGGGAGAAGCTCTCCCATCATCATAGGAGCGTCTTCACTTCAGCGTGACAGTGGTTCAGCTGCACCTATCCAGCGTTTTAGGTGTAGACCTGCCCTAAGAAGCAATATATGAGGTAGTTGTTACCTCCTTTTTTAAGAGATGAGGAAACCAAGGCTCAAAATGCTTGCCCAATGCCACACAGTCAATCAGTGGCGGTGCTGGGACTAGACCCCAAATCTTGTCTCCAGTACCTATTCTTTAGCCATGAGACCATGCCTTCTCTTTTAAAAAGTAGAGAGATGAACATATTAACAGAACACAATTAGAAGTTTTCCATGCATGTGCAAGTCTTCAGGGAACATTCCCTATAATGTATATCTGTATTGGAAAAGCATAAATCATTCTATCCTACTATTTCCCATAATAATATTTCCAACCCACGAGCCCCTTCATATGCATTATCCAATTAAATGGACAAACACCTTTCTTGCAGAAACTACATCAACTTTATTCCAAAATAATCTTTCAAAAACAAAGCCTACCATCTTTGCAGTTCTTTCCATTCTCAAGGAGTTTCACACCAGTGGGACAAGCACACTGATAAGAAGGCTTGATAGGAGACATCAAACACAAGTGGGAGCAGCCACCATTATTACTTCCACATGGGTTTGTAGCTGTTGAACATAAATCACACAGATTAATATTTTTCATAACAAATGACCTCGTCTCATGTGTCAGGAGGCACAAGGCTTTTTTAAGAGTCTGTGTTCGGAAAGCGGATAAAGGAGGAAATAATAAACACAGAACAAGTAAAAGTTAATTCCAATCATTAAGAGTGGATAATTATTGTACCCAACTGCAAAGACATTGCATATTTCCTTTCTTGAAAATGTGGCATTTGGCTCTACATAGGATTCTTGTTTCATGTGTGCTCTTATCAGTTTCACAAACTGCTCAGCACCAAAACAAGCAGCGGCATGTACAAAAATACAAAATGCAAGCAAGATAAATTCACTAAAAGGTTAAGATGGTGGTTACCCTACAAAGCTAGTCATGTTTAACACCATTAGCCACATTAACAATAGTTTCCATTCAGGAACATGGACTTCTCAGGTAATGCTCAAGAGAGAGAAAAAGTAAGTCCCCTGCTGTTTAAATCTCCAGCACACGGCCCCCTTAAAAATAAATAAATAAAAAGGAACACTGCACAGCATCACTATGGCAGGCAAGAGGAGGAGGAGGAGGGGTGAGATGTTTTATTAATGTTAAAGAACAACGTAAAGAATACTCAGTGTCCCTTTAGGTCTATTCCCAAGTCCCCTGCTTTGGAAACTGTTGCATCATAAAGCAAATGTAGCCATCCAGCTCTCACGTAATTTCCTCCTGTCCCCAAACAGAAAGGCATATCAGACTTCTACAGATCAGTTCCAACCTGCAGCTAGAAAAGAAACCAAGACTCCTTACCATTTGGCTGCCTCTGTTGACTGAAAACATGGATATCCATGGGAGAGAAAATGTTGGAATGTATTTCACGCAGGTCCTCCCCAGAATACTTGTTGCAAGCCAAAATAGAATGAGTGTTCCAGTCAGTCCAGTACAATGTGTCCCCAAACAAAGTCAAAGCAAAAGGATGTGGAAGAGAACCTTTAACCACTGCTTGCCTAATAGGGTACAAGGAGGAAAACACATGTTCACATATAATTAAAAGTACACTTTTGTTTTAAATTTTACGTTTAAAGTAGTATATCATCTATGAAAAGGTGTTACACTGATAGCACTGCTGAACAAAGCCTTCTGTTTATCCATGGGAAAGCGCATTAGCAATGGAGGGCAATTCACTTTCTATTGGCCAATCCGTTGATGCCAGAATGCCAACAGATGCCAGCTGTTCGGGGTATACAGCTCCACTAACAAAGCACTATAAAAGTGCCAAGGAGTAGTTACCTTTTCAAAGTGCTGCACAAACAGAGAGTTATACTGAAATTACACATTTCATTTCACACATGCCAAACGACCAATAAATAATTCAAGTCACTTCCAACCTTGACACAGATTTAGAATTGAAAGGGTTTGTGATCTATTACCAAGCCCCGGGGCCAACCATCTCTTCTAGGTTTACTATTATTTTCAACCATTAGAAGAATAGCTATTGTATCAAAAATTTAAATATTACAAAGTGTTTAACTACCAGAGTTCTATTTATCATCATTTATTTCATTAGATTGTTTTAATATTTATTAAAAGCAGGGCCATTAAGAGTCATCTATTGGCCACATTGCTATGACATCTCTTCTCACCCCAGTTTCCCCTTTTATGCGGTCCTTACCTATCCCCAAAATGAAGTACAAACATTGTGGAAGACAACATGTTCAGATTTCTGCTATGCTGAAATCAGTCATCAATGAATCTGGCCTCATGGGATTAAAACTAAGTATTTTGCAGTCTTTCTCCCTCACCCCAAAAGCAGCATGTTCTACCTCACCTCACACATACGAAACACTGTAGCTGACTTCCAAACACCCCCTTTACCCAGTGTTCTTCTGTTCTGAATGTTGTCAATTTTTAATACCTCTGCGCTTTTGCCATTCCTTCCTTCCTTGGTGCCACTATCTAGCTTCTGCTTAGAAAATGGATGAAGTAGGACTTAACAACAGAAATTGATACACATTTCCACTAGACATTCAGTTGCTGGCACAGGTCAAACTCATTTTGGCAAGCTGCATTTATTTAAGAGGACTACTAAAGTAAAGCAGACATCCTAAAAGATAGTTATGGAACCCCACTTCCCATGAATTCTGAAGACACATTTCTGACCAAAGATTAGAGCTTGAGGTACAGGCTCAGTTTCTTTGGGATCAGGATTTGTAAGATGTACAATGACCAGCCAGCCTCATTTCAGTCTTTTCTTGAGTGGAAAGGAGTTGCTGGTTGCATAACTTGAAGAAATATCCACACACTCCCTCCTAGACAGGAGTCAACAACTGAATGAGGGACAACAATATTCTCACTTTTCTGATCAGTGTTAAAAGCATAGCAGCAGGACAGTATTGTGAAGTATGAACATGTACTGGACCAGTGGCTCTTTGGATAAAGGACATTGCAATTTCTAGTACTTTCACTCTAGCACATTCAATTATTGATAAACTGTCTTTTAAAAACTGCTACTCTTCAATTTGCTAGAAAAACACGTTGATTCATTTAATGGTCATGTTTATGTTCCAACACCACACTAAATAAAATCTTCTATTTTCTTACATTTTGCAATAGGATCTCGGATATCAAACCATAACCGCTCTTTTACATGCCTTCATCTGGGTCAGACAGGTATTTATTAGCACCTAATTAAAATGAGGAAACTCAAGTTCACACATTGTGAGAGACTATTATAATGTAGGTTTCAGTTGAAATCCAACATTGTGACAATGAAGCTTGACCTACTGGAACTCCCAGAATAACGGAGTTTTAAAAAAATATATGCCAAATAGCCATTAAAAAGCTTTCAAGTCTGCGTAATTAGACACAAGTTTTAACAGGGTCATAATTTGTCCAAGTCTTTTAACATGATCATTAAAACAGCAGAATTCCAAGGTCTCACTGACTACCAACACCCCTCCCCCCCAAAAAAAACCAAAAAACAACAACAAAACCCCACACTGCTCTGAATACCCAAGGTCAAATTTTTCAAGAGCCCTTAGTGCGCACCTACAACTCAAGCCATATTTTTCAAGAGAGCTCAGTTCCCATTTAGGCACCGAAATAAAGTGCCCAGATTTTTAAACGTTCTCAGGTCCCAAGAGCCCTCAAAGAGAATATGTCATTGAGAACAATGGAAGATGCTGGGTGCAAAGCACTTTTGAAAATCTAACCCTTAACATGCAATGCATAAAGTGATTTGTGATCCTTATCTAAGCCTGACCCTATCTGGAAAGGTTCATAAAGACTAGGAAGCTACCACACTTGATTGCTCCATCAGTTATGTGATTATACTTAAATGTGTTTTTTTTTCTGTAGATAAAAGGACAGGTCATGGTGAAAAAGTCTTTAAACCTAAGTACACAGGTACTGGTTTCTGGTACTTCATTAAGCTAAGTAATAATATAACACTATGCTCCACTTCATGTAGTTTTCTGGACAGCAATTAGGAGATGTGGTGATAGTTCATTTTCAATCACCTAATCTAACTGGCATTTTATTCTCTCTAAACATGTTTTATGGGCCATATTAGCAAGTTTGCTCAAGAGTGGCTACACAATTTGCATCAGCAATGAAGTTGAGCTTCACTAAACGGACCTTCCTAAATCTGCCAGCTCTAGATTCTAATCAATGGGAGCTTTTTCTCTCTCTTTCTTTCTTTCTTTCGTGGAGAGGGATGGGAGGGAGGAGAGTGGAACCACAGAAAGCAGGGAAAGGAAGAGAAGTAATATAAAAGAAGCAATACTCCCTCTCGGGCTGCTATGAAGCAATTTTAAGTATGATCTGCATTAAGGGCTGAAAGGGTTTGGTGGGGAGGAAGGGGAGAAACTGGAGAGGAATAATTTTCATCTTGATTTACTAATTACGAACGGTGCCAGAGTGACAGTACTGGAGAGTGATGTTGTATAGTTAACTGCTGTGTACGGCTAACAGCAGTGCAAGCTTCCCACAACAGTCCTGCCAGTGTGCTTAACCACTAATGCAAATGAACCCCACTTAAGGGTAAAAGGGGAATAGGGTCTCCACCCCTCTGGTGAGACTGCCAACAAGGGCACCAATTATGAGGTAGGTGGTGTAACTGGATTGACAAGATCTGACAGCTGGCTGGTGGCAACTACTTTCAATCAGCCCATGCTCAATTTGAACAAATGATGTGAAGGCAAGATATTGTATATCCCATTATCATTCTACCAAGCTATTCAGTTCCCTCAAAGGCTTACAGTTTCATAGGCATAGTCAAATTACTGCCATAGCCAAATTACTACTTCTAGTCACAGGTATCAATAGAAATAAGAGCAGGAGAGTTGGGGATAAGAGAGCAGTTTTATTAGCCCTGTAGACCTCATGGAGATTTCTTAATCAACACATAATCATCAGATAAAAATATTTATAGAGAATAACTGGAGGTTCAGTCAAAATTAACATGAAAAATGTAACCACACAATTAAACTTCAAAAGCCGGAGGTAGTGTCAGGATGGATTAATTAAAATCACCTATTTTAATCATGATTTAAATTAGCAAGCAGGAAACCCTGATCTGAATCACTGATTTTTAAGCTTGCTTTGCATTTGTGCTTTTTAGTTATTTTCCTAAAAGAAGGTTAATTTTCATTGGTTGGTGATCATTAAAACATGATGATCCTCAACTAAATATAGCCATTACAGTAAATCTAGTCTCTCTTTTTGCTAACCAGGAGGCTCTACCACATCTATAGACATTTATTTAGTCTAATTTACACATATTCAGATTCTTAATTTGTCTTAATTCTTAATGTTTACATTTTTATATCGTCAGAAAATGGTGTGAAGCATTTCTTATTTACGAGGTGATTAATTTTTTTTACTTGTGATTTGTGACAAGCTCTATTTGGAGGGAAATTCAAACAATTAAAAATGCACAAAACCAGCATTTTAAAATAACTTTAATTGGTTAAATAAAGGAGGGTTATCAAAATATGTTTTGCATTTAAAACTAAGATGTATTGAGAAAGGAAGTAACATCTCCAGTTAACTAACTGAACTGACTTTTCCTGGTCACCATTGTGCTTCAAAATTTTAGAACTAATAGATCTCATCTTCTCAAACCTAGTTTTTAATACACAGATTGGAGGAGGAAATAAACTTTTCTGTTTTTTCAACTCCCATTTGTTTCTTAATTTTGAATGATCTAGTCACTGCACTGAAATAGCTGAACGAACAGAAATGAAGAAAATATTCCCTCTGAACCTACAGAAGAGGCTATTGCTACTAAAAGCCATTTTAGCACTTCAACTAACTCTGGTTCCAAGCGCTCAGCCAGTGACTTCCACCAGCTCAGTGGTTTGACTTCCTTTAACACTTGGCAGCAAATATGTACTACTTAATATTTTTTTAATTTAAATTTTAAAATTACTGTAAAGATTACAGTAGGCCTTACCACAGAATCTCCAATTTAATTGTAAATAGGTTTATTTAAAAAAAAATAAGCCTGTATTTAAACTTTTTAAAAGTCCAATTAAAAACATCATTTTTTAAAAAATCACCTTTTTATCCACCCTTCGCACCTTACTTTAAAAACATTTACAAACTATATACACTGTTTTAGTGGTGGGAGAAGAGACAGTGCACCTCTGTCAAGATGAATTTCTCTTGTGCTATGTATCACTGTTTCCTGACTATAGCCAGTTATATTATCAGCATGGTAATCAGTAAAATTAAAAACAGATTTTACCAAGAAGTCTGCTATTGCCTGAAGAAAATTTAGTTCAAGTTAAATGTATTTGCATTTATACTGTTGTTTAAGATGCCTATATAATACTTTGTGAGAAAGCAGGAAGAGAAAGGACTAAATACTTACTATATGTGGCTATACACATTTAAAACAAACTGAGTGAATAAAAAAAGATTGATGGCCAAGCATTTACCTATTGTATATTAAGAGCAACCAAAATTCTTGCCCTGTTGTGGAATGATTGTTTTTTGGTTTTATTAGGTCACCATATTGAGTACAAACATTTTTCCTACACATGATAAAAGTCCAAACTGTAAACGTGTAGGAAGTGGCCAGTTATACATCCCTATTCTTGATAGGTTGGCATTTCCCTAAAATCCTGTACAATATGCTGCCAACTCCCAAATCCAAGAACAGATTCAATTTAAGATGAAAAACATTTACAGACTTCCTTTAAAAAAAATGCACCAACTAAAACAGAGAATAAAGATGGGATTTTTCCAAAACTTAAAAGAGCAAACAATTAGACCAAAGGATGCTGCATTATACTAAATCTAACACTGTGGATCATCCACACCTCCTTATTCTAACTAAGCTTTCATGCCTCAGTAAATCCATTATTTCCTCTTTACATTAAAGAGGAAACTCATTCTACCTGAAAACTGTATTTCAATAAACCCAGAACATATGGGGTACTTTCAGCCATTGTATTTCTCTCAGCTGTTTATATTCCATCTCCACAGCACCAAGAACTTCATTCTTTTATCCATATTACATACAGAACTTATTAGCATACACTAATGGCTTCCAGCATGGTATAATACTGCAAAAATCAAAAAATTTCAGTCAGCTAAAGCAACGTTTTGTTTCAGTTCATCATTTCCACAATACAGAACATAAAGGGCTGTCTAGTAACACTATTGAAACAGAGTCAATACTGTTCTGAGCTAAAATTATAGGTCTCAAAAACTGAACAATGGAACTGCAGACTGAGATAATAAAGGCATAACTTACATGATGCAGCATCCAAAACTGAGGTACTCATAATCAATAATCATTGTTTAAAAATCTTGGTCAACATTTCTATATCAGCAATATGCAGCACATGGACAGAAGGTACAGTAGTTGGGTCCACTAGTCATGGAAGGTCTTTATCCCTAAAGTCTCTTCTCTTCATGTTCCATGTTGTAGGGGCCAATCTCAGTGGTAGAGAGTAAGAATTATCCTATGTACATTTAATTCCACCTTTCAAATGAAGATCCTGTACATATTACCATCTCCCAGCAGTTCCAGGATAGTAAAACTATCATTGTTTTGGTTTTTTGCAACTGAATTTCAAAAGCGAAAGGGGGAAAAAAAATGAAGTTATCCACACCACTGCCACATGCTAACAAAATAGCATATAGACACCCCATATTAAACAAGTAATCTTACAATACAATTTGTGTGAGAAATAGTTCTTCAAGTACAACACTTGACCTCTCCTGTCCGATAACTGAGTGAAGAGGGAGCAATCTTCTGTCCAGATGGGTTGATCTGATGGTGTAGAAATCCCACTTGGATGGCTGAGTGTTTCCACTGAACTGAGCTGCCTTACCAAATCTTTAATAACCTACCCAATTATCCAACAGAAGGTGAAATGGGCAAATTAAGTTGAACGTTTTAGTTCATTTACACCAAACAGGGACATTCCACTTTTATTTGAGTATTCATTACCCACTCAAAGGATTCCACACCAGGAATGTAAGTAATGAAATTGATGGCCTGCTAACTAGGAAATCACAGTTAATGATTTAAACAAAAAAGTCTCCACTATTTCAGCATAGCTACATTTCCTCAAAAACCTCTCAGTAGCATACCAATTAAAACATACAAGCACACAAACGTGCACACACACACAAAAATCCCGTCAGCTCAAAACGCTAACACCAGTCTGCAATATTTTGCTTTACTTGTTGCGTGGTGTGGATGAGGCACCTTCCTTTGTACCACAGGGCCTCCATAATCCCACACTGCCATGGTTTGGGCTTTCAGGCAGGTCAGGCCTTGCTTGCAACAAGATAAGTGTCTTGGACAGCTAAGAGGCAAATTTGCCATATTACTCTAAAGTGACAGCGGAATATTAAAGAAATAGAAATCCAATTTACAATCTGGAGGTTAAAGTTTTCTGATTAGCCATGAAATCAAGAACACAGTCTTTAGGGGTTACTGCTGGCCCATATTTACATTTGCTGGTTATTAGCCTATTGAAAACTATTACACCTCTGATACTATATACTGGATCTGTTTTGAATGAATGCTCATGGCTACATTTTTGTCACAGATTCCATTATTTTCAGGGTTTTTTTTTTTAAAAATCCCTACAGAAAGTTTTTGCACAGGTATTTTACTATATCAGTGATAGGTGGGAAGATGCCAAAATGTCATTCTTTTTAGTACATGAAAAGTATAATAGAAAACGTACAACAGCAACAGACTTGTATAAAACAAGTTAAACTCTGTCTTGTAGAGAATATTTGTCTGTCTACAGACCTGAAGAAGAGCTCTTTGTAAGCTCAAAAGTTTGCCTCTTTCACCAACAGAAGTTGGTTCAATAGAAGTATTACCTCACCCATCCTGTCTCCATAGTAGCTGTCTATAAAGTTATTTAATTATACCATAATCCTTAAAAAATGTCAGTTATATATCCATGACTCTCGACATTTTGGGCTATTTGCTTGTAGGTGGGTGTGATAAACAGTTTCAATGAGAATCCCAGGCCCTGACAAACTAAATCCTATTACAGTGGTCCCCAAATTATGGGGGAGGAATGTTCAGAGGGAAAGGGGTGCGGGCACCATGCAGCAAGTCTTGGGCTAACCTCCCATAGGGAGCAGGCAGGAAGAGCCACGCTTCCAGCCCCACGCCACCCCCAGACCAGTTCTCCGTTTAACCCCACAGTCTTGCTCTGCCTCCAGGCCTGGGCCATCGCCCTTGGGAGGTGAGGAGCACAGGAGTAGTTTGACTTCTATACTGGGTGGGCAGCTCCAGTCAGGCCAGCGAGGCCACACGTGGAAGGCAAAATTCTGCGCCTGCCCAAGGCTTGCAGTTTGGGGAAGAGGGAAGAGGAGCAACGCCCCCCCGCTTCCATCCCCAAACTACACCCATGGTGGGAAGAGAGTGCCATGCTCCAGCCCCGCTCTGCCCCCAGGCGTGGGCCAGCCCCCATGGGGGTAGGGAGAGCGCGCCAAGCTTCCAGCCCCACTCTGCCCCCAGACCAGCTCTGTCCGCTGCTCCATCCCCAGCCCAGCTCTGCTCTCATTCCCTCTCAGACCAGCTCAGCCCCTAGCCCAAGCTCCTCCCTATCCCCAGTTCTGCTCCCAGCTCTGCCTTTAACTCAAGCTCTGCTGCTTGGCTGTGCAGTAATGGGGGGGGACCGGGGTGCCACAGAGAGATTCCACTGATGGTAAGAAGGGGAAGGGAGGGGTGCGACTGGAAAAGTTTGTATACCAATGCTCTACAGAATATGGAAAGCTAATATTCTGTGGCCAACTTTCTCATGCCAGAAAACTGAACACCCTTGCCCCACCCACTACCCTGCCCCTTCCCTGAGATCCCGCCCCCTGCTCACTCCATCCCCCTTCCCTTGCTCTTCCCCCACCTGGCTCATGTGCTCATTTTCACTGCAAGGCCCAAACAGGCATATTTATTGTTTTGACAGAGGTACTATGCTAATTTCAGGTTATTTGTTACAGGATTCTAGAGCTGGCAGAAAAATAGTCAAAAAGGGTAATTTTTAAAACCTGAAATTTCACAAAGGTTGTCATGATTGTTTCCCTCCCCTCTTCCCATTTTTCATAACCAGCTCCATGTTTTTTGTTCGCTAAAGTTATTGTAATTTTATCTGTGAAATTAGGACCACACATACAAATACAAATCCATAAAGCACAACCATAGAAATGCACACTTGTCCAGATACCCATATAAATAAATCTGTTGAAACTGACTCCTACACCTATATGCAGATACACACGTGTATTCATGTCTACAACTCTATCATGCACGAACACATATACCTCCACATTATTTAATATTACAATTGTTGTTTAGTGCCTACAGACCACGAGTCTGAAACAAAGTTTATAATGTAGCTAGACAAAGGTTATGAAATGCACACACATATTTTATGTCATCAATTTTTTTGTGCGCAAGCCAGCAAAAGCAAAGAGTTAGGTCGCAAATTTTATTTACACAGGTAAACACACATGCAGCAATACATGCCCCTCCCTACACAAAGCCACACAGTCTCTTACACACATACAATACATGCACGCATACACTTGCCTACACAGAGGCACCCAGCCGGGAAGGGAGGAAGGTGGTCTGGAAGAGAAAAGATGGGGGAAGGTGGAGGGAAAGAGACCAAGGATGAGAGCAGGGTGGGGATGAAAGGGGGTAGTGAAGGAGACTGGGGGGAGGGGTATAAATGTGGGATGGATGGGGATGCGGAGGGAGGCCGAAGGGTATAGGTGCATGAGGATATGGGGTGCACAGAAGTATATAGGGACACAATGGGAGTGCAGCAGCGTATGGAGATGAATGAGGTGCAGAGCTGTGGGGGGTGAGGGACATGGGGGTGGCAACTCTGGGAGATGGAGAGGATGGGTGGGAGAGCACTGTAAGGGGCACAGGGCTGGGATGGGTAGGTGGGAGAGGCAGGGCTGGGATGGGACGGATGCAGTGAGGGAGATGGAGGTGCGGTGGGGTTGGGACAGGGAGGGATGCAGTGAGGGGATTGGGGGTGAAGCCCCATTTCCAGCACTCGGGGATACATACCTCGAACTTCTGGGTGCTAGCGATAGGGCGACAGACCGCAGTTCGCCGCAGGGCACGCGCTGCAGCTTGAGCCCAGCCACAGGAGGAGCATGAGGTGGAGAAGAGGGCCAGCAGCAACAGGAAAGGCGCGTGTCACGACCTCTCAATAGCTGCCTGCTAGGCACGCTAGTTTGTCCCCTGCCCTACCCCAGCCAATGGGAGCTGCACCTGCAGGCGGGGGGGGGAGGGGGAGGGCATCATGCGCACCCCACTGGCTGGCCACCCTATAGGTTAGGAACCGGACATGCCGGCTGCTTCCCGGGATCCGTAGAGGCTAACAGGGAGCCTGCCAGCCCCGCTGCACGGCACCACCAACCAGACAATCAACGGCCGGGTCAGCAGCATTGACTGGAGCCACCAGGATCCCTTTTTGACCAGGTGTTCCGGTCAAAAACTGGACACCTGGTCACCCTAGCTAATAGAGAGCAAGGCACTCAATAACAACACAGTGGTAACACCAAAAACCTGCCCAGTATACCCTAATTCCTCCAGGGATCATGTGGTTTCTTCTTCTGCCAAGGTAACAAAAGCTTATTTTAAAATAATTGAGAAAGTTAAATCATAGAATATCAGGGTTGAAAGGGACCTCAGGAGGTCATCTCGTCCAACCCCCAACTCAAAGCAGGACCAATCCCCAACGTGGTTTACAGAGGTCTTTCCCCAATACACCAACAGCTTTATTTATATATCATTATCATAGCTCAAACAGTGCTAATTACCTGACAAAGAGGGGAAACAAAGATTTTGGGGATATAAAACATTTTTTAAAAAATAAATACACAGTATTTCCATTACTTCTGCCTTTTTTTAAAACTACATCTGCCATGTGATACTTCCTTAAAGTCTCCATGGTAAAAAGCGCCTTAAGATACTGCATATTCAATCTTAAGTTTATTATACATTTTTAAAATGTATAATTTTGTAGCTGAACAAGATGTTTGACGCTGGACTGGAATCAGGACATGAAAGCCTTACCCTTGGAAACCAAAGGTGAAATAGTGGTTGAAAGTGAAATGATTCTGTTGGTCTCATTTCAGTGCACATCATAAAATTGCCTCAAAGTTCAGTTTGAGTCAAAGGACTCTGCTGAAGAGGAATTTGAGATGGAAATAGCATAGGATGTTGTGCTCAGGAATGAGGGATGCTGAAAGAACTACAGATAGAAGCACCTATTACAGTGGCAGTCCCATGTTTTTAACTCAATTTCCTCACTTTTGGGAGCACTAGATATTTTAGTATAATAGATATTTTTATCATGTATATTCATTTATCAGTCACGAAGATTAGAGAGTTTCTGCTATATTTTTACAAACTATTTCACGTAGAACTGAAAGTTCTATTTTTCTTACATAATTACTCTTAAAAAAGCTCTTTAAGCTTGCTCTAAGGAAATACTGTTAATACAATTCAGCTTTATTTTAAGAAACTTAATGAGACTTTTTAAAAAAACATTCCACAAGAAAATAGCAATATTTTTAAAATTAAATTTGATTTTTTTAGATTCAAGTAAAATTTGACTGATTATAATCCTGTATTCTTCGTTTGTATGGTTTTACGTTAAAACCACTGAGGTAACCATTGTTTATTTGTAAATATTCTTTATAAATATATTATTCTTTGTAAACATTTTCTAACAATTTTGCATTCCTGGGCTACTGGTACACAGCTGAGGTGGATGAAGGCACTGTCTGTTCAGCCTGACAATGCACAAAGGCCCCAAAAATATGCAGCCTGTTGTGATTTACTGCTTAACTAGAATCACTAGCATGTAAATGTTCACAAGTCCAGACATTTGGAAATTGCATCTCTGCTGCATCTTTCTGAAATAAAGTGCCCAGAGCACTTCTAGCAAGAGTTGGGGAATTAGCTCCAATTCATGCCCACCTACTCCCTCCCCTGCAATTTCAATTAGCCATGGTATTCTTCCCTTCCTCTTCTGAGTTGTCATGCAGTGTTAACACAGCTATTGACTTTTCACCCCATAGATGGCTCCATTTTAGTAGCTGAAGAAATTTTTAGCTTTTTAAAGACACATCACATAATTATACTGTATCCATAAATTATATGTACACAAGGATAAAAGGTTCTATTGTAAATGTCAGACTTCATATTTTTAACTTTTCAGCAAATCCACAACAACTAATCATCTGACAGACACACATGATTTCATGCTTGAAAGCAGACCCACAATGCTCAAATGCAAAATTAAAAACCCGGGAAACACTTACAAGACAGTTGCTGAAAGTATGTTTTCTTACAATGGCCTCTAAACCCATCTCATTAACACAAACGCTTCCTGAGGGACCATGTAAGTGCATTTCCCTTCAGCCAATAATGTGTTAACTTATTAATTAGAACTGCTGCTGCAGGGTAAAACAAGACAAAATTAATTCAAGAGCTGCCTTAGCAGGCCAACCTATCTCAGTACTCTACTCACAGGAGAGATGTCTGCAATTCAGTTTTGTTTAATTAGTCCCACAAAAAGCAACTGGTTCACTCTGATAAGGAGGATAAGAGCCTCAAAAAACAAAAACACTCCTTCCATAGGCCAATTTCATTTTCAAACTATTGTTTTTCCAATGTGAGAAATGGCTGTTTTAAAGAAGACTGTACATTCCTCTCTCTCGCTTGCAAACCAAGGACATTGAACATCAACTTCTGCACTACCATCCTTCATTCTAACAAACCCATCACTGAAGCAGTCAGGCCAATAAGTCCCGGGGCTGGATGACAATCATATATGATTACTTAAAATTTGCTGTTTGCGTTTTCTTACAAATGGAATCTCATATCACAAATTCAGTGGGAGAGTTTTACTATTTCAATAAATGGAAGGGAAGAAGCATTGCTAACATTGTCACAGGGCCTAATAATCATTTTTTATTCAGAAACTTGCAGGGTTTAGACGGAGCTCCTCTATCCCTCTTTCTAGTAAGCAATAAAACATTCACAAAAAGAAAAGGAGGACTTGTGGCACCTTAGAGACTAACCAATTTATTTGAGCATAAGCTTTCGTGAGCTACAGCTCAATTCATCGGATGCACGATGTAGCTCACGAAAGCTTATGCTTATGCTCAAATAAATTGGTTAGTCTCTAAGGTGCCACAAGTCCTCCTTTTCTTTTTGCGAATACAGACTAACACAGCTGTTACTCTGAAACCTGTCAATAAAACATTGAACATGATCTGTTGGTTTCTCCCTCCTCCTCCTCTCCGACCCTCACTTTCCCCTATCCCCAAAGGAGAAGCCAAGAAAGTGAGAAAGTAAGCTGTCATGGATGCACCATATTATTTATTGTCTTTCGCTGCTGACAAGCACAGTAGCCTGTTTAATTTAAATCCATATATTTTGATTGCTATTTAGTGCAAGAAATAGAAATGGCAGTTAGTCTAGAAGATAAAGAATAGAAACAAAGCAGCATATTTCCTACAATTTCTGGTATGTTCAACAACATCAAGATTTTTCTCTCTTTCACATATTACTACCACATCCTTCCCGCACCACTGTTGCCACACAGGGCAGAAACTCATCTACTTCATTCCTCTCTGCCGTTTGCTGTTGCTTCCATCTGCTCCGTGGTGGAGAGATCAACAGTTATGTCCTCCCTATTAGGGGTTATTCTTAAGGTTTCTCTTCGGCTCCCTCATTTTTTCACAGCAGTTAGTTTCCACATGGGAGTCTGTGCACTGGCATGCAGAGTAGATGCCCCAATTATATCCAGCACTTCCTTCCAATTTCAGTGGATATGAGCTGCTGGTTGGTGATTTCTCAGATCTCTTCATTGGTGATTAAATCTTTCCATCTAATGCCCAGAATCTTTTGTAGACACATTTTCAACAGTGTCTAGTTTTCTGACTAACATTTTGGTAAATCTCCAGCATTTGTGGCCATATGTTAATCCTGAGATTATGTCTGGGTCGAAAATTCTAAAGTTTTTTCTGATGCTGTATATGTTTGATTTCCATATGCTGTGAGTTTAATGAACTGTTCAACTTTCTTGATATCTGTGTCTTCTAATGTGATGTTGCTGCTTGACCTCTGGGTTTTGAGGACGTGTGTGTTAGCATAACTAATTTTGAACCCTGTTTGCATGCTCTTTTTCCGGATTATCTTTGTAGATCTTCAAGGCATTTCCCATCTACCCATGAATTACCAGTGTTTATGTTGCTAATACATTCCTTCAGTATCCAATTTATGGAAATGCTAATTAGAAGATCAACTAGAACACAGCTGTGTTTCATGCTAGTGTCCACTTTGAACCATTGTGCTGCCCAATTGTTCGCTCTTATAGAGTGCTTCGCCTCTCTATACATAATTGTAATGGTATTGGCAACTTTAGATGGGATTCCATAGAACTGAAGAACATTCCACAATATGTCTGTGCAGGCTCTCAAATTCCTTTTGAAAAATCAAAGAAATTGATTTTCTATATTTGTAATGTACACAAACAGTATATTAATTTGAGCTGTGTCTGAACCTCTAATACTTAGAGCTTTATCGATCAGAGACACTGGCTTTTCACATCCAATTTAGGTCATATTGCTTTCTAAATTCATGCCAAACCAAACCTCCATTTCCTTTGACTTGTTTGAAGCTCTTTTCTGGATTAATAGTATTTGGTATTATTACTAAACTCTCTCTCTTTCGTATGAAGTCTCATATTTGATCCTCCTTTCTTGGTAGATTCTTTGCTACAACACATGTATCTGCTGTTACCTTTGTCTTCTGCCTTATATTATGCAAGACTAAAAAGGCTGGAGGCAGATCTTTGTACTCTCATCCGCCTCCTCTGCAAAACTGACCAAATCTGAACAGATTCAGGACATTATATTTGCCAAACTATACAATTTTCGTAAAGCCAGTTGCTTCTGTTTATTGCTTCACTGGTTCTCCAGCTTACACATGAGCAAATATTTTCCCCCATGTAATACCACCATGCGGAAAACAAGCAGAGCGACTAGTAGCATTTTCTAGAGATCACAGATCCTAATTCAAGGGGAAGGAGGGGGTGGAAATTAGACTATTAAAAAATTATATATGAAATGTATTATATGTGATGCCTAGTTATGGATCTGAACACTGAGGTCATTTCTACCAAAGTGTCTGCACCCTGGTTACACAGCAATTAGTTACATGCTATACAAGTTCCGTTTTTTAAAGGGCCATATCCATCTCTACACCCCTTCATATTATACTATGAGTCCTCACTAACATCAGTAATTTAGAAATAAGGTTTGGGTCAGTGATGTTGTCTTTGCCCACCCAGTCTTCTGCTCTCCACTTTTGCAATGTCGTGGTATGTTTTGTATGTGCATGGATTTTAAAAGATGGCCTGCAAAAGAGGAAAAAATTGGATTTGTACCCTTTTTTAGGTCTGTGTGCATTTAAAGAAGGCCTCCCAAGTTTGTTTCCTTTCAAAGGTTGTTTTTTTGTTTTATTTCCTGCCTTTTTTTTTTTTTTTTTTTTTGATGTTAGAAATTCAGATCTTGGCTGAGGAAACTAAGAAAATGGTGACATCAAAAGAGCCAAGCTACTGAAAACTGAATAAACTAATGGTATGTTAACACTGGAAAAAGGTGTATTTTTAAAAACATGACTGGTAACATTAAAAAAACAACCTATTAATGCAGACAAGCCAAACTGTGGTTTAACACATTAGTTGGTCAAGATTAACCCTGGGAAGGAAAATAAGGAAGGAAAACCTTGACCAGTTAACACATTAAAACTACAGCATACTGCATCTATATTATGATTTTTAAATGGGTTAGCTAACATGTTTTAAAAACACACCTGTTTTGCCTAGTGTAGACAAAGGTCTAGAAGACAGAGAAGAAAAAAAAATTTAGAAAGAGCTGCTCTGCTCCTTGAACAAATCTTCCTCTTTTTCCATGATGAACGGGAATTGTAAAAAACACAGCACACCAGACACAGATGCCGACTATATTCTGAATGTTTACAGCTCCCTTATGTGACGAGGGAAAACCAGGTGCTGCAAAGAGTGGAGTACGCTTGTGACTGCTTAAGGCAGGTTATAAGCACCTGGTTCAGAAACAGTTGGGTTTTTTTGTTTTTTATTTTTCTTCAAATAAATACTAATTCCCTCCTAATTCCAACTATCATTTTAAGGTTAGCCAAAGGCAAGTAAGGGGATGAGTTCACTTACAATCTAAAGTTCACATGTGTTGCTGCACAGTAGACCATTAAGAAGAGAGATGCTGAAAACAAGCCTGCAGGAAAGAAATACTGAAAATGCAAAAGTGCCTGCAGGAACAGTGAGGTATCTGTGGAGCTGGAAGGACTGGGAATGATGGATAAGACACAGGGAAACTTGTGTTTGCACGTTAGGAAAGCACATACACACATATCAAATTGGATAGAGGTTAGTATTGATTTTGATCACTGGGTGCTTTAACAATGAACACTTACCATCACCAGATGTCTACATTATGCATAATTTCCCATGGGCCCTACCCAGACTATCTGTTCGAACCCAATGACTCCCACCCCCCACCGCTGCCATCCCCTTATTTTAGTATAGTTAATAAGCTTCTCCTCTTTCTCCCATCCAAATATGAGAGCATAAAACAGGTAATTCAAAAAATAAAGCAAGCTACATATTTACTCTGTTGGGCAAAAACTACAAGCTGGGTTTCAAGTGTGATCAAATCAGCTGTCATGTGTGAGTCTTTTGACAATTATACAAAGCTTGGTCATTTAAAAATTGGATGAGAAATCCACCTCTGGCATGTAACCTGTCGGGTGGCAAGCTGTCATTTTGTGCCCTTCATGTGGTCAGTTTCAGTCAAGATGAAGATTTTTAAGCACCCATCACTTAACTGGATTTAAGACCTCTCCTTTTTCATTAGAAGAGAGCTTTAACATCAATTTTTTTTTTAGCCAAAATTAGACTAACTGGAACATCCTCTGTTCCCTTCTTTGTTAATGATTTATATTAAAAAAAATTATATATCACAGACCCAAATAATTTTATACATCAGTTATTTTGCATTTTAAGGCATTTTACCTGATAATGTCATTTCTGCCCCTTTGCCCACCACTTTGGAGCCATTGGGCAGTCCTGCATTCTTAGAGACAGGAGTATCATCAGCTTCCAATTATTTTCCTTTTTCCCAGGCAACAATTCCAGAGTCATTTCAAAATCCACTTAAACTACAAACCTCATACCCAGCCTGGAATTATCTATACTAGTTAAATTATTTATAATAGTTGAAAAAAAAAAATTGTACGCAGCTGCTGCTATCCCTCAGACAAATGCTAATACAAAAATTCTGGATGAAACACTGAAACAAAGTTTTTTGTCCGTTAAGAGGCAGGTTTCAGGACATATGTGGCATAAGCCACCGAGCCAGCCATGTTGTGGTTTTATCCTCTGCTTTCTGGCAGGAAACCATGGATTACAAATAAATAACACATTAATACAGTGGATGTGTTTTATAAATGCTGCCTGTGTAACTAGCCACAAATTAAAATGAAAGGCCTAGATAGCAGATACTGAGGCTCTTTAAAGGGTCCAGTTATTTGACCATGAATTTATGTTCACACAGGAACAATTGCTAAATCACTAGGATGTCTGACAGAGAGTAACAAAGAAACCTTATTGATAAATAAACCAATTAGAAGCTATCACAGAAGGCTGCAAAAGAAAACGCCAAGACTTAATGTTGGACAGTATGAAGTATTTCCGTAAAACATCTCAGGAATAAGCTACATGGGGTACATTTTCATGGAGGATATCAGCGCACAGACCATCTCATTTGGTAAAGAAAAGCAACATCCTGCAAGCAAGCTAAGAGTGCATTCAGATAGTACCAAGTACGCCTCTACTTGAAAGGTAGCCCTGAATGTACCAGACATAGCTAAATCTATGACCCCCTTAACAGCACTGTTGTAGTAACACAATCAATTTAGCACCCACACATACATCCCTGAAAATGGTCTACCCTGTTCTTGCCATAAGTAACACCTTATCTGACTGAAAGAGAAGAAAAGACTGAAATATTTTCCCCCATGTTGTTTATTTGCTGCATTTGACAGGCCTCTGCTTAGAGACACAACCAGAAGGGCTAGAAATGTTTGTTTTTAGAGAATTGCAAGTTGAGATTCTGCCACATTTACCTGATGCAAGGACCCGGGGCTATCAGAAGAAGACCAAAGAGTGTGAGGCTTGCAATAAAATTGCGAGAGCTGACAGTACTGTCTTTAAGAAGAAATAATCCTTACAGCAAGCAGGGGCAGAAAATCCATTAAAAAAAAAAAAACAACAGGAAAATGTTACTGTAAAACCACATAAATTAACAGGGGTCCCTTTAAGGATCACTTCTTAGAAAAGCTACAAAAGCCTTTCTTCTGAATACAACAGATTAAGAACCATCCCCCAGTTTGAGTATCCATTCAAACCCCACCTGTAGTTTGTTTTTATTTTACTATTAGTTTGTTTGGAGCTTCATGAGTGCTAACATGGCAGTTTGACTGGTTCGAATCAGCTGCTATAGAGCTTATGTATTTATTAAACAGAGTCTGTTGAAAAACCATTGGATTTGCATATAAGTCATATTAAAATTTCTTACCGATGAGTTCCATCCAGGTTTGATTTGTGGATGAAGTTCAGTTTAGCATCTGCCCAATAAAGCTTCCATTCCTCATAATCCAAAGTCAATCCATTTGGCCAGTAAATATCTGTGTTTATTATAACGGAGCGGCTTGAACCATCCATCCCAGCACGTTCTATCTTTGGCACTTCTCCCCAATCTGTCCAATACATGAACCTATAATTTTTTTTAAAAAGAGAAGGATACAGATTATGTTCAAATCTACACTCTAATCACTGGAATTATATTCCAGTCAAGATGAAGGTTTAGTTGCTATTTTTCTAAAAGAGACTGAGTTCTCTTTCTCTGAAGCTATATTCTACAGGGCAATGTACCGACCTTCTGTGAAGCAGAACAAGCGTATCTAGGTTTTGCTTCTGTTTTTAACTAAAATCTCTCAAACATCATTCGATAGTGTAATTTGATATTACTCTTTTCAGGTTCTCTTCCCTCAGACTGCATGAGACATTTGGGGAAATTCTACACACATTATCTATAACCTATCAGCATCAAAATTAATCAGGGAAATTAGACAATGTGCACTGTCATAGAAAATAACTCCTTTAATATGGATCACAGAGAAGAGTGTGGTAGTGTAGGGATTGTGGGGGGACAGAAATTGTATGCAGTGGCAGAAAAATAGATATAATGGAGAGTTGTTTTCTTTCGGGTCTCTGTTTGTTTTTTGTGCTGGGAGAGCACTTCTGGCAGGGAAACTGCTTTTGTGAAAGAATGGATTTAGAGACAGACAACCAGCTGACATGTTTTTAAACCCAATTTAGCCTGTCTATATTGGGTGCCAAATCCAGATTTTAAAAAAAGAAATCACATTAAAGGCTCTAGGCTTTTTTCCTAGAGGAAATCATCTCTAGGCTGCGAAACTCTGTTTTAAAACACATTAACACACGTTAATACATACCTTTTTAAGCACTACTTAGGAAATCGTGTAAACCAGCGGTTCTCAAACTTTTGTACTCGTGACCCCCTTCACACAGAAAGTCTTTGAGTGCAACCCCCCCACATATAAATTAAACACACATTTGTATATATTTAACACCATTATAAATGCTGGAGGCAAAGCAGGGTTTGGGGTGGAAGCTGACAGCTTGTGACGCCCCAGGTAATAACCTTATGACCCCCTGAGGGGTCCCAACCCCCAGTTTGAGAACCCCTAGTGTAAACAAAGACATGTAAAAGCATGTTACCTGGTCATAGTTAACCCTAAGAGGAAACATATGGAAGTTAGATAAGGGAGGGGGGAGAGGGAAAGAGTATAATCAGAAAACTCTGCTCTTTTGCTGATGATAGGAGGAACTAACTCTACTCTTCTGGACTAGTAAAAGGACTTAGGAATAAACACTATTTTGTACGTAAAGGAACAACATATGGGGCAAGAACTTAAACAGGTGGATAAGAAAGCCAGGCAAAACATTGTGTCAACAAGGGAAAACTGCAGCTCTTGGACACTTGTAGCACTCAGAGGCACAATATGTCACTGTATGGTGCCCACATGTGAGAACAGGACATGGCCACCCATGCTTTAAACAAAAACAGACATGCAACATATTTAAGAAACATTTGCAGATGAAGTTCTCCTTGGCAAAGTTTGTTTTATTTATTTATTTCTATAAAGACTCAGGAAATTCCAAGTCATATTTTCTCTTAATCTATGTTTACAGACTCAAATGAGTGTTTAATACAATGTTATATCTACAGACAGACATGCACCACAAGCAACACAAATATTGTCCAATTCAGTCTCACATGATTCACTCTTTAAAAAGGGATTTTTCTACCTTAAACTTACACGCTGCATGGGGGTTTAGAGAGAATGCACAAAATTTCTCTAGACATGAATGAACACCATGAGGGAATGAGTTATCTGTCAAGAAGAAAATAAATCTAATCTTACTTTAGAAAAAGATTACTAAATAGCACCTTTGGCAGGTTATCTGGCCAACCGGCATGGTAAGGTGCAATTAGAAACTTGAAAAAGAAATTCAAGCAGTACTTCTACAAAAAGAAATAAAGCTGATTTAATAGTTTTTAAAGAGACACCCCTTCCCCCTCCCCCAGAGTCAAATATTTTCCAAAGGTTAACAGGTTCCAAGGTATTGACCACCCTGCCTGACCAACCCTTCAGGCTGAAACAGATAGCTCATTAGTTGCTATAATAGGCTCATTTCTTTCTCCCTTTCTCTCACCTTTTAAACAAAATGCAATTATTCAAGTAAAACCAGGTAAGGAAAGCTCAGTGACAAAATGAAAGTCCTCCAAGAATTCACAAACAGGCCCATTTCATTTGTCAGAATACATACACGCCCATGCATGCACAAATTCAGATTACGATTTTAGGACATTTCAAACCAGTTCCCTTGACCTTTGTTCAGTTTCTCTAATAGCTTTGTGTGTGTGGTTTTTGGAGGGGGGTGTGTGGGGGGGGGGGGAGGGGGTGGTGAGAAAACCTGGATTAGTGCTGGAAATGACCCACCTTGATTATCATGCGCATTATAAAGAGAGGTTTCAAAGAGGGATGGGCTATTACCAGCAGGAGAGTGAGTTTGTATGTGTGTCTGTGGGGGGGGAAGGGTGAGAAAACCTGGATTTGTGCTGGAAATGGCCCTCCTTGATGATCACTTTAGATAAGCTGTTACGAGCAGGACAGTGGGGTGGGAGGAAGTTTTGTTTCATGGTCTCTGTGTGTATATAATGTCTTCTGCAGTTTCCACAATATGCTATGCATCCGATGAAGTGAGCTGTAGCTCACAAAAGCTCATGCTCAAATAAACTGGTTAGTCTCTAAGGTGCCACAAGTACTCCTTTTCTTTTTTCTTTTTACGAATACAGACTAACACGGCTGTTACTCTGAAACCAGCTTTTAAACAGTCATCTGTTTGTTTTCTTCTCTATGGTTTGGAAGCCTGCAGGTTTTAGTCCCAGTTAAACTCGGTGGAGCCAGCAGATCCAGCACACCAGATGATGGCACAGAAAGAACATATGTAAGTGCTGTGCTTCATTTGGGAAAATCAAGAGACTTATCTTCACTGAATAGCGAGCAGAGGATTTTTCTCTCCTTCTGTCCACTTACAAAAATCTCTCACCCAAGCGTGGTGGTGCTTTCTACCTGGGCCAGCTGGTTACAGCCCAGGTTCCGCATTCATGTGGGCTGGTAACTCACTCTGCACAGTCAAGTGCAGACAGTCCTCTAGTTTCTTCCCACAATCCCGTGTGCTGGGAAGGAGAGACTATTTCTATCACAATTCACTGGGAAAGAATCAGAGTGGTCCACCTTAGTGCACCACAAAGATCTCTGGGATGAGCCCCCACAAGTCCTGGTGCCTCATATGAGTGAGTGCAATGCCAGGGTGAATGCAGCTGAGTGGACATATCTGTGTATGGCTTTGCAATGGAGGCTGCTCACCTCTTAAGTCAGGCCAACACAATGGCTCAGACTCCAGTGCACATCACCCAAATTAACTCTACCATGAAGAAATATTCACAATAACTTTGCTCACATAAAAACAACGAAAAGAAAGTGTGATGATTCACAAGACTACAGTCTAATATCTTCTATAGCTGCTTTAACATAAATCCCTTTTCCATCTTTAGGTGAAGTCAAGCTACACACAACTATTTCATTTCCATTCTTCTGGAGTGTTTACAGAATCAAGATTTTTATTTGATTAAATTGTGGCTGGTAACATAAACCATAGGGGGGAGGTGAAACAGGTATGTGGTTTTTTTAAGGACTTCGCTTTAAATTTCTGTAAAAGGCAACTATAGTATAGGAGATGTGTTTTTTATTTCACTACTGAAAGAAAATCTAAAAGAAGTTTTTTCTGTTAAATTATACCATCCACTTGTTATCATATGCTACTTAACTTCCATTATAGAATATGCCTTTTCCAAATTACTAATAACGAAGGCAAAGATTTTGTCATGGTTCTTTTTAGTAAAAGTCACACACAGGTCACGGGCAATAAACAAAAATTCACATTCACATAAGCCTGTGACCTGTCCCTGACTTTTACTAAAAATAAATGTGACAAAACGGGGCTGAGCCTGAGCCCTGCTGCAGGAAGGGAGTCCAGCGCCCGCCACCACTACAGCTGACAACTCCAGGGTCCCCTCTCTGGTGCCCATGGTGGGTGGGAGCTCTAGGGTCCCCCAGCTGCCCCTGGAGTTGGGGGGGGGTGGGGGAGAGGAGGAAGAGCCTCTCTCTGGCAGCTCAGAGCTCCAGGGCTGAAGCAGAAAGTGTCATGGAAGTCATGGATTCCGTGGCTTATGTGACCTCCGTGACATAATCTTAGCCTTACTCATAACTTGCTATAAAACTCAACTTTTGGACTGATGTTTCTCATGCCTGGCCTCAGCCCAAAGAGGGAAATTTGTAAACAAGTTTAACTGAAATCTGCGCCCCTGTTTTTGAGTTGTACAAGAAGGAAAAACAGATGGATTTCCAACTACACAAAAATGTTGAATATGCCTTTTTGCATATAGCTAACTTGGAAAAAATTTAAAGTACAGCTGTTTTTCAGAAGATTAGTAATCACTGAGAACTGGCCTCCAGTTCCTATGAAAAAAGTGAGAACAGTTTTAAGTATTGAACAGGTCAGTATTGCTCACGTGCTTTGGAACTTTTTGCCTTCATTCGGACCTATGACACTAACTACAACACAGCTTTATAGGTAACACAGGTGTGGAAGAACTTCTAGTTGACTCTTTTCTCACTGAAGTAACTACATACCGCAGCCTTTATGTGCTTTGAGGATGCAACAGGCACAGATTTCACTGCAGAAATGTGTGTGAGGTGTGTGAGCACCACTAGAGCAACAGAAATTTGTACTGTTTGCAAGCCCCAGGGTTGAAATCCTGGACCTCTTGAAATTAATGGTAAAATGCCAACAAATAGTTTCCTACCCTCCACCCAACATCACATCAGTTTGAAGGATGAAATCTGAGCCTGCTGTCTTTAATCTATGCTCAAATCTCACCCAAACACTAATCAAAATCACTTAACCATTTTGACTATGTCAGATGAAACGGAGACAAAACAGACTATAAAACTCATACACGCTAACAAAAATCATAAATTTGTGGGCAGATTTTTTTAAACTCAGACCCTTCCTCTCAATTTTAATCCAAAATCCCTTTAAGGAAAGAAGAGAAGATTGATTATCTGAACCATGGAAAATAGAAAGGTTCTTCGACCCATCTAATTCACTTGGATAGTTTGCTTGACTAAGGCCCAGAATTTTGTTGATAGCAATTTAAAAAAGCTTTTGCTTAGAAAGTTTACATCACCTGCAAAAATGCAAAGCAGCAGCAAGCCCCAGTTCTGCATTAAACAAGCACACCTTCAGCTCAGCCTAATTTGCAGTAATGGCTTGGGCAGAAATTAATTTAAGATCAAATTTTCAAACTCATCTGCCTGAAGTTGAGGACAACAGTAAAAGTGGCCGGGCTGTCAAAGGTTCTAAGCACTCAATTCCTGCTAAAGTTAATGGGAGTAGAGCGTGCTTAGCACTCTGAAAATCAGGCCACTTCATTTCAGGGGCTCAAATCTGGACTTGAGATACCTGCAGTTAGGCACCTATGAATAAAGAATTGAGCCTTTGTGTTTAAATCATGATATAAATGGCTATATTTGCATTGGGCCACCAGATGAATGGTATAGATAATGCCGTAACTACTGCAATTCAATGGTAATGAAAACAATCTTCCTCAAACTTGTTTACATAGTAAACCACTTACAAAAAAAAGTCTTAAAGCAACCCTCCCTCCCTCCCCCCACCCACAATCTCTCGATTTGCTTGCTTTCACCCAGACTAGGGTTAGCCTCATCCCCAAATACAAGTGTGGTTTCAACCAAGAAGCCTCAGTGAAGAAAAATCAAGACTGAATCACCTCCTTGGCCATTTTTAAATTATGATACAGAAAAAAACTAAACAGTTTCACATCAAATTCTTGGTCTCTGAATATAAAAGGAGGAAAAATGATTGCTCCATCATGCAACATTAAATGCAAAGCAGCTCTTACACCACTGAAAGTTAGTGTGTGTGCTTTTCTACTGGTGTTTCTTTTTTTCTTTCAGAACAATGATCACGTTCAACCTATTTGAATGAAAACAGCTTTTGCTCTCACAGCCCCTTTTCCTCTATGAATTTCAAAATGTTGTCATGATGATGTCACCCCCATGACATTTGCAGGTAACTAAATGAAGTCAAACACAAGGTTTTAACTATTGCAGATCTGAAAAGTAGTGAGGTCAGAGGAGGTAGTTCTTAAGGGAATATGCCAGCCTAATTAATGGTAGGTTTCAGAGTAGCAGCCATGTTAGTCTGTATTCGCAAAAAGAAAAGGAGTACTTGTGGCACCATAGAGACTAACAAATTTATTTGAGCATAAGCTTTCGTGAGCTACAGCTCACTTCATCGGATGCATTCAGTGGAAAATACAGTGGGGAGATTGTATTTTCCACTGAATGCATCCGATGAAGTGAGCTGTAGCTCACAAAAGCTTATGCTCAAATAAAGTTGTTAGTCTCTAAGGTGCCACAAGTACTCCTGTTCTTTTTATAAAGTAGTATGACTGACTAGAAGTTGGAGTGTGGAGCTGTTCAGCTGTAGCCCAGCAGTTTTAATATGTCCTAAGCTGGTAATGACCAAAAGAGATTACTAATCAAGGATACAGCAAATCAATTGATGTTCTCAATTCAGTCTCTGTAGATGGAGGGGGGAAAATAGGTAACAGGGTCCTTATTCCAAAAAGCTCACAAACCACACACTATAGGAAAAATATTTCAGGTATGCATAAGAAAGCATGCTGAAAACAAATGTCAAGATTAAATACTGTCATTAAACAGTTATTTATGACAGTGGACACACAAGGATGGAAATTCATCGCCATCCTCCACCAGCTTTGTAGCTCTCTAATGCCTTCCAATGGTGCTGCAGAATCTTCCACCCCTACTATCCACCCAGAAAACTAGGCCCCTGCTCAGAGTATCATTAAAATGACAGCCCACAGTGTCAGGTTCCAGAGTAGCAGCCGTGTTAATCTGTATCCGCAAAAAGAAAAGGAGGACTTGTGGCACCTTAGAGACTAACAAATTTATTTGAGCATAAGCTTTCGTGAGCTACAGCTCACTTCATCGGATGCATTCAGTGGAAAATTCAGTGGGGAGATTTATATACACAAAGAAGTTCCTCAGACCTTTTGTCAACTGCTGGAAATGGCCCACCTTGATTATCACTATAAAAGATTTTTTCCTCCCACCTCTCCTGCTGGTAATAGCTCACCTTACCTGATCACTCTTGTTACAGTGTGTATGGTAACACCCATTGTTTCATGTTCTCTGTGTATATAAATCTCCCCACTGTATTTTCCACTGAATGCATCCGATGAAGTGAGCTGTAGCTCACGAAAGCTTATGCTCAAATAAATTCGTTAGTCTCTAAGGTGCCACTAGCCCACACTGTGACACACACAACAGTCCCATTCAGTGATTGGAGATTCTGTACATGATACTTAACTGATTTTAAGCCAGTTAATTGGGACACCTCCCAGGCAACCATTTACCTTCCCCAATGTTATTCAGTGCAAAAAACAGCTGCTTGATTGGGACAGCCAATTATTTGGTATTGCCCTTCTCAGTGAATGCTTCAACTTTCCAATTATGCTAGTTTTGGTCCCTACGAACCTCTAAGCTCTGCAGGGACTGAGGCAGCTGAGAAGCTTGTAAAACCATTCCAGGCCCTGAACTAAAGCAACCCCTGTGGAGCTTATCAACTCTGGAGTGGTCCCTGCTCTCTATTTGGTTCCAGCCTCAGTACAACTGTTGCTCACCTAATAATGGAGCAATATGAAGCCAAGATGACGTGCCATCCACTGGGACCATCCAGATAAATGTACTGAAGCAGACAGGGGTTTCCAAAAAAAAAAAATAGTATAAAAATTACATATAATAAATATATGTTGGCTATTGAAGATACTGGAAGGTAGTGGCTCACTGGAATTTTCCTGTAAAGTAACTAACTTTGCAGAAGGAATTTTCACCCGCAAGCTCTGACAAAATAAATAATGGGAGATCATTCTGAATTTGCCATTGTATTAACAACCCAAGAGTATCAAATTTAAAAAAACCCAAACAACTTAAGGATCCATCTGAGTTTCCTGAGAACATATTTTTTAAAAACATAGAAAGAGAGCATCAAAAGAAAGTGGTAAATGCATATATGCAATGGATAAATTATTTTCAGACATCAGAAAGACTGTCAGTGTGAAATTTCTCAATTTACTGAAAGACTGAGGAAATCCTTTTATGCTCCCAAATGAAAAAAAAAACAACCAACAAAAAGCACTTAAGGTCAATAACATCTTCTCATTCCCCAGTTATTGCCATAAAAACAAAGGAACAACAAACAGTCCCTACAAGACACAGTCTGGATACAACAAAAGGCATTTTTAGCTACCTGAATAGTGCAGTTTTTTTAAGGCTCCATGCAAGCTGCAACTTCTTACTACGCTTACCAGTTAGGGGCACAGCTAGTTAAAATTACATATTGGACAAAATGAAAGCAACACAAAGAAGTTTACTGATATTTTCGTGCAAATCGAGTCATCTTCTTTCTGTTGATCTTAAAATTTCACATAGGGCTGAAGATGTCAGCATGCCTACCATGTGACAGTCATCCCCAGTGATGCAACTGGAGATGTTAGATTTTTCTTTCAGCTGCCATTCTCGGTCTCTGTAGCTGTAGTACCAAGACAACAAGATTTGGCCAGCAAAGTATAGAAGATAATGGGGAAAGAGGATATTTCACATCTCTAAGGCCTAGTCTAGGCAGAAAATGTTCATCAGTAGCCACAACTTACACGGGCCAAGAAGTGCTTTTGCCAATATAGCAAATGCCAGTTTCCTGAGCAAAATACACTGTACTTACTGGCAGAAGCACTTTTATGCTGGTATAGTTGTACTACTGGAAGCCCCAGAGTAGATGCAAAAGTATCAGTCAAACCCAAAAATACAAACAAACAAAAAAAAAAATCACACAACCCACCCCTAATCAACACTGCTAGATCATCAAGAGCTTCCAGTATCAATCTAATCTTAGGGCTTGTCTCCACTTACCGGGGGATCGACACTGCGGCAATCGATCCACTGGGGGTTGATTTAGCCGGTCTAGTGAAGACCCGCTAAATCGACTGCAAATCGCTCTCCCATCAACTCAAGTACTCCACCGGAACAAGAAGAGTAAGGGGAGTCAACAGGAGAGCATCTCCCGACATAGCATAAGCTACATAACTTAAAATTGTGTGGCTTAGATCCACTTTCACCCATACTGTTGACCTGCCCTTAGCTTCTTACTCTGAGAAATTGGTAAAGTGGGAGAGAGAAAAAACCATTATTTTTAATTAAATTACTTCCCTTTTAAAAATTTTATAAGCCTAGGAACTCCACTTTTGAAAAATCATTTAATCTAATACATTAAATGCTAATATACCAAACTAATGCTTTGCCTGTTTTTAAAAAACAAATACCTGATATAGTCATTATCCAAGTTAAAATATTACAACAGGTCAACCTGAAAACAGGAAATAACACAACAGTCCCATCTCCTATACAGAAAGAAATGACCAAGCTTGCAAAATCCACCCATATAAAACATGGATATCCAAAACAACTCAAATGTGCAGGTATTATATAATCGCTCTAGTTAAAAAATTCACTGGCTGTGTTACAAGAAAACCAGAGAGAAAGGGTTGCCTTTCATTCCCATCCAGACTTTAGTTGGAGTCCTTGAGAAGTAGTATTTGACACAGTAAGCAAACATGCTGATAGTGTTCAGAGACACATGCACGATTGGCCTTTTGGTTGCAGAACCCCGGGAATTAGCCAAAAAGAAAGAGGTGTATTGAACCGAAGCAGAACCAGTTCTTGCCGAGTGTTGACAAAGATGGCAGCTCCACTGTTTGAGCAGGTACAAAGGGCTTTTGCTCCAAGGACTTGCAAATTAACCTTTCCTGTCTGAACGCTGTCGCATACTAAAAGTCTGAGAAAATTCCTGTTTTTTAACCATGAAGATGTCTTTTTATTGTTGTTGTTGATTTTGAAGTGAGCAGGAAATAAAGCTAGTCAGAACTGCAGCATTTAAAAAAATGCATTTTAGAAAATCCACCTCTGTGTGAGTAGCCAAGCCAATAAGGAGATTATATGGTACCAAGGTTCAAAAAAGGGTAGCATAAAATCATAGAAATGTAGGGCTGGAAGGGACCTTGAGAGGTCACCTAGCCCAGCTTCCCATGGTCCAAATATATCTAGCTCATCCCTTTGTCTAACCTGTTATTAAAAAACTCCAACAATGGTGATTCTACACCCTCCCGTGGAAGCCGATTCCAGTACTTAACTACCATTATCATTAAAAAGTTGTCCTTAACATCCAACCTAAGTCTTCCTTTCTGCAGATTTAGTGGATTACTTCTTCTCCTACTTTCAGTGGACATGGAAAACAATGGATCACTATCCTCTTTGTAACAGCCCTCAACGTATTTGAAGACTCTTATCGGGTCCTCCCTCAGTCTTCTTTTCTCAAAACTAAACATGCCCAGTTTTTTAACCTTTCCTCACAGGTCACATTTCCTAAATCACATGTTTCCAGCTTGCAAAGCCACTCACTCAAATTTGGTCATGACGGAGGGGTGGCTCAGCCAAACCTGAGTGTCACTGCAACCCTGTGTGCCACGTTACAATGCCCAGAGCTGGGCCCAGCCCCATGGGACAGGAGCTGCTGCTGCAGAGTACAAAGCAGTCTCTTTCTCCAACTCCTCCCATCAACCTTCATCCCCTCCCCGGGGTTAGGGGGTGGGTGTGTGTGTGTGTGTGTGTGTGTGTGTGTGTGTGTGTGTGTGTGTGTGTATTTAAAACACATAAGTTTTAACTAAACAATTTAATACTGTACACAGCAATGATGATTGTGAAGCTTGGTTGAGGTGGTGAAGTCAGAGGGTGGGCTATTTCCCAGGGAATGCCTTACTGCTAAATGATGAACTAGCCCTCAGCTGAGCCCTCAAAGGTTAACACTTTGTTGTTAATGTAGCCTCACACTCTACAAGGCAGCATGAATGGAGAGACCGAGACACACACCGTGTGTGAGAGAGAGAGACCGAGACCAAGACACACACCGTGTGTGAGAGAGAGACAAGCATTGCTCCTTTAAGTATGCTGACCCCACTCTAAGTACACTGCCTTTTTAAGTATCAGAGGGGTAGCCGTGTTAGTCTGGATCTGTAAAAGCGGCAAAGAGTCCTGTGGCACCTTACAGACTAACAGACATATTGGAGCATAAGCTTTCGTGGGTGAATACCCACTTCCTTTTAAGTAGATCAGCAAATTGAGACAGTGGCTGCTGCTGGCAAGCTCCCTCCGTCCTGAGCTGTTGTGTCCCGCCCCCCGCACTCTGTGGAGATGGAGGGCAGGACACCCTCACATTAGCACCCCTCCCTGCACAGCAAGCAGGAGGCCTCCAGGAGCAGCTCTAAGGCAGAGGAGAGGAGCAGCACATGGCAGTTGGGGGAGGGACAGCTGAACTGCAGGCAATTGGTAGTCTGCTGGGCAGCTGCCGGACAGGGAATTTACGGGAGCGGGGAGCTGATAGGGGGGCTGCCGGTCCACCCTAGTTCCAAGCCCCCACCAGCTAGCTGCAAGGGGCTGCTCTTCCTACAAGCAGCGGACAAAGCAGGTGGCTGCCAAAAAACTTTATAAGGGAGCACTGCGCAACTTTAAACGAGAACGTTCCCTAATTGATCAGCAACGTGTAGTGGAAAAAATTAACCACGCGTTGTGTTTAGATTAAAACCAAGCCTGAGGCTCCTTTATTGATTACAAGTGTGTGGGGGGAGGCGGGTTATAGCTTTAAGTAGCTGCCCCCTGATGACAAGCACACACAGCTTTTTAAAGCTTAAAACCACAGACTAATTACACATACTTTTGTCTTAATTACCTTATTTGGAATATATTTGGAACAAGATTTTTCCTGTTATTGACAGGTTGTTCTTTTGTGGTTAATGTTTTTTAAGCTGTGCTGCTGCAATTGCCTTACAATGGAATTTTCCTCACTTTCTTTTTATGCTTCATGTACACAGTTAGCTTGACCAAAGTTTTAGGCCTACTTGGGTCCACTGAATTTTTTCTCCACAAATGTTAACAACGAAACAACATTAACTGGGACGACTTTAAGTGAGGAGTTACTGTACATGTAAAGATGGGTCACACAAAAAAAGGACAAATGCAGTTGGTGGGTCGCCTTAGTAAAAAGTTTGTGAACCACAGCCATCGGATGAATTTCATCAGACCCTGCCAACTAGAATACATGTAATTCATCTAAATATTTTTAACGTGTTCTTTCCCTATTCTGCCTTGAATTCCATACCTCATGTTGTTAGTATTGTATTAACTTATTTACACAAATTAACTTATTTAAAGAAGATCAAAGCAAAACAGACATTAAGCACTTCAGCCTTCTTGGTGCTCTGTTATTAGCTCTCCTTCCCTGCTAGGCAGTGGACCTGTATTATTTTAAACCACCACTGCACTACATTTGAATACCGGCTGCATGATGGCGATGCATACATCTCAGACATCTTTCTCAGCACTACAACTAGCTGTCTCTACAGGAATCACATAAAATGTAATACAATGGATCCTGAAAGCCAACGTGAACCTTAGTTTACATCAGTAGCAGGTAAACTGGCTGAAATAATAAAACCTAGATAACCAGGAAAAGGGACAAACTAGCAAAGTTTCTGTAAAGGAAAATTGTATTTATCCAATCTACTAGAATTCTTTGACCTTATCACAAAATAATGGATGAGGAAGAAAAAGCTGATACACTTTCTATAGACTTCAAAAAACAAACAAACCAACCAACCAAAAAAACCCCCCATACATACCCCAACAAACCACTGTCGAAGTTCTTCACAAGAGGTTATGGAAGAAACTAAGTAGTCATAGCTCATGAAGTGGATAACGGACAGAAAAACAGTAGGAATAAAAACCTTTTGCTACACCAAAAATTGATAACAGTTGCAAGAGCTCCAATGGTGACTAGTAGGATGGTTGGTGTTTAACATTAGTTACTTATTTTACTTTTTAAATCTTGTTCAGAATGTAGAACTTTTAAAAAAAATTATATGTAGCCATTAATGTATTAGCCAATAAAGGAATGCAGGGAAAAAATAGGCGTTTATCAGTTCAAGCATACTGCTGTTATTTGGCTTTTTCTGAGCACCAACAACAGGCTGGGAGCTATAAAAGATGTAGAAGACCAGGTCCTTGCCCAATGGGCTTATAAACAAAATTAGACAGACACGGTGGAATTGAAACACAACTTGCAAACATACAAGACACTTCTGTTCATGATGAAGCTTCCACCCTATAAGTTACCTGAAATAGTGTACATCTTTACAATTGTCCATCACTAAGTGAAACCAGGTTACCTGTTAACTGCCAGACAGTTGTCCATCTAGTCAATTCTCCTATTTCCAACAGTGATCAAAACCATATGTAAAAATCCTGAGAATCCTGCCCACAGGAATTTCTTTGCAGACTACCCTGCATCCTATCCGTTAGTGGTTAGTTTATGTGCTGAAGCTGGATCCTGCTATGCTCTTAAACAAAATGATATCATGTGACAATAAGTTCAATAGGTGAATTATACATAATGTAACCACGTATTATCAGTTTCAATTTATCCTTTTATTTCATTGGCTGTCTCCTTATTTTTGTAAGATGAGAGGATACACAGTCATGTCTGAGTTATCTTTATATATCGCTACCCCCAAAACCACATGAAGTTCACCTCTGCAATCAGTTTAAAAAAAAAGTAATTACTGAAATAATAATGAAGAATCAGCTCTTCAGTAATAAGAAAAGGAGTACTTGTGGCACCACAGAGACTAACCAATTTATTTGAGCATAAGCTTTCATGAGCTACAGCTCACTTCATCGGATGCATACTGTGGAAAATACAGAAGATGTTTGTGTTTATACACACAAATCATGAAACAAACATCTTCTGTATTTTCCACAGCATGCATCCGATGAAGTGAGCTGTAGCTCACGAAAGCTTATGCTCAAATAAATTGGTTAGTCTCTAAGGTGCCACAAGTACTCCTGTTCTTTTGCGAACACAGACTAACACGGCTGCTACTCTGAAACTCTTCAGTAATGACCAAATTCAGGAAAGGAATGGTTTAACTTTAAGCACATACTTAAAGTCTTTTCCTGAACTGGGGCCTTAATGAGAAAAAATTTAGAGCGTGCAGTAAATTACTCTTTTAAAAAAAAAATTAGTATCTGTACAGTAATTACACTGAGGAAGTGGTCAACAACCTGATACAACAGGTGAAAGGAGGAGGAGGGCAGGTCAGTTTGTGAAATACTGTATAAACTTTGACAAATGCTTAAGATTCAACACTGCCAATCAAGTAATCTGCATATTCATTTGAGGGGAAAAAATAACCACACAGAAAGGACTGAATTGTTGGCTGCCTAAGTGCGTGGTTGAGAGCTGAACAAAAGCCAACAGACGTGCTTTATAGAGCTGAAGAGAAAGCTTGCCCAGCTTTTCAGAGTCATTCCCCATAGAAGATAAAGTGGAAAGCATCTGGGAAACGGAGACAGAAATATGAGCTGAAATTGAAAATTAAATCACTTTCCTTCCCCCTCTTTTGTCCACAATAGACTTAGAGCTCGGTTGAATCCTTGAAATAAAAACTAAAATTGTCTTTCAACATATCCAATATAAAAACTCCCCTCTATAAACAAGGCAATATAATTCTGCCATTTCAAATAGTATTGGGCCGGAACGCAGCACACAATCAGCAGCCAACACACAACTTCTCCATCCCTCTCCTCCAGAGAAAACAGTCTTCATTATTTAATCATACTGTTTCTTCTGCTTCAGGGGGGCAGAAGCTGAGAGTTCTGCATTAAAAAAGCCATAAAAATTGATGCGTTTCTCTTGTCCCTTTTCCTTCCTATACCACAACATTGCATTTCAATTTACTGATCATACTTATCCTACGAGAATTACCATAGGCCTTGTTTATACTAGAAGGAGTTTACCAGTATAAGTTATACCAGCTCCTCTGGCACAATGAAACTCTCAACAATAAAATTAAAGCTCATTTGTGCAGGAGATAAAACTTAATCTGGGGGTGGTCTAAGAAGATGGAACTCCCCCAAGGACTGAGGACCATCACAAACTTCATCACTTTCCATTACAGGTGCAAGGTACATTTGTTTGACTTTGCCTTCTCTGACATAAACACATAGCAAAAGGTGCATTTATTCAAACAACTAAATCTGGACATTCCACTGCATAGGCTGCTCCCTTTGAGGAGAGGATAGGAGAACAAACAGCACGTCAGATGTAAGGTTAGGTTGCTCAATGAACTATTGGAAGGTGCTCCGATATTATGGAAATGAGTGCAGCATCAGAACCTATACAGAATCAAACGGAAAACCCTCCTCGTGTAGACACAGCTTATACCACATGTACAAATAAAATCACCTATTCCAGAAAGACAATTCTACATTTACACTAATGGCAAATGAAAAATACTATTTTTTTTAAAACAATCACATTCATTACTAGCTTTATTATACCAGCAAAAGTGTTTGTGTAGACCTGGCCTAATTGTAACAACATTTCAACATCTTAAAATCTTAATTCAAGGTCACAAATGAGTTGCTTGCTTTCAACTTTGCCACATTTTGTCATGTGTTCCCATATCGGTCAACATCTACTCGGGGGGGGGGGGGGATTCAGAGCTAGAACAGCAGGGGTCTACAGTAAGGAAGAAGAAAGAACAAAAGGTAGGTAAGGGCAATAATTCTTAGCTGTTAATTTGGTCTCCTGGAATACTAATTTATCCCAGACCTCTCTCTGATAGGCAAGGGAGACAGTATAACTGATGTCAAATTACAGTACATGTAAAATACCTGTTAAACTTTATTTTAAAAACCTCCTGAGGGAGTCTGGTATCACTAAATCAAGAAAGAAATTTTACCTTTCTCTGGTACATTATTTTATATGCAATACATACAAAATTTCCCAAAGCAGTAGAGAAACCTCCAAGGAGGAACCAGTGCTTAACTCACTGCTCTGAATTTGTAATTGTATTGGTTTATTACAGCAAGAGCATATGTAGTCTTTTCCTTTATCAGAGTACAAGCTTTCGCCTGTGTTCATTTAGAACAGCGGTCACCAACCCGTCGATCCTGGGGACTCTCCCATCGATCACAATCTCCGGAAGTGGCCAGCGTGCCCCCACAGCTCCCATTGGCCAGGAATGGGGAACTGTGGCTAATGAGAGCTTTGGGGGCAGTACCTGCAGAGAGGGGCAGCACACAGAGGCACGCTGGCCCCTTCCGGGAGCGACGTGGGGCCAGGGCAAGCAGGGAGCCTTCCTTAGCCTCACTGTGCCACGGACCGGGAACCGCCCACAGAAGGCAGCACCCCAATCCCCAGCATTGCGCACCCTCTCATAGCCAGCACCCCGTACCTCCTCCTGCACCCCGAACCCCATCCCTGTACCCCAAGCCCCTGCCCTAGCCCTGACCCTCCTCCAAGAGCCAGCACCCTGCACCCCCTCCTGTACCCTAACCCCCTGCCCCAGGCTCAGCTCAGACCTCCTCCCACACTGCACACCCCTTGGCCTCAGCCTAGAGCCCGCATGAACCCCAAACTCCTGCCCCAGCCCGGTGAAAGTGAGTGAGGGTGGTGCAGAGCGAGCGACAGAGAGAGGGGGGATGGAGTGAGCGGGGCGGGGTCTCGGGGAAGGGGTGGAGTAGATCATGGGTTGCCCTTAAATTCAAAAAGTGATCTTGGGTGTAAAAAGGTTGGAGACCACTGATTTCGAAGGAGGCCTGATGGAAACCTCAGGTTGTTCTTGGCTACCTCTAAATCCTCTCTATATTCTGGAGGGGATTACTTCGTTAGACAAACCTAGGTCTTGTGTCTTCGAACTGTTGACTAGGCGACAGAACTCTCCTTCCCTCAACCATGCCTCCCTCCGAACTGCTAAGATAGGCCACAGAATTCCCTAGAAGTATTTGTCATAGAACAAACTCTAGGTTTTAGACATTTTCAAAGGACTGTAGTATTTCTTCCACAATCTCCACTTTCTCTACATATAACAATTCTCCAAAAAGTATAGCCTGGTGAGCTGAACTTTGGATGCCATTTACATCAAGGGTCTTTTCTTGGTTGAAAATAAGTATGGTATGATAAGATACAAAAGGAGAATTCAATTAGTGTCTTCATTAGGCAAGTGGAGAATCGGCAACATTTGTACTAACTCTGTATTAGCATCCCCACTTGCAGACAGACTTCCCTTATTTTCTGTCACTACCAGACTAGCATGCCTACTGCACCAGTTACATATGGCTGGTTACAAGGAAAATCCTAATGCTTTAAAGGATTTTTTGAGCAATTATTCAGCTGTATGATTTAATGGACTCTCCCCCTGCTCTGGAATCATAGTTTGTGTTTTTCAGCAGAACCAGGATCACTTGCAACAGAAGTTGACAAAGTAGCCAGCTCCATGTCAATACCTTTTCTTGATTTAACTTTTCATTTCCTGCATCCGTGGAAGAACTAGTAATGCACTGATGATGTGGTTTTGGAAAATCCTTGGAAAATTAGTTCCCTGGAAAATAAGATTCAGTTTTGGCTTACGACATTGTTGAGCCCTGTCAATTGCCCTCAAAAAGCAGGATCAGAATAAGATTCTCTTTCATGCTCTATGTATTTGGTTTATCCCAGCACTTCAATCAGAACACAACACGCTAGCTTAGTCAGGATCTTGAATTATGCGTCTTCTGACCAAAAAAGTTGCTTCTCCAGACTAGGGTTTATCTGTAATGGTGGACCACACATACAGATACCTTGTTTAGAAAAACATGGCAACTCTAGAGAGGAGTTGCTGAGACACTGACTCATAGCACTGTCTACACAGAGTTAGGTCAGTATAACTACGTCGCTCAGGAGTGTGGAAAATCCACACCCCCGAACGACGTCGTTATACTGATATAAGTTGGTAGTGTTGACTAAGCCTTAACAAGGAAAAAATATCCAGCTTTCACCAGCACACCGGTTTAAACCAGAGAAAACCGATAACACAAGCATGACTAGATTCCACTCTCCGTCCCCTCCAATATTTTTTTACCTCACTGAATCCAGCTAAAACTAAGGTCTTCATAATGAATCAGAGGAAATACTTAAATAATATTGTTGATAAATTCAACATTAAAATATCAAGTGCATATGCAAGGTACACAAATTTAAGAGACAACTCCCCAAAATACAGAAAGTTGTAAACTATTTACTCAAACATCAGTAGGAGCAATATGCACAGTACAGTTCTGCAGTGCCAAATCTGGGTCACCAGGCTGAACCAAATGTAAGGAATGTTGGAAGAAGAGCCGATTTATGAGAAGCAGTAATGCAAGTGATCATCATGTTTGGTTTGGTTTGCAGTTTGGTTACCAACAAAGAAAAACTATACTTCCTTCTTCTAAATTGACTTCCAGCCAAATCCTTTATATCACTAACTAACTAAGCTCCTCAGACACAAGTTAAGTATTTATCCCATTAGTTAAAAAAAAGGGATAATGAATAACAGAAAGTTTAAGAAATTTGCCCAAGACCTCTGTCAGGGCCAAGAATAAAATCCAGATAATCTAGCTCCAAGTCCTTTTTTCAAGCAAATGGTTGTCTTCAACTACAGTTTTCTTCTTCTTTAATCATGTAGCGCACAACCCACTAGGAAATGACACCTAGACCCTTGGCTCCTTTCGTATTAGAATAATAGCACAAGTAAGGCCCCGTTATTACCTATCCAAAGCCATCTGATATCCAAGAGGAAAAAAGGAACAGAAAACATCAAAGAGAAAAATCCGTGTTGCCAATTCATGGTTTTATTGCAAGACTCGTGATATTTGCTGTTATACTGAAAACTCTCATTCCTGAAGACATGTGGTTATGTGATAATCTCATTTTCGTTTAAATAAAATTAAGTTTCTAGTCCTCTTTGTTGCAGAGAAAAACTTCAAAATGTAACTTGGATAAGATGCACACACCAGGCTCAAAAACTAGAAAGCAAATATAAAAAGGTCAATTTTATTTTTAACTCATGATTTTAAATACACTCATGTTTTCCGACTATTCGGAGGTGGCAATAAAAAAAGGGAACAGAACTTTCTTTGCTTTTCTGCTCCTTGTTTTAAATTGTTAAAGCAAACAGCACTGGGCACTGCAAACAGACTAAAAGCTTACATTAGAAATGGCACTACATTCTACTACAGCCACATTTCCATTATTTATGTGCACCTGGGAGTCAAAGGTTAAAATCAATTCAGACAACCTGAAAACCAAGCCATGATCATAGTGCCTTGAGAGCATCATATAGGTCAGTCACCCGCTCTTCCAGTAAGCTCCACCACCACCTAATCATGCATACTGCATACAAATCCACTTCTCAAGACAGAGATGCAATGAAGGCGAACCAAATCTCACTACTCTCATCACCACTCCCCAAGCCCAGGTAGGCCCCACTCACAAGACACATTCTAACAGGGAACAAAGAAAAATCTCTACCAAGCTACACAGAAGAAAACAAAATCCAGTATGCATCCAATGACATGTAAACAAAAAAGATTGTCAATTTAAATCTGAGTTTGCTACTGAATAGCTAGAAAAATGCTGCTCATTTGCTACTAACTTACGCTGGATAAAACCATTCTGTTTCATTAAAAAAAGCCCATTTTCTAAACTAGAAAAGAGCATACTTCTCCTTTCCTTCACTAAATATATTTTACATATAGAATACACACACAGAATCAAGACACACACCATATTTGAGCAGAAATAATGCAAAGCAATTTAATTTAATTTTGATCACAAATTGTGAAGAAAAACTAATACTTGAAAGTGACATGAAGGCTCTAGGTAAGGCCTCGTCTACGCTACATGGTTAAGCCAACATAAGATGCCTTGCACTGACCCAGCTATGGAAGTGTCTTCACTTAAATTTGGCTCCCACTGACATACGTGCCTCTCTGTGCTGATTTAGGGCTTGGCTACACTTACATTTTATAGCGCTCTAACTTGCTCAGGGGTGTGAAAAATCACCCTGACTGCAGCAAGTCAAAGCGCTTTAAAGCGCTTGTGTAAACCGCTCCCAGCGTTCGGAGCTAATCCCCTCGTGGAGGTGGATTACCAGGAGCACTGGGAGACCTCTCTCCCAGCGCCTGCGCGCAACCACACACACACTTCAAAGTGCTGCCACGGGAGCACTTTGAAGTTTCCAGCGTAGCCATGCCCTTAGTAACACTATTTCCCCGAGTGGCATAGAGTCACAGTTGATGTAATTAGGTCGACGCAGATACAGTGCAGACACTACATTGCTTACCTCAACCGTTACTGGCTTTCAGGAGCCATTCCACAATGACCCACCCTGATAATAAAATCAATACAAGTGCTAATGACCAACACAATGTGCTAAGTGTGCACACACAAGGGATTAAAACTGCAGTGGCTCTATGCCGATATAAATTAGGTCGACATTTTTGTAATGTAGATATGGCCTAAGATCAAGCATAGCTGAAGAACGAGAAGAGTTCATTTACAGAGCACTAATGTAAAGAACTAGTTCAATTCCTAGGTCTGGTTCCTACACAGATATATATTGTTGGCACCTGCAGATTACACATCTTGTTACAGGTTTCAGAGTGGTAGCTGTGTTAGTCTGTACCAGCAAAAACCAGGAATCCTTGTTAGTCTCTAAAGGTGCCACATCTTGTTTAAAATCTTCAAAGAACTGGATGGTTAAGAACTGATTGGAAATTCCACGGTGGTGCTATCTAGAACTTTTAACTATTTAGAAAACAATATATTTGTATACTATACTATCAATATGGTTCTGTTGGTGGCATATTTCCCTCTGAGTCAGCAGGTCCCTGCTCTATGCTCATATCCAATGCATGCACTGAATTTCCTGAAGGCGATAAAGACTCAAAAGTTCAATAATTATCTTCAGATAAACCATGGAGGTCTAGCTGTCTTCAGTCCATCTTTCATAGCTGCAGAAATACAACTTTATGGGGATTTCTTTTTAAAATAAAATAATCCCAGTGTCCAGTTCAATAATCCTTTTTCTAAATAAAACCGGTTCAAATGTACACAATCATAGGCAAGCTTTTGCCACATTCTGAGTATATAATGGCTACAACGTTTGTCTACATTGTCACCAGGCTAGCATTTACCTTCATAAAACAGGTATCTGACAGATGCAGAATGGTCTGACAGAAAATATGGGCTTCTGATTGCTGAGACCTACAGGTTTGTTCTTCTCCCTTTCACCAGCATGTACACTTAATTCCCACTCCGCAGAGCGCCCCTGTTCTCTAGCACCCAACCCCCACTTCCTCATGCACACACGTATGCTCCAAGCATCTGAAGCTATAACTGTTTCCTTAGGGCTGCCTTTGTGTATGTGACTTTCATACACATGAATTTATTTTTAGCTTTGGTTTTGTTCTTGGGCCAATGTAATAGTTTAACTCAGTGCAACTCAATATAGTCAGAAGAACTTGGAAGTAATGTTCAACTTGCATGTTTCAACATTCTCCCAGCCTCCCACGAAAAAGAACAGAGCATTCAGAGGAAAGATTGAGAAGTTCAGGCCAGCAATGCTTTTAAATCTGCAATTCACAATGCCACAAGAGAGCAAATAATGTAACTGCTCATCTGAAGCTGGAATCAGCATTTTTATCAGATCTGTAGACTGGTGATCTGTAGACTCTTTTAAACTTTTTAGTGCCAAGATGGTTCCTCCCCACTCTCCATGCAGTCTTTATATTTCCATCATACTTTGTCTCCTCCACTCTTCCCAATATCACTTTGATGGGGGAACTGAGGAAAACCCATGTTCATGCTGACGCCTGCAACTTGCTCTAACAAAATGTTTTGTGCTCATACACAACAGCGCCAGTGAGTTTTATGTCGAAAGATCAACATACTAGATGCTGAATAAATTAAATGGCTTCTACGTGCTGTCCTGAAATATAACATGTCAATCACAAGATCAGACATCTGGGTCACTGAAAATTCCAAGCTAGGGGCGAAGGATACAAGACATTTCTCCAGCATTTCCTGTAAATTACTGCTACATAGAATCATAGGTCTGGAAGGAACCTCAAGAGGTCATCTAGTCCAGTCCCCTGCACTCATGGCAGGACAAGGTATTATCTAGACCAGAGGTGGGCAAACTATGGCCCGTGGGTCACATCCAGCCCGCAGGACCCTCCTGCCCAGCCCCTCAGTTCCTGGCCTGGGAGGCTACCCCCGGCCCTTCCCCTGCTATTTCCCCTCTCCTGCAGCCGCAGCGCACCGCGCCACCGGCTCAACACTCTGGGAGGCCGGGCAGCGCAGTTGCAGAGCCGCAGCCTGACCCGGTGCATTGGCTGGCGCAGCTGTAGCTCCGCCAGCCACCGGTACTCCACGCAGCGCAGTAAGGGGGCAGGAGGGGTGGATAGGGGGCAGGGGAGTTCGGGGGCTGTGGTCAGGGGCAGGGAACAGGGGATTGGATGGGGCAAGGGTCCTGGGGCATGGGGGGCAGTCAGGAATGAGAGGGGGGTTGGATGGGGCGGGAGTCCCAGGGGAGCCGTCAGGGGGCGAGAAGCAGGAAGGAGTTGGATAGGAGGCAGGGGCCGGGCCACGCCTGGCTGTTTGGGGGAAGACACAGCCTCCCCTAACCGGCCCTCCATACAATTTTGGAAACCCGATGCGGCCCTCGGGCCAAAAAGTTTGCCCACCCCCGATCTAGACAAAACACCAACCAGGGATGGTCTAACCTGCTCTTAAAAATCTCCAATGACTCAGATTCCACAATCTCCTTAGGCTGTTTATTCCTGAGCTTAATCATCCTGAAAATTAGGAAATTTTTCCTAATGTCCAACCTAAACTAGCCTTGCTGCAATATAAACCCATTGCTTCTTGTCCTAACCTCAGAGATTAAGGAGAACAATTTTTCTCCCTCCTTAGAATCATAGAATATCAGGGTTGGAAGGGACCTCAGGAGGTCATCTAGTCCAACCCCCTGCTCAAAGCAGGACCAATCCCCAATCAAATCATCCCAGCCAAGGCTTTGTCAAGCCTGACGTTAAAAACTTCCAAGGAAGGAGATTCTACCACCTCCCTAGGCAACGCATTCCAGTGTTTCACCACCCTCCTAGTGAAAAAGTTTTTCCTAATATCCAACCTAAACCTCCCTCCCCTTCTTGTAACAACCTTTTATGTGCTTGAAAACTATCATGTTTTCACTACCCCCCTTGGTATTCTCTTCTCCAGACTTAAACTCAATTTTTTCAATGTTTTTAATAATTTTTGTTCCTCTTCTCTGGACTTTCTCCAATTTGTCCACATCTTTCCCGAAATGTGGCACCCAGAACTGGAAACAATGCTCCAGTTGAGGCCTAATCAGTATGGAGTAGAGCGAACGAATTACTTCTCATGTCTTGCTTACAACACTCCTGCTAATACATCCCAGAACCATGTTTGGTTGTTTGGTTGTTTTGGGGCGCAACAGTGCTAAACTGTTCATTCATATTTAGTTTGTGACCCACTATGACTCCCAGATCCCTTTCCGCAATACTCCTTCCAAAGCAGTCATTTCCCATTTTGTATGTATGCAACTGATTGTTCCTTCCTAAGTAAAGTACTTTGCATTTGTCCTTCTTGAATTTCATACTATTTATTTCAGACCATTTTCCAATTTGTCCAGATCATTTTGAATTTTAATCTTATCCTCCAAAACCCTTGCAACCCCTCCCAGTTTGGTATCTCCACAAACCTCATAAGTGTACTCTCTCTCTCTGCCATTCTCTAAATCATTGATGAAAATATTGAACAGAACCAGACCAAGAACTGATCCCTACGGGCCCCCACCCGATACGCCCTTCCAGCTTGACTGTAAACCACTGATATAACCTACTCTCTGGGAACGGTTTTGCCACCAGTTTTGCAGACACCTTGTAGGAGTTCCATCTAGACTGTATTTTCCTCGTTTGTTCATGAGAAGGTCATGCAAGACAGTATCAAAACCCTTACTTAGGTCAAGATATACCCCATCTACTGGCTCCCCTCTATCCACAAGGCTTGTTACCCTGTCAAAGGAAGCTATTTGGTTGGTTTGACACAATTTGTTCTTGATAAATCCATGCTATTACTTATCACTTTATTGTCTTCTAGGTGTTTGCAAACTGATTACTTAACTATTTGTTCCATTATCTTTTCGGGTACTGAAGTTAAACTGACTGGTCTGTAATTCCCCAGGCTGTCTTTATTTCCCTTTTTATAGATGGGCACTATTTTTGCCCTTTTCCAGTCCTCTGGAATCTCTCCCATCATCTGTGACTTTTTGAAGATGATCGCTAATGGCTCAGATATCTCCTCAGTCAGCTCCTTGAGTATTCTAGGACGTATTTCATCAGGCCCTGGCGACTTGAAGACTTCTATCTTGTCTAAGGGCATGGCTACATTGGAAACTTCAAGGTGCTGTTGCGGGAGCGCTCCCGCGGCAGCGCTTTGAAGTGTGATCACGCGCGAGTGCTGGGAGAGAGCTCTCCCAGCGCTCCTGGTAATCCACCTCCACGAGGGGATTAGCTCCCAGCGCTCAGAGCCTGTTTACACTAGCGCTTTAAAGCGCTCTGACTTGCTGCGCTCAGGGGGATGATTTTTCACCCCCCTGAGCCAGCAAGTTAGAGCGCTATAAAAGGTAAGAAGTGTAGCCAAGCCCTAAGACTGGTAGCCGTGTTAGTATGTATCAATAAAAACAACGAGGAGTACTTGTGGCTTAGTATTCCCTATTTTAGCCTCTGATCCTACCTCATTTTCACTGGCATTCACTCTGTTAGATGGCCAATTGCTACTAACCTTTTTGGTGAAAACAAACAAAAAAGTCATTTAGCACTTCTGCTATTTCCACATTTTCTGTTACCGTTCCGCCCCGACTCCCTGCCCCCACCCCCATTGAGTAATGGGCCTACCCTGTCCTTGGTCTTCCTCTTGCTTCTAACGTATTTATAGTATGTTTTCTTGTTACCCTTTGTGTGTCTAGCTAGTTTAATCTTGTTTTGTGCCTTATCCTTTATAATTTTGTCCCTACATACTTGTACTATTTACAGGGTGCATAAAAATCAGTGATTTTTTTTTTTTAAAAAGATCAGATTTTTTAATTTAAATCGGAATTTTTTGATAAAATGCTTTTTGAGGAAAAAACACCTATCTAAAGATATTTTTAATTAAGATACATTGTAGCTCAAAGATATCTCATCATGGAATAGGGATTATAAATTGCAATTCTACAGTATGAAACAATATATTTAGGTAATGTTTAAGAGAAGTTTTGTAAATGAGTTCCAACAGTTCATGGACTAGGGACGCAATCTTATGGGGTTCCACAGGCTTCTGTATAGATTATTTAGGTTAATCTTTCTATCTATCCAAAAAGTGACAGTGTTCAGTCTAGAAGATACCATCACAGATGCTTAGTTTTGCAGTTCTCAAACCACGGATTTGTGTCTCCAGAAGTAACATGCTTCTTAACAGCAAACAATGTTTTTTAAATAAATAAATATAGAGAGGTGAGAAATAACAGACCTCAACCCTATTGTCCCTCTGCAAATTTGTGTACCCAGAGTCAATCCCTTACCTCTCTCTAAAAGTGCAACGTTTCAAAAAGTTCAATGAATAGAAGATTGTTGGGGACGGAATAGATCTGGACAAGGAGAAGTCTGGAGATAAATGTGAGAAGCGAAGGACATATGCTTGTTTTATAAAAATACTATATGTTTGCTGTTGAAGAATTATATCCAGAATACTTAACAGTGTTGTTTTAGTTAAATAAAATAATTTAAATGTCTGTTTGGTGATGTTCTCCTCCTAATAAGAGCATGGTAAGAAAATCCTCCAAATATTAATGATTAACCTGTTGAATTGGAGATAGTTCACCTCCCAATAACTTCATAAATATCTGCTTCAATTACTTTTGGTAAATGAAATAACCAACCAACCATTCATTTTCTGATGTACCTTTAAAATTAATCTGAAAGTTTTCAAAATAAATCACTGTTTAAAAATGTATAGTGTGTACCTTCTAAAAACGAAACCTACATCTATCTCTGACCTGTGAAGAATATGTATTAAGGTTATAACAACCAACAAGAATGCACTTTTATGCAGAAAATCATGATTAAATCGAGTGTTCCTAACTAGTGATTTAAATCATGATTTAAATTAATTTGATTTAAATCAAATCCACCCTGGTTATTTATATTCATCCTTTGTAATTTGATCTTGTTTCCACTTTTTGTACAACTCTTTTGAGTTTCAGATCATTGGGGATCTCCTGGCTAAGCCAGGGTGGTCTCTTGTTATACTTCCTATCTTTCCTATGCAGTGGGATAGTTTGCTCTTGTGCCCTTAAAAATGTCTCTTCGAAAAACTGCCAACTTTTTTGAATTGTTTTTCCCCTTAGACTTGCTTCCCATGGGATTTTACCTATCAACTCTCTGAGTTTGCTAAAATCTGTCTTCTTGAAATCCATTATTTTATTGTGCTGTTTTCCCTCCTACCATTCCTTAGAACAGGGGTGGGCAGACTTTTTGGCCTGAGGGCCACATCGGGGTTCTGAAACTGTAGGGAGGGCCGGGTAGGGAAGACTGTATCTCCCCAAACAGCCTAGCCCCTGCCCCGTATCCACCCCCTCCCACTTCCTGCCTCCTGACTGCCCCCCTCAGAACTCCTGACCCATCCAACCCCCTCTGCTCCTTGTCCCCTTACTGTCCCCACCCCCATCCAACCCCCCCCATCCCCTGACTGCCCCACCCCCTATCCACAGTCCCGCCTCCCGAACGGGCCCCCCAGGACTCCCACACCTACCCCTGTTCCTCCCCCCGACCGCCCCCCCTGAACCTCCACCCCTCCAACCACCCCCTGCTCCCTGACCCTTAACTGCCCCCCAGGATCCCCTGCCCTTATCCAACCCCCTCACTATGCCACTCAGAGCACCAGGACTGGCAGCCGTGCCGCCCAGCAGGAGCCAGCCATGCCGCCGCGCAGTCTAGAGCATTGGGGCAGGCTGGCGGCTCTCGCAGCCACGCTGCCCAGAGCACTGGCAGCATGGTGAGCTGAGGCTGCGGGGCAGGGGGTAAAAGAGGGGAGGGGCCGTGAGCTCAAGGGCCGGGCAGGACGGTCACACGGTCCAGATGTGGCCCATGAGCTGTAGTTTGCCCACCTCTGCCTTAGAATCACGAACTCTACCATTTCATGATCACTCTCACCCAACCTGCCTTCCACTTACAAAATTCTCAACCAGTTCCTCCCTATTTGTCAAGATCAAACCTAGAACAGCCTTTCCCCAGTAGCTTTTTTCCACCTTCTGAAATAAAAAAAAAAAAAAGGAATGTCTCCAAGACATTCCAAGAACTTTTTGGATAATCTGTTCCCGCTGTATTATTTTTCCAGCAGAAGTTCCCCAATCACCACCAAGCCCTGTGCTTTGGATGATTTTGTTACTTGTTTTAAAAAAAGGCTCAGCCATCTCTTGTTCCTGGTTAGGTGGTCTGTAGTAGACCCCTACCATGACATCATCCTTGTTTTTTACCTCTTATCTTTACCCAGAGACTTTCAACAAGTCTGTCTAATAGTACTTTATTGTAACAACAGAAGCTAGAGGACTCAGAAGTACTGTGCAAAGGGCTGTAAAAATAGACAGTAAAGTGAAAGACCCTGTCCTAAATGGTTTATAATTTAGGTTAATGATTAGAGCCAACAGGCGGATGAAATAAATGGATGAAGGTGAGGGAATGGGAAGACAAGGTAGTAAGTTTTCATGTAGACTTGTGTGCACAAAGCAGTTCCCACCACCCACCAATTGTTAACTGGCAGTGTTCTGTAGGCGTCACAGCAGAACTAAGTCATAAGGAAAGATCTCACAGAGAACAAAGGTAGAAACTGTAGACTTTATGGAGGAGTTTGTACCACGTATAAGGGTTAGCATGGGAAAAAGCACGAAGGGGTTCACGGAAGAACTGGAACAGGCAGAGTAGTCTGGAAGCACTAGTGGAACAAAGGTGGTAGCTGAAGATGTGATAATGCCTTAAAACTGAGGACAAGAAGTTTAAATTTGATGTAGTAGAGAAAGGATTCCGAGGTGGAAGCAGCAAGCAAAAGGATGGAATTTTGAATGGAGTCCAGCTGGGCAAAACCGCAGTTGTCAAAACCAGAATGAGGATCTGAATGAGAGCTTCAGGAGACGAGACATAGAGAAGGCTGAGTCTTGGAGATATTATGTAGGTAAATGTGGCCACATTTATCATTATTCCAGATAAAGTCATCCCTCCCTACAGAAATCCATCTCAATAAGCTATACAGATAAACACACATTTATACAAGTGTAACTGCATCCATTTTGGGGGCAGCACCAACTTAACTGTATCTATTTCTAAATCAATATAGGTAAACTGGTACAAAAACTGTGCTTAGACTGCTCTGAAGACTGATCTGTAAACTGTTGACTTCCCATCTTATTCTTAACATTCAGACTAGATAGATTTCAAACTACCCATTTCCTAGAGTTTAGCTTGCATCAAGACATCTGTTTAAAGGTCAAAAGTTCCCTAAAATTGACATGCTTACTCAGATTTCTTTGAAATTTGGTGTGCCTCAAGAGGGTGCAGACAAGGGTTAGCGACCTAAATTTGGAGTCATCTGAGCCAGGGCTTCCAGAAATGTAAGCCCTGAAAAAATAATTTAAAAAAAAAAAAGCCACACATTTCTAGGTGGAGGGTTTCTTGCCCAGAGCTAGAGATCTGATGCAAGTCAAAATGGTCTCAGGGCAGGTCTACACTTAAAATGCTGCTTAACTGCACTGCTTAAATGAAGACTCCTACGCTGACAGGAAAGAACTTTCCCATTGACATAATTAATCCACCTCACCAAGAGGTGATAGTTATGTCAAGAGGTGAAGCTCTCCCACCAATATACTGCTCTCTACAGGTTCCCCAGTTATAGCGCCCCCCCCCCCAAAAAAAACAAAACGTTTCTTTCTGCTGCCTTGTACTGTTAAAGTGAAAGGTACTAATGACTGGACGAAACAGACACCTCAGTGAGTTTGATTGCTGTGAACTACCTTTCAATTAACACAACTAAGGATAAGTTAATCAGAAGCTAGAAGTTGGCTACAGTTTGAGAGTCATCGGTGCCAGTTTTATTTTGAGGGGATTGTAATCAAGGTATTGGGGGGTGGGCAAATTAGACATGTGAATGCTTCCCGGGGCAGGGAAGGATATTATGGAGGAATGGGGAAGAGGGGTTTGGGGCTGCAGCAAAAGGAGGGGGATAAATGGGGATGGGATAAATGGTCCCCTCCTTGCATCCCATGTGAGCCAGGATCTGGGGAAGTCCTGAACCTTTGAGTGGGAAGAGCTGAGAACGGACACACTTCATGCATCTCACAGGCTCTAAAGCACTCAGAAGAAAGATGAGAACATCTGCTGAGATGAATGGAGCAGTTCACACATCTCAGAGCTCTTGTTTCAGGTTGTATTCATCTCTATGGTGTTCTCATTCAGCTGAGAACATCACATTGAGATGAATGGGCCACTTTGCCCATGTCAAGGTCTCCTAAGTTGCAGAGGGATGTGCAGAGATGCCCTTTCCCTCCATCCTTCCTGTTTAAAGGATAACCCTTCTAAGTGTCCTAAGATCCATACACTTGCCAGGATTTTCTTGAAATCTGTTAGCAGACTAAGGTTAATGATCCACATTTGGGGTCATTTGAGCAAGGGGTTGCAGAGATATAAGCCCTGAAGTAAATAGCCATTTTTCAAAAGCCTATTGGGGTGGGAAGAGGAGAGAGGAAGAGAGCTAGAGATCAAAGTATTGCTGTGATGAGGATCAAAATGGTCTCAGTTGGTCAATTTTTACCCAAAGTAGTGAACAGCATCCACTAAGTCCTTGGGGGACCCAAACTGAGAACAGTATTTAAGAACATGTTCACTTTCTTTACTTATAGCCATCTGCAGTCCAGAAGGTTTACAGCGTGCATGCACCAATAAAGGAAAACCCCATAAGAGCGTTTCTATGCAGCCACTTTACGGTTGCCTGGGTAGTTTGAGGGAACGTTTCAACAGCATTGCACATACTATTGCTGGATCTTGGGGCAGATTCAAGTGGTGTTGCAGAATGCTGAGCTGGGCAAAACTCAAAACACTGGAAAACCAGGAAATGCCCCAATATGCTCCATTAACACACACAGCTTCACTGTGCCAACCCCATAGTTCACCTCCTTTTACTCTCACGCACAGGTTTCCGTGAGCAAAAGGCAAACACTCACACTTAGCCAAGTCCTGAGAAAGAATACAAAATGTCTACAATTTAAGAATCATTTCACAATCCCTAACACTTGGGCAGGATCTACACTAGGAAATTAGATCATTATAACTACATCGTTCAGGGGTGTGAAAAATCCACACTCCTGAGTGATACAGTTAAATGACCTAATCCCCAGTGTGGACAGCACTAGGTCGATGGGAGAATTCTCCCATCAACCTAGCTACTGCCTCTTGAGGAGGCTAGAGTATCTACACCAGCGGGAGACGTTCTTCTGTCAGCACAGGTAGTATCTTCACTGAAGTGTTACAGCAGCACAGCTGCATCAGTGCCCTTACTCACAGCATACCACCTCAACCTACACATTCACTTATCATTAAAGCATTAGAATCCTGTCATATTCCACCTGTTATGTGCTATATTGGAGCAGTGCTGATTGAGGGCAGAGTTAAGGGTGCATGGGAAATTCTATATTTCCTGGGTTTCAGAACCTTGAGTTTTGCTCAGCTCAACATTCTACAAAGAGACAACATACCACCAAACAACCCTAATTCTGCATTAGCATAGTTTTTTACATTGAATTACACATGACTTGAGTTTGCGTACGTTACTTCCATACAGGAATCATGCAAGCTTGAAGAGCAACATATTTAGTGCAAATTACACACACACTTTCAATTAACTGAGTTTGCTCTCAATTTAATTTATTCCTTTCATATTAGGTGACATTTAGCCTGTCCATTCCACTGCTCTGCTCCAGATGACAATATTTTCTTTTATTGTAATCATGGATAGTAATCCCTTCGTGGTAGTTATGCAGTTTTACCACGACTTTTAACTGACCTATTGACAATTACTATTAAATTACCCTCCTCTGAACTGAATACAACTGTGACAGAATGGATCTCTAGTTATGCAAATTACTTTTAAAAAAGGAGTGATTTAATACAGAGGTTTATTCTAGTTAGATAGAAATATGCAGTTAGTGTAAGTGGAAAATAAGCCATAGAGTCTAGATAAAACGCATGTGCAGAAAAGTGAGAAGCGTAGTAGGGACGCCAGTTTTCTTCACCCCTTTTGCCACATTAATCCTTCCCAATACAACACACTACTACATCAAACACCCACAACTAGCTGTATTGTGCGGGGGTAATCCGATAAAGGGACGTATGGAGAAGGGCAAAGTTGCACTACATAGTTTGTCATTTAGGATAGCTGTGGTAATGGTAAGGTGTGTACATGGGGGTGGAAAAGTAGACTGCATGAACGGTTAGGAATCTTAATTCTTTATTTCCTTGTTTTGTTGGTTGGAATAAATTTACTCTGAAGTTGTTAGGAGTGCTATGCACATATGCTTTTTGGGTACTAATATGGAAGAGATTAATTTTTGAGCCAGGGCAGGCAGGCGGACGAGGGGGAAAGAGAGAAAACTTGTTGCATGTCTCTTGACTACTCGACAGACCAGGGGAAAATTTATGGGGAGGGACTGAGCTGTGTAATGGGTGTATTTTGCTCATTCAGGAGACCAGGAAAATGTATCCATGCTTACTTGAAAATTTCCTTTCTTCAAATAATAAGGTCCACAAATCTATTACATTAGGTACTACAGCCTGTTTGAACTTGTGAGCAGAACTAGATGCGTCAGTCACAGGAAGCAAAGGAATGCCCCACCACCAGAAGTTCCCTCTGAGGATTTCCACAGCCAGCATAATCCCATTCTACTTTCCTAAATTACGGATTGTGTTAACTATACTTTGAATAAAAGGCACAACAAATTTCCTACGTAGAGCATGGTGATAATTTCCCCCAAACAAAAAGTACAACTGAATCTTTGTATGTCAGTTTCCATTTCTTTTCTGCATGATCTGGTTAACTCCAGAATCCGCCCGATCTGTGGACCTTATTACCCGAAGAAAGGATGTTTTGAAGGTATGCCCAGACAAATCTTTCTGTTCTGTGTCATGCTAAGGTCCACAGGTCGATAACAATGGGATTTTCAAAAAGGCATGCCTCCAAGGTGAGAAAGCAGGATCATCCTTTAAATTTGGACACCCAAAATGAAGTAAACTTTGTATCCTCTATCTTCCCTGGGGCACTGAAGCCCGGAGAAGGGTTCTGCTGAAAAATGGCATCATCAAAAGATTGGATAACAAAGTGGGTCAATTTATGTACGGATGGCCACCTTGCAGATCTCAATACAGTAGACACGCTTCTCTGTCCTCAGTCTGTCAGTGCTCCTACAGATTGGCCTTTGATGCTTGACAGAAGGAAGAATATTTCCTGAATTTATTTTGGAAATGAATGCTCTGATACTTGTTATGGCTACTTGTCTGGATTAAAACTATAATACTGAGTCTCATCCGAGCAAGCTCCCAACTTCATTAATTCATCTGACTGGAAACAGTAGTGATTGGGAAGGCTACTTTAATGGCTAGGCAGCATGACACCTGCCACAGGAGTGCAATGGGGGTAGTGTTGTAAGGACCAGGATGAGTGTCCCAGGTTATGTCTGTAGATTTCAGCCTCAAGCAAAGAAGCATCTAATGTCTGGGTTCGTACAAAACTTTATTTTCTTGAACATGTTGATAATATTATACTACAGACACTCAACCTTTTCGCTTGGACCCTCCCATACACGCACATTAAGGCCCTTCTGGAGAGTCGCAAGGCTATACAGTAGAACCTCAGAGCTATGAACTTCCTGGTCAACCACACACCTCATTTGGAACCGGAAGTATGCAATCAGGCAGCAGCAGAGACCCCCCCCCCCCGCCAAAAAAAAAAAAAAAGCAAATATAGTAAAGTTCTGTGTTAAAATGTAAACTACTGCATGAATAAAGGGAACATTTTAAAAAAAATTTGACAAGGTAAGGAAACTGTTTCTGTGCTTGCTTCATTTAAATTAAGATGGTTAAAAGCAGCATTTTTCTCCTGCATAGTAATGTTTCAAAGCTGTATTAAGTCAATGTTCAGTTGTAAACTTTTGAAAGAACAACCGTAATGTTTTATTCAGAGTTATGAACAACCTCCAGTCCTGAGGTGTTTGTAACTCTGAGGTTCTACTGTACTTCACTCATTTAACATGGTAGTTAAACTATGGTCTTTGCTCGAACCAGTAAAACAAGTTGTATTGATAATTGCTCTGAAGTATCCATTTTGTACCTGCGTTGTCCTGGATGGAGGACTGTTGTCTGCAACAGGAGACCTTCTCGACTAGAGACATAAGAAGGCCCAAGAATACCACCTACCTCTAATACACTGCTTTTATCTGTAAATCTCAAAGCACTTTACAGGCCTGAGAGCCATAGCCTCTTCAGCCAGAAAAGATTAAAATGGTGTAATTACTGCTTTTTCCTACTTATCTTTTCATGGTTCTGGGAAACAGTGGAAGAAGTGGGAAGGCACAACGCTGAGACCTTGCCTGGCTTTGCAAGAGATCATTAATCACCTCACATCCTGGGACCTGATACATTGAGAGGACACAGAGCACTTTATTGCTGTTTCCAGATGCAAAGAGGTCAATCACCAGCCCACTATACTGATTTACAATGAATAGACACAATGAATACTCTGCTTAATCTTACTTATGCCATTTAAGCCTTACTGTGCATCTTCCCCTTGATAGGCAGTGCACACAGAGATAGGAAACCTGGCTCGGCCCAGGACAGGAGAAGTTGATTTTCTTTCTAAAGTAAGGGTGATTACGTTCTTGCTAATTCATTTATGAAAATCCCATCACATACATTGGCTGTCACAACCAGAATCTGTTTCCATGAAAAGAAGAGGGCTCCAAGACCTGCATAAATGATTGCGTTTCAGGAGGTGGATGCTCTGTGCTCTCGCTCTTTCTGCTCACCATTCCCTGGATGGAACTGGGACTTGAAGGAGCCCTCCCCATTATTCCCAGCTGGCATCTGACATTAGAAATCACACGTAAATCCCTTTGAAAAATCTGATTCTCTGCATTCACCAGTGGAGGGAGGGAGACTATACAATTGGGCCCTTGGCCTCTGCCAACAGATGAGATAGGGAAGGGATAACAAATTACTGGAGAAGGCTCGCATGAACTCCAATTCACTGGAGCATGACCACGCATGAAATCAACAGCATCCAATAAGACCTGACTTTTTGTTTTGGTGACATCATTTGTTCTTCTGTTAACAGTCTTCTGAGGAGAAACCTTGTACCGAATAGGATTCATCCTCAGCCCAGCCACATCTAAACCAGGATTCCCACTAGTATTACTAGCAGGGTCAGCAGCAGTGGAATTTTTTTCTTCTAAAAATCCCTTGTGTAGATAAGGGCCTCATCCTTACGGTCACCATGTCATCAGCGAACAAACTATCAGGTAGCCCCAGAATATTCTCTAGCACCCAGTAGCAAGAGGTTTCCAATGTAACTGAGATGCACTGAAGTTGCTGAAGCCATGGCACATGGCTCTAGTGATCTTTATGGTGGATTTAACGTCGCTCAGATTTAGGACAGACTGAGTCCCGCTCCCTCTTTTTAGGAAAAAAAACAAACAGTTACCTTCTCGTAACTGTTGTTCTTCGAGATGTGTTGTTCACGTCCATTCCACATTAGGTGTGCGCACGCTGCGTGCATGAGCATCGGAAATTTCCCCCCTAGCAGCTCCCGTCGGGCCAGTGGGGGACCCCTGAGTGGCACCACTGCGTCGTGCATATATACCCCCTGCCGCCTGACCCCTTCTGGTTCCTTCTTGCCAGTGACTCAGACAGAGGGGTAGGAGGGTGGGTGGTGGAATGGACGTGAACAACATCTTGAAGAACAACAGTTACGAGAAGGTAAGTAACCATTTTTTCTTCTTCGAGTGCTTGTTCACGTGCATTCCACAAGCTTACCTCTGGAGGAGGGTAGGAGTCACGGAACAACTGACTGGAGGACCGCTCTGCCAACTGCCGCATCCTCTCTGGCCTGCTGGTTGACCGCGTAGTGGATTGTGAAGGTGTACACAGAGGACCAGGTGGCTGCTCTGCAGATCTCCTGGATAGGGACCTGTGCCAGGAAAGCCGTGGAAGTCGCTTGCGCCCTGGTCGAGCGGGCTGTGACCGCGAGGGCCAAAATACCTGCGAGCTCAGATGCAGCTTGTAATCCAAGGCGAGATCCGCTGCGCCGACACCAGGAGGCCTTTCATCCTCTTGGCTACGGCCACAAACAGCTGCGCAGATTTACGAAAGAGCTTGGTGGAAAAGGCACTCCAAACAGAACTCCAGCGCTCGACTGATATCCAGGGTGTGTGGGCTGTGGTGAGTCGGGTCCGTATGGGGTTTTGGAAAAAACATCGGCTGACAAATGTCCTGGCCCAAATGGAATTGTGAGACAACCTTAGAGAGGAACTTGGGGTGCAGTCGGAGCTGCACCTTATCCTTGTGAAACACTGAATACGGTGGCTCAGAGGTGAGAGCCCTCAGCTCAGACACCCTTCTGGCTGAGGTAATGGCCAACAGAAATGCCACCTACCAGGAAAGGTGGAGGAAGGAGCAGGTAGTGAGGGGCTCGAAAGGGGGTCCCATAAGTTTAGAGAGGACCAAGTTAAGGTTCCAAGGAGGGACTGTGGGGGCGTGAGTATGGAAACTTCTTCTCCAGTCCTTTAAGGAACCGTCCCACCACTGGGTGGGAAAACACCGGGCCCCCCAAAAACCCCAGATGGAAGGCGGAGATGGCTACCAGGTGTACTCTGAGTGAGGACGGGGCAAGCCCCTGCTGGTTGAGGTGCAGGAGGTACTCTAGGCTTGCACCGGGGCTTGGCACGGCTGCACCTGTCACGGCTCACACCAAGACAAGAACCTTTTCCACTTGGCCATATAGGTAGCCCTGGTAGAGGGCTTCCTACTGCAAAGCAGAATCTGCTGCACAGGAAGGGAGCACTGGCTCTCCAAGGCATTTAGCCACAGAGCTTCCATGCCATAAGGTGTAATGATTGCAGGTCGGGGTGGAGAAGCCGCCCGCCGTCCTGCATGATGAGGTCCCGGTGTATGGGGCAGGACTACCAGGGCCTCCACCAACAGCTCTAGGAGCGCTGTGTACCAATGCTGGCGGGGCCACGCCGGGGCAATGAGGACCGCCACTGCCCTGTCCCTGCGTACCTTGAGCAGGACCTTGTGTACCAAGGGGAGCGGGGGAAAGGCATACATCAAGCCTCCTCCCCACGGGATCGCAAACGCATCTGCAACTGAGCCCGGGTTGTGGCCCTGGAGCGAGCAGAACCGTGGCCACTGGGCATTGCCCCTGGTGGCAAACAGGTCTACCTGGGGAAACCCCCACCTGCAAAAGAGCGAAAGCACGACATCTACTCTGAGCATCCACTCGTGCACGCGATACGACCTGCTGAGGTAGTCCGCCAGCTCGTTTCACACCCCCGGGAGATACGACGCCTCGAGGTGAATGGCGTGGACTATACAAAAGTCTCAGAGAAGCAGAGCCTCGCGACAGAGCGGCGAGGAACGGGCTCCGCCCTGCTTGTTTATATAAAACATGGCAGTAGTGTTGTCTGTCAGAACTGTCACGCTGTGACCACTCAGAGTGGCATGAAAGGTCTGGCCGGCTAGACAAACCACGCTGAGCACCTTCACAGTGATATGGAGCAATCGCTCTGCTCCGGACCACAAGCCCCGAGTCCCCCAGGTGAGCCCCCCATCCGTAGTCTGACACGTCCGTCACCAGCGTGAGGTCCGGTTGCGGGGCGGCAAAGGGGATGCCTTTGCAAACCACAGGCTGGGACTGCCACCACAGCAGGGAGTCCAGCATGTCCCTTGGGGCTCTCACTACCAAGTCCGGGGGTCCCTGCCTGGGCAGTACACACGAGCGAGCCATGCCTGTATAGTCCTAAATCTCAGTCTGGCATGCCTGACCATGTGTGTGCATGCTGCCATGTGGCCCAGCAGCCACAGGCAGCACCTGGCCGTTGTCGTTTGAAACTGGGACAGGGAAGCCACTGCTTGCTGGACAGCTCGGAATCGGGATACCAGAAGGCTTGCCCTGGCCTGCACCTTGTCCAGGACCGCCCCTATGAATTCCACTCTCTACGTGGGCACAAGAATGGACTTGAGGACGTTGACCAGGAGCCCCAGCTCGCGGAACAATCTTAGTTCCTGCACTTAGCCCTGCACTTCTACTTCAGACTGAGACGCCAAAAGCCAGTCGTCGAGGTATGGGTAAACCCAGATCCTCTGCCTCCGTAAGGCGGCCGCCACCACCGCCATGCATTTTGTGAACACCCGTGGGGCCGCAGCTAGACCAAAAGGGAGAACTGCAAACTGGTAATGTTCTTGGCCCACGGTGAAGCGCAGGAACCGCCGATGAGCTGGGTGGATGACGATATGAAAGTATGCGTCCTTCACGTCGAGGAAAGGGATGATGGTGCCCAGAGAGACCATGCAGAACCGAGCCTTGACCAGGAACTTGTTGAGCCCGTGCAGGTCTAAAATGGGACGAAGGCCCCCTTTGGCCTTGGGGATGAGGAAGTACCAGGAGTAGAAACCTTTCCCCCTTTAGGCCGTGCGGCACCGCCTCTACCGCCCCCCACCTCTAGCAGCAAGCAAACCTCCTTCTCTAGGAGATGCTCGTGAGAGGGGTCCCTGAAGAGGGATGGGGAAGGGGGGTTGGGGGAGGGTGGAGGGAAGAGAATTGCAGCAAGTACCAGTTCCGTACCATGCGCAAGACCCAACAGTCAGACGTAATGCTAGACCATGCAAGGGAGAAATGGGACAGGCGGTTCAGGAAACAAAGGATGGATCCGGTGACTGGTCTGGTAAGCTGTACACGAGCGCACCTTCAAAAGCCTGGCTTAGTGCCCGGCTGGGATTTGTGCTGACCGTGGTTCTGACCCGGCGCACGATTGTTGTTATTATTGCACCGTCGCCGGTTATCCCTGCCTCGTCTACAGTAAGGCTCATGCCTATGACGAGGCTAGTACTGGCACTGAGGGGGAGGCTGCAGCTTAAAGGGCTTCCTCTGCGTCACTGGGGTGTGCATTCCCAGCGACTTAAGCGTAGCCCTCGAGTCCTTGAGGCTATGCAGCCTCGTGTCTGTCTGGTCCGAAAAGAGCCCGGACCCTTCAAAAGGGAAGTCCTGAAGCGTATTCTGGACCTCAGGCAGCAGGCCGGACTCCTGAAGCCACGCCGAGCGCCTCATGACCACCCCTGACGCAACTGTTCTGGCCGCCGCATCTGCTGAATCCAGAGAGACCTGGAGAGATGTCTTAGCTACTGCCTTGCCCTTGTCCACCTGGGCTGTAAACTCCTGTTGGGAACCTTGCGGGAGGTTGTCCTTAAAAACTTTCCCACGGCCGCCCAGGAGTTAAAATTATGCCTGTTGAGGATAGCCTCCTGGTTAGCAATCCTCAACTGAAGGCCCCCTGACGAGTACACCTTTCTGCCAAAAAGGTCCAGGTGTTTTGCCTCCTTGGCTTAGGGGCTAGGCCTGTTGTCCATGGCGCTCCCTTTCGTTCACCACTGAGACCACCAGGGAGCATGGACTTGGGTGGCAGAACAAGAATTCGTAGCCCTTTGATGGGGCAAAGTATTTGCGCTCCACACCTTTGGCCGTTGGAGCGCTGGAGGCCGGGGTCTGCCATATAGTCTTATAATTCGATTGGATGGTCTTAATGAGCAGGAGCGCTGTTCTAGATGGACCTTCAGGGCTCAAAATGTCCACCATGGGGTCCTCTTGCTCAACAGTCTCCTTGGCCTGCAACCCCAAGTTCGACCCTACGCAGTAGCTCCCGGTGGGCTCTGTGGTCTACGGGTGGAGGGCTGGCCACTGCTGTACCCACCACCGCCTCATCCGGAGAGGACGAGGTTAGCAGCTGCTCAACCCCCTCTGGCTGGTCCTCCTGCTCCCCTTCTCCCATGGGAGGGGCCTCCGACTCAGGCCAGGGCGGGAGACCTCGGGGTGGCACCGGACTCAGTGCTGGTCTCTCCAATTTAACCTGGGGGGATGCTGGAGGCCTGGATACTGTAGCTTCCTGCGCCGTAGGGCGTCGGTGCGAGGACCGGGACCCGCTGCACCGAGTAGCTCACCCTGGACGGGGCACCTTGGCACTGTTGACAGGCCCAAGGAGTCCAGAAGGGCCAATGACCTGGCGGCCCCCATTGGGGGTGCCAACCTGTCTGAGGGTCCCTGCTGTCTAGAGCCCGGTGTGAGTAACTGTAATGGCCTGAGTCGGAGCTGGACTGCGGCGATGCCGACCGCGAAGGCCACAGCGGTGCCGACGATCTGTGCTGGTGGGAGGTCGACGAGCAGCTCCTAACCAAACGGGAGCGGGACCGGTACCGATATCCCCAGGACTGGGATCTGAACCAGGACCAGCGCCGGCATTCCCAGGAGCGGGATCGGCGTCTGTGGGAGTCCTCCAGCGAGGGCCATCTAGACTCCTCCTGGTGCCAGTCTCTAGTTGGCGCTGGAGAGCGTTGTGCCTCTTCCATTACTTCCTCACATCAACCCACCCCCAGTACCGTGACTTCCTTCTGAGCCGCGGGTAACTGGTAGTCCGCAGACGTAGAGCACGACCGGGACCAACTCCAGGAGCAATGCTGGGATGATGTCCTCGAATGGCACACCATTGCCAGCTTACCCCTCAACGGCACACGTGGCATGGGTGCCGAAGGATTCTCCCTGTATGGAAGGGGGCTTGTCGCCGACAGCTCAATGAGGTCCTTCACTGCCTCAAAGGTGCCAGGCTTGGAGGGCTGATCCAGTAAGTCCTCGAGCCCATCATCCGCACTGAGCTCACTTAGGCCTGGGCTTGGTGGGACTTGTGGTGCTGAAGCGGCGTTCCTGCTCTTATTGGTGCTCAGGGCCTTGGAAGGCGCTGGCCTCCTATGCGGGGAACGTCCATGCCTTCCTTTTGACTACACCTTGGGCTGCACCGGGGAGGATGAGCGGTGCCAGGGCCTAGTCTGGCATTCTGGGGCCGACAGCTTTCGGTGTTTAGCTGGTGTTGGGTCTCTCGACAGCTCTGGGGCACTACGCACCGAGGAAGGCAGAGCCGACGTCAGGTGCTCCAGTCCCCATGGCTGCAATGCAGCTTCCATCAACAGCTGCTTCAAACAAAAGTCTCTTTCTTTCTTTGTTCTTGGCCTAAAAGCCTTGCAAATCTTACACCGCTCAGTTTGATGCTCTTCCTCCAGGCAACGTAGACACGAGCCGTGGGGGTCACTAACTGGCATAGGCTTGCGGCACGTGGCACAAGCCTTAGACCCGTGGGCCTGCGGCATGGCCCATGGCGGATGCTGGAAGATTCCAAGCACCTAATCACTTAAGTGTCCACAACAAAGGTATGCTAACTAACTGATAACGGCTATCTATGAGAAAGGCTAAGGGACTGTTCTCATACGAGGGGGGGGGGGGGGTTGTTCCAATGCCCCCACAGATTGTAAGAAGGAACCAGAGGGGGTTGGGCAGAAGTGGTATATATGCACGGCGCCACTCAGGGGCCCCCGCCGGCCCAACAGGAGCCACTAAGGGAAAAAGTTTCCAACACTTGTGCACGCTGCGTGCACACACCTAATGTGGAATGGACGTGAACAAGCACTTGAAGAACAAGAAGAATTTAAAGTGAGAGACATTAGAATCTTTTGAGTAGGACGACCGCTTCCTTCTTGGTTTCTGAACTGTGAATACCACAATCTTAGGTCCACTACAGCTTCTGTAGAAAAAACTGCTCTGTGGGACAGCCACACCCGTTTTCTACTTCTCTAAACCTAGGCTGAACAGGGGCAAATTTAAATGACGATTTCATATGAAGAGGAAGGTCTCTCTTTTTTTCTTTTTTTAGAAAAGAAATAATAAGCTAATAAGCTTGAAATTGAAAGTTATTATAAACAACAAGAAAAACATTTAAATCACGGGTTCTTAACCTGCGGCTCAATCAGCACAGAGCTGTGGCCCATGTGAAATCCTCAGCAGCTTTCCTCAACATTTGTACATGTGATCCAAGGTCTAGAGTAGAAATTGCCACTACCCACCACCAAGTCCCCTGCACTCAAACACTTTTCACATTTAATCATGGCAGCAGGAATAGCAAAATATATGGAACATCTTTGGCAAGGAATATGGGGAAGGCCGGGGGCTGGTCTACATTGGGAATTTACATGGGCACAGCTGCGTCACTCAGGAGGATGAAAAATTCACACTCCTGATAGACTTAGCTATGCAAACCGAAACCACAATGTAGACAGCACTAGGTCAGAGGTTCTCAAACTGGCAGGCAGGACGGACGCCCTGGGTGGACACGGAATGTATTCAGGGGGTGGGGGGCAGGTGAAAAGGCAGAGCGTAGAGTGGCAGCTGCTGTGTGGGCATCCAACTCCAAAGGCAGCGTCACCGCCAGCAGCATCACAGAAGTAAGGGTGCCATGGTACGGTATTGCCACCCATACTTCTGCACTACTTCTGGGTGGCAGGAAAGCTATATAATATATACTTAAATGGCTCTGTTTGAATCAGTGCCTTACTGTTTTTAATATTTAGTGAGTTGTATGTAGATCTTTTAAAATTGGTATATATACTTGTGTGATGGAGGTGGGGGGGAGGAGGACACGTAAACTACTACAGACACAGAAGAGGGGCGTGATCAAATAGTATTAAGAACCACTGCACTAGGTAAACAGAAGAATTCTTCAGTCGACCTAGCTACTGCCTTTCAGGGAAGTGGATTACCTACGCCCACAGGAGAATCCCTCCTGTTGGCATATGTAGCGTCCATGCTGAAGCGCTGCAGTCACACACCTATAGCATCTTCAGTATAGACATACCCTGGATAACTAACAGATCTTGCTAAAGCTATTTGTACACTGAAGCAGTAATCACAGCAGTACTGCTGAAGACAGTGTCTCCCACTCTGTTCATTTGATTAAGCCTCCACTAGAAACACAGTTTGAAGTCTGTACTATCTAGTTAATTGATGACAGCAAAAACCCATGGTCTGCAAGCTTAACATTGCCGACTGAAAATATTTGGAGGTGAGGAAGAAGAGGAAAATACAAAATGAAATAATCCTCAAAAGTTTCAAGAATGATATTCTACCCATCACAAAGTGAGAGAATACATTACACATTTTAAGTTAAGTTATCAAAAAAGCAAGAAAAATGCCTATACAGTGCAAATATGAACTGCTCTCTGGTTTTCTCAAATTGAGTTGACAGGAAGGGATTTTTGCTTTTGGAATAGGGAGGTATATCTGGATAAAAATTTAGACAAACGTTTTCAAGACTAAAATCCTATTCCATCAGGAAGTTCTCTTACCCCGTTACCAAGAACGACGTAAGAACATAAGAACGGCCATACTGGGTCAGACCAAAGGTCCATCTAGCCCAGTATCCTGTCTTCCAACAGTGACCAATGCCAGATGCCCCAGAGGGAATGAATAGAACAGGGAATCATCAAGCGATCCATCCCGTCGCCCATTCCCAGCTTCTGGCAAACAGAGGCTACGGACACCATCCCTGTTCATCCTGGCTAATAGCCATTGATGGGCCCATCCTCCATGAATTTATCTAGTTCTTTTCTGAACCCTGTTATAGTCTTGGCCTTCACAACATCCTCTGACAAGGAGTTCCACAGGTTGATTCTGCATTTTGTGAAAAAATACTTCCTTTTGTTTTAACCCTGCTGCCTATTAATTTCATTTGGTGGCCCGTCTTGTGTTATGAGGAGTAAACAACACTTCCTTATTTACTTTCTCCACACCAGTCAGGATTTTATAATACCAGTTTAGAATTAGTTGAAAGCATTTTAAGAGTTCAATTTAAATTTTTCACCTTTTATGTGGCTTATTTAATTCATCTCAGACAATGAAATTAAAAACAGATCAGATTCTCTTGCTGCGGACAGAGAATTTTAATTTCTGGTTCATTGGCCCCATGTTTTTTTATTTAGGCTTCCAGCACAGCAGCAGAATGCTTAAGTCCCAAACTCTCTAAATTAATGGAGGTTTGTTTGTTCTTCTAATTATCCTAAAAGCTTTAATCCATACTGGGGTTTGTAAAATTTACTTGCCTCCTTTCCCACTAAAAGAGTAGCCTAAAATGTTTGACAAATATAAACTGTTAAAGCGAGCATGGGATAGGACAAATGCTACGTGATCTTTTAAACACAAAAACAAAGCAGGATCAGTGTTCGTCCATCTTAGGTGTTGTTCAAACAGAAGAGAAGACTCCAGGCCCTTTCTCAACTTGTAGCTGAAGAAATAAAACAAAACATAGTTCTGTGCTTATGTAACAACATTGCATACTGTACATCAGCAGACCTTTACATGTTTTACAAAAGGTAAATCCCCATTATCCCCATTTTACAACAAAGGAAGGAACAGACAGGTTAAGTGATTTGCCTAA